>NC_061803.1:31040673-31366673 GCF_021462225.1 Girardinichthys multiradiatus | reverse complement strand
CAAACAGGACATCACCAAAACTCCCTGAAGATAAAGACCACAGAAGTAAAATAAGCAAAATGGTATCAGATGTTGAAATTAGTACCAAATGTCAGACAGGACAATAACATTTATTTTTTAGATATCTGTGTTTCTGGTGTGTTACAACACATTTCTGACATGTTTCGTACATGTTTCTGACACAACTGACGTTTCTGAAGTGCTTCAAACGTGTTTCAGGTATTCAGTCTGATTTGGTCTCGACCTGTCTGACATCAGTCCAACATATTGGACGAGTGCAAAATTAATTTACCAAATCATTTGTCCCACAGCAATGCTCTAACATGTCAATATGACTGATGCCTATCCATGTGTTCACCAGATTTGTGCAATGTATCCAAAACATTGTCAACACATGTCCAATGTGACCATGATTAATAGAAAACATGTTAATGATGTGTTTAACAGGTTGTCCTCATAAGGTTAAAGTATGCTTGACGTGTTAAATGTGTTGGCTGTATGTGTCCTTGAATCTGTTGTATGTCTGAACTGTCTGACTTTGTTTTTGATGTTTCCAGCGAGAGCCACTACCAGTTTCCCATCCCTTTTAAACTGCCGTTAAACTGATACATCAAAATACCCGAACTTTCTGCTCCGGTCTAGGCCCACTTTATTATTAACAAACATTCATTCCATCTCAGACATAAATTTAGTATTTTTATAAAGGTTCAATGGGTCTCAGTACCCATTTGTCATGAAGGTTGCAAACAATGATTAGCAGCTGCCTGAGATGGTTCATTTCATTTTACCACATTAAAACCACATTATTTGAGCTATTTTCAGTATTATGAAGGCAGCTGTAACAACATGGTTTGTTTACGTAAATTTCTTGTTTTTATCTCTAACAATTATCACACACCAACAAATGTGTCAGTTCAAATCTTAGACATGTCTGGACATGCCTACTGTCTGCACTCTATGCAGTTATACCTTTAATCAGACAAAGCTCAACCTGTGGCTTCAGCTGATGGGATGATAATTCCTCCATTATGGATTATTTTACATTGGTTACCAACAGATGAGGAATCAAAACTAATGGGTTATGGAATATAAATTTAAAGTGACCACCGAAAGTCCTGCAGGGGTGCTTTTTTAACTTGTTAGTTTAAATCGACCAAGGAAAAAAACAAAACCTTACCCCACTTGTTGCATGCAATCATTGAGGGTTACGACAGACAACTAGAGAAGAAAAATGTGGCTTCTAAAAAGATGAACAGCATGCCAAAAGCAAATCTGGTCCTAATTTAGGTTTTAGAAATCAACAAGTAGTATAATTATGTCTTTTTATGAGTTGTCATAATTAAATTGTGCATGACATCCAGGTCCTTTCATCTCATCTAAACCTGCAAAAGAAAATTGTCACTTTATATTGATAAATATATTCTAATATAATTATCAATCAATTATAATACATCCGTGATGTATTATATTCTAATACAGAACTAATGTGCTGTTAGTGATCCCAAAGAACAGAAATCACCAAATTAATACTGTATTAAATTATGTTTTTACCACTGTTTCTGTCTCTAGCAGTGGAGTTGACAAATTCAGATAAATATGGTGCTGTGCGTATTCAGAGTGCATCTCTTCAAATCATTCAACATTTT
This sequence comes from Girardinichthys multiradiatus, assembly GCF_021462225.1. Taxonomy (NCBI): domain Eukaryota; kingdom Metazoa; phylum Chordata; class Actinopteri; order Cyprinodontiformes; family Goodeidae; genus Girardinichthys; species Girardinichthys multiradiatus. Next base: position 31,365,027 of record NC_061803.1, on the reverse strand, counting down.
TTTTAAAGATAAAGGGAATGGTATGATGATATAATCCTATTTAGGAGGTTGATGCTCCCACTGTTTTGCCAGCATTTGCTTGGCAAGAGAATGTTTAGATGTTAGAATGCCACACTGAATAAGGTGGATGGGTAAACAAGCATTCATAAAGCAGATAAACACAGATCATTAAAAAAATATAGCAAGAATATAGAGAAATTTTATTACAAAGACATGTCATCAACAACAAAATGGTAACTTGAAAAAAATAGTTTACAAAGATTGCCTTTAAATTTAATACATAACAAAGGGGTGTACCTTTTGTTATTTCACGTTTATGGTCAAAATAGAATTTAAATTCCAACAAACTGAAGAAAATAAATGAAGAAACTGGATTATTTGACAGATAATCCAGTATATTTATTTTTATTTGGAAATTTATATTTTAAAAATATAGTTTGACATTTGTGCCTTATTTAATCAGTGTTGTTGAAAATGTTGACAGGAAGCTGTGATTAAAACATGAGAACAATCTATAATGCTACAGCTCCAGTTTAGAGGAATAATTCCCATGGCAATTAAATAATTAAATGATTAGTTTTTAATGCAAAGTAGGAGAGAGATTATAATTATATTTAATAGTTCATTTAAAATTAAATAAGATGTTTGTTCTGAAGGCCAGATTGCTTTCTTTGCTCTATTCGGCAGAGTGTTTGACAGAGTGCCAAGAGGAAGCTCAACATTTTACTTTCACAAGTGGAGCATTTTATATATATATGTGTATATATATATATATATATATATAATAATATATAATTAATATAAATTCATTAGAAAGTGCTTTAGGATTATTTCAAATGCAATGAACATGGGGATGGAAACAAAACGAAAAAGGAAGCAAGAAAACCACCGGGACTACCACAACCCCCCCAGAGGAGAGCCCCAGGGGAACCACTCAGCAGCCACATTGCTGAAACCACAGGGAGCTACAGCAATGAGCCCACAGGCCTCGCCAGAAGCCCACTATGCTGTTGCAGATCTAGCCATGGACCCATCACCCCCAAGCAGAGGCCCGACAGAGCCAGGGTGCCCAGGCCCCGGCAAGAAGCCACCGTGAGTGAGCCGGCACACACCAAAGCACCCAGCCGCGGACACAAAAACCACAAGTACACCAGCGGGCAGTTACACCAGCCACCGGCAGGGAGTGTGGCAAGGAGAAAATAGGCCCCACATTTAATAGGGGGCCTAAGCTGATCCAGGAGAGGGAACAGCATAAGAGACCCAACCTCACACAAAAACAGGCACACACAATCACAATCACATATTCCCACCCTCACATGTGTACACATAAAAAAACCTCACACCCACACACCTTACATAAAAGCAATCAAAAAAGGACATCATACAATGACTCACAATCCCCATACATACACTATACTCCCAGGTCCAGGTACTGATACCCCAGAGGAGCAACCAGCCCCCAGACCCAGGAGGTAGTTCCCTTCATTGCAGGGTGGAGACAAGCAGGCTGTTCCAGCACCAGGCCAGTGCCGGCACCACCCAAACCTGAATGACCCTGGCCCAGACCCAGACCCTCCGGCTCGACCACAGACCCCAACAATCTCCGCGCCCATTAGGAGAGGGGGTCATGAACAATAGAGGGAGCTACCTGGTCCAAACGAGCCCGACAACCAGAGCCACCCCAGGACAAAGCAGCCCCAACCCCCAATTAATTCCGATCTCAACCACATAAGCCCCCCACCCCCAATGAACCTCAACATAAGGTTACATAACACACCACATTGCCGCCACTGTAGTGACAGCCCAGGGAAAAACACCAATCAGCTCAGCTCCACCGTCACTGCACAGCCAATCCAAATGCCGGTGAGCACACATCCAAAAAGAGGACCCAACCCCCACCACACATGTTGCAACCTGTCCACAGCACCACCACCCCTGCCCCCTAGTCCTTCTCCCTGGAGGAAAGGACTGGAGGGAAGGACTAGGGGGCAAAATGCTCACGCAGCCCCCTGCCCAAAAAAGCCACCGATCCCAACAAAGAGGAGTCAGCCGGAAGCATGCAGCGACAACAAAGAGTGCTGCCCCATTCTAAAATAACAGCAGACCATCTGGCCAAACACAACAGCAGTATGCCACACAAAGGAGGAAACACAACCAACACGCTCAACCACCCCCAAACCCATGGCACAGAGGCAACAGAGTGCCCCATCCCAGATGCCCCCCAGCCTGGCACCTAGATCACATTCTAAACCAGGCCAGTGGAGAAACAAAACACTCCCCACACCGAGGTGACCAATAAGCCACGCCCAACCCAAAACGTCAGGCCAACCCAAATGCCAACCCCCAGCCAGTTTGGCACACGTGTCCCATAGACAAACTAACCAAAAGTACCCAGAGTCTTCACTGTGCAGATGCGCCCCCACCAGCCTCCCAACAATAACCCCCCTTACAAAAGTGCACCCCCGTGAAAAGAAGACCGACAACATCCAAACCCAAGAACTCATGCCCAACACCCATACCCCAGCCAGAAGTAGCCCCATGAGAAAATCTTCTGTGGGCTTCAGCCCACAAAAGGCAGAGAGCCCACTGAGCCAAAACCAAAACCCACTGAGAAGCGAGACCACTCCACCCCGAGAAAAACTCCGGCCAGCCCACCCACCCAAACCATGCAGACCCGTCAGGAACCGGAACCAAGATAAAGAACCACAATCCAAACTGGAACTGCCCAGTCCCAAACAATGCCTATCCCCATCCACGGCCAACCACCCACCCCCACCCCAGAAGAAAATCTACACCAACCCCAACATTCAAACAACTTCCAAAACACATAAGACAATAGACACCAAACAATGCCGATCTCCATCCAAGGCCAACCACCCACCCCCACCCCAGGAAGAAAACCTACACCAACCCCAACATTCAAACAACTTCCGGAACACAGAAGGCATTAGACACCCAGGTTGACTTTGCCCCAACCCCTCCCAGAGACCCTCCACTTTGCCAGGAGAATGCACTCCTTGAAGGAGAGAGCATCTGCAATGATATGGTACCTCCGTGCCAGTTTAGGAGGCCCCTTAGCCCAACAATGCACTGAAGGCCTCTGGGCCAGGGTGAGGAGCCAGTGCATGCACCAGCCCAAAACCCCAGGGGCATACTCGCCAGGACCCAAACCCCCCAGACCCAGCCAGGACCCCCGCCTGGGGCAACATGCCTTACGAACCCCAGAGTCCACCCAGATCTACCCAGGAGCAGCACGGCCACCAGGCCGGTAACCTATGTCCACCGGCACAGGCCTCACTAAAGTATCGCAAGCAGCCACCAGATGTCACCCCCGGGAGCATCCAAAGCCCCACCCCGGTGGTGGCCACAGCCCCAGCCGCCCCTAACCCAGGAACACCCAAGATGATCTGATGTGGAGGCAGAGGCTGTCTCCAGATTTATGTAATCCAACAAAAGGTTTCTAAACTGGTTAATATTGAGAACATTTTTATTTTTCCCATTCATGAGGATAGTTTTCTTAGCGATACATAAGGCACTGAAAACCATGTGAACTGAATTTGTCTCCATGGTGACATCATCTAAGTTGCCTAACAAGCAAACTGAGGGGGAATATGAAATATTACATCTTAGACACTTTGATAAGTCTTCACATATCTGGCACCAAAACCTCTGAACAGGTGTACACAACCATAGTGTATGGATGTAATTATCAGGTATATTGCCAGTGCACTGCAAGCACGTATTAGACGGTGCAAAACCCATCCTGAGCTTCCATTGACCTGCGAACTGAGTTTCTTCAAATATATGTTCCAGGTATTCAATTCTTTTACTCCTCCAATCTCAAAAGATTATCATTTTATTTTATTATTTATTTTTTGTAGGATGTCAGGGTTGTTCCAGATGGGTGTATGTCTGCATGGGATTTTAGATAATCCCACCATGCTGTCAGAGAGGAGCTGATGTTGAGGCTTTTAAAGCTTACATGTTTTATATTTGAGCTGATAAATGAAAGTTCTGAAATCTTAATATTATTGCATAATGGCTGTTCTACATCTAGCCAGGGTTCATCTAGAGCTCTGTGCTTAAGCCATTTTCAGATGTATTGTAGACTATTAGCCAAGAAGTAATGGTGAAAGTTTGGCAGATCTAGTCCTCCTTTATCTTTGATCTTCTGTAGCATTTTTACGCTAATACACGAGGGTTTATCTTTCCAAAGAAATGTAGTGATGGAGGAGTCCAGAGATCTAAACCACTCAGATGACTGTTTATTTGGAATCATTGAGAATAAGTAATTGACTTTTTTGCAAGCCCATCTTTTTTACTGAAGCAACACTGCCCAAGAGTGATATGGATCGAGATTTCCATCTAACAAGATCATCTTCCACTTTTTTTAAAAGCGGGATGTAGTTTAATTTTGTTAAATCTGCCAATCTAGGAGAAACATTGATACCCAAATATGTAATATTCCTTGACTGCAGTTGTGTATTTATGGAATTGTGAAAAGAACAATTAATTGGAAGAAATTAAGATTTTAACCAATTTATAGAATCTGAAACTCTCAGATTGTTTTTGAGAGTAAAATAAGGAGGAATCTCTTGCTCCAACATCATTAATCTACCTGTAACATCACTTTACTTACAATAGGACATTCATCACATAGAGTGTTTAATGTGACTGCTAAATGAATAGATATGCATGTTTAATTACATCAGAGCACTTTATTTTCATGTATTATTAAATTTAAAAAGGGAAAATCATTTTAAAACAAAGTCATTATGCAAACTGTTGTAGTGGTTCCGGTAAGTTATGGTTTTCCATATGGATCCCAAGAGTGCTGACAGATAATTTGTGAATGTGTGAGTTGTAGAAAAGGGCTTCCAGAAGCTGCAGGGCTCAGCTGTGAAACGTCAAATCAGCAATGTCAGTGCTTCAGTAGATCCAAGCTGAATCATGATGCATTTTTACTATTCCGTGCTGAATAGAGTTGAAGAACAAAACAATCAATTTCCTGGCAGTTTATGTGACAACAGCATCACAAGAAAAGTTCAAAAGTTAAAATCAACTCCATTAATAATGAAAAAGTATGTGTTGATTTGTATCATGTAAAAGAACCATAATCAAGCTTGTGGGTTCTGTTACGTACAAATAAACCTTAGTAGTGTTGTGTAACCCCAATAACTTTGATAAACATGTTCTACTTGACTGAGATTCAGTTGTCTGCTGACTTCCTTAAACTGCTCAATGCACGTCGGTGTTGATGTAGTGACCTTATTCATGCTGCTGTGAAGATTAATATTGTTCCTGTATAATCCTGGCCTGGCTGAGACATTTCTATACAGACAAGTTTAAATAAATATTTTTGCTATAAACATGAGTTTGTCATTTTTAATTCAGTTAAATCTTTAGTGGAGGACAACACCTTAAGGACAAAAAGACAGTCAAATGAAGAAAACAATATTTTCAATAAATATGTTAAAACACCCACAAAAATGACCACAAAGAGAAAAGGAATGAATATGTGCAGATAAAAAATATTCTCAATAAGGATAGATTACTGGAATGAGACAAAAGATACACCGGAAGCCCAACAATTACCAATGGCAAAACACTAAAATGCAAAGCAGTTAATTCATGTTTGACAATTTATTATTTAGAAATATAATTTTGCAGAGCTGACTGTTTGCAATTAAGTTGTCACTTATTTTTTAAATCTACAGAAAAAAGCTTTCTAAGGTCTTAATAAAACAAATCTGAACGGTTATGAGTAATAGCTGGACATGACTGTGAAGACGTCAGATGAGCCTTCATATGGAGTGATGATTGGTCTCAGGCTTTTTAGCTCTTTGTAATGTCCAAAGTGTCTGATCCTGTAGGATCCAACAGGAGCTGAGGGGGGGATGTACCATTCAACTGTGGCATTATTTTGTTTATTTGAACCCTTCAGCCAGTGAAACCTGCAGAAATTACACCAGGGGTTAAGTTTTGTCTCAAGCTTTGTAAAAAACAACAACAAGACGAGCAGGCTCTTTTCTAAGTGTGTGCATCCAGAAAAAAAATGTTCTCCTGCAATTTGTGGCCTGTCCCATAACTAAAGTATGCTAGTTCTAACACAAAATTGTGAAACTTTGTCCAAACAGAACAAGAAAAATGTTTAATCCAACTGCTGTCAAGTGAATTCACAAAATCAATAAAAATATATTTTATTTACCAAACCAGAACACAACTAAACCAATCAGAAAACAGATTACAAGAAAACAACCTTGTTCCTCAGGTTTTGTAATAGACCATTACAGAACCTGAGAAGCAAGATCATCTGTGATCAGATGTCCTGTGATTTAGATTTTTGGATAAGTATTCTGTTCATTGCATGGTTTCAGAGTAAAGGATTTAATCTCTTTGTTCACTAAGAAATTTGCAGGTAAACAAACCTGGTCTCCCATGATGCATCATTGTAAACAACCTCCCAGGTTTCTGTTCTGTTATCATAAATCTCCACTGTGACAAATGTTTTATCTCTCTGGAACAAAATAAAAGAAGTAGGTTTGCAAAGTTGAAAAGAACATTTTGCGTAAAAACCTACAAGAAAACTCAAATATATGAAAAAAAACTTTCTCCTTACAATATCTCCTGAATGTCGAGGATTTCCCGCTATGAATGTGACTGAGACAACATCACCCTAAGAAAGACAAATGCAGATTCGTTTACAGTTTTACATAAAAATAATGTTTCTGCATTTAGGTAATCTGTATATAGGTCAGTTCCATTGTTTGTAAATGTCCTTGTTCATCTTATGGCAGTTATTTTTAGCTAAAGCTGATCATTTTCATAGGTTCTTTAAGTGTTACATATTTTTTCAATTCAATTAAATTTCAATTAAATATAGCTTTATTTACAAGTGTTAAAAGCACAGCAATGACATTTGAGTCGCTGGATAATTTATGCTAAAATAATTCAAGATTCAATGATTCAGTGAAGTTTTTCTTGAATTACAGACATATACAGTACATACATACTAAGGATAACAGCATAGCTGCAGGTGTGCAGAGGCAGGAGCAGCTTCAGGCCCAAAAACCTATGCAGATCAATGAAGCCTTGAAGGAGCCCTCTCTGGTGTGAGGGTGTGGCTCCTACCTGTCTATAAAGGGGAAGAACTTGTTCCAGAACATCTCCAAAACTAGTGTTTTCAGGTTTCCTGTCCACTGCTGCTGGGGCCAGTAAACTAAAGAGGTTATTTGTAAAGAAGGGAGGCTCGGGACCTACAGGCAACCCTGACACTCTGTCCTGAAAACACCAAAACAAAAAACATGTATATTTTTATTGTAAGGAATATCATGCATTTATTTGGCATAATACAGATGTCCAAACAACAATGTGTAAAACTTAAAAAAAAAAAAAAAAAAAAAAAAAACCTGTGTGCATGCCTTCCTAATTTTGCTTTCCCAGCTCCACCTTGCTTTTAGTTTTTAGCTGTTCTTCGATTTCATTCTGTTATCAGTTTTGAATCCCTGCTTTCTGACAGCTTAACATGCAGTGTGCAGCTTTGGTTTTGTTTTATTTAAAACTGAAGTTTATTCACTAATTTTATCTGTGCCAACTTCTTCTGATATTTAAATTTACCACAGTCTCTAAAATACTGTCCTAAGTGTAACATTAAACAGTTAAGATGTCAATAAGGCACTTAGAATCAACAAAGAATGAAGATAAATCTCGCTATATAATAAATTATATTAATTTATTTAATCATATTGAACTTATTCTGACCACACCTGGGCGATGGCTTTAGCTAGTTCACGGTACTTGTGCAGATAAGCAGTGAGCGTGTGCGGGCCATAAATAGTGGATGCTCCTTCATACCGCTGCACCTGAAACACACAGGTGTAAATTTGTTGGATGATTCCTGCTACACCCAGAAAGTAACTAGAAAACAAAAATCAGGCAAAAAAATTACTCATTTTAACATTTTTACTGTAATTTAATCTATTTCTAGGTAAAAAATCAGAACACTTTGTGTCCCAAACATTTGATTTGAGTTTACTGAACAACCAGTGTTATAAATTGTTCATATTTTCTTCATTTCTGTCCACCTGGTAGTGTGATGATACCAGGCAGTTACTACATCTTTGATGACTGTGAGCAGACAAGTACCTGGTACTCCTCGTAAGTGGTTATATAGTGAGTGTAGATGTTACTAAGTCCAGCAATCACCACCTCTGTGTTCCTGAAAGTACCCACAGATTCCAACTCCTGAAAAGACAGCAACATATGGTAAGACCTCAGAGTAATGCCACATAATGATCTGCAAAACGTTTTTTGTTTATGATACTAATCACCTCTTTGACAACATTTCGCAGCCTCCTCCCTGACATGGTGCTGTGAAAACACCCACAGGAATACAGAGGATAAGCAATAGTGCTACCAACAAAGTTAGTGTAAAGTCAGCTACCTTGTTGTTAGTGATAATGTATGGAAACAATTTTTACGTCATTTCTCCGGGGACAGCTATGACAGCTACTGATCCAATGGTGATGATTTGAACATCCACAATCTGAGGATGCCAAGGCAATGGCGAGTTCATCTGTACACCATGAAGACAAATCGCTCAGAATGGTTTAAAGCTCACATTGACAGTCTATTGCTGAGTTGCAGTCACATGACCCGGATGACACGCAAAATTCAGACTGTGGACAGGAAGTGATTTGCTTCGGTTCAAAACACACAAAAAAATGCGTAAATTTAGGATATGCTGCATATAGTCTTAATAAAACAGACTTGTAATATAATTTGAAGGATTGACATAACAAACTATCTGGTTCTGCAGACCTACTATTATACGGTGAGCCAGATGAAAGCTTTCAAAAGCCTCAAAGCCAACAATTATTTTGTTTCAGTTTGGGTCAACCATTTACGATCCAAAAAAGCTTTAAATGGCTGTCGCCTTGTTTCTGCCTGGTTGAGTAGTGAGTTGTTCTATTTTAGGTAATTAGCCTGTGATAACAATGCTTTTGCTAATGCTAACAACGAGTTAACCAGTGTTATTTCTATGTGCTTGGATTTACTTGTAAATAATTTATTTAGCTTCTGTAAACCCAAATTGGTGCTAGAGTTATATGCATATTCTGATGTCCCTGCATTTCTCCAATGTAGGTAAACAGAGATCTACAGATCTCAAGCAAATGTATGTTTGTCTTTCTAAGTAACTGTCCAATAAAATATCTGAAAATACAGTTTAATAAACGGTACCATCCCTACCTGTTAGAAAGTGGTCACTGCAAACTCTTACATTGTCCGTTTCAGCACCTCTTGTTTTTAGCCGTAGATTGTTGATCTACTTTTGTCGTCTTTTTTTTATTGTAAGTTTTGTAAAATGAACTCCCTTGTGACACACTACGTTTGGAACACGACAAAAACTTTCATCTTTCTCCCGATTAGAACGAGTTACTACGTCATCAGCAACCCAGCAATAGAGCAATCCGAGGGTCATGCATTCACATACGAAAGAGGTTAAAAACTACTGCGTTATACAATGAGTCTTCTTTTATTTATTTATCCAGTGTCTGGTAATAATTTGCTGAAAAAAATCAACATGGTGTCTTTCCTATTTCTGCTATGCCTCACTTCGCCTGTGCTGAACAGGATCGGTTTGGGATGATGACATTCCTTTGTCTGATTTGATGGTTTGCCCAACAGAATATCCCTGATCCCATCCCAGAATGGGTCTCCTTCCACAGCACCTTTACACACAGTGGGAGACACGGGCATCATGAGAAAAAGGCCAACGCATCAGAGTGACATCGAAATTAGAGATGATAACTCAATCACCTTGAGTGAAATTCAAGCTTCCTCCCCCATCTGTTGTTCCTGCTGCAAAACTGTGACCCAGAGCTGGTTTACATGTGCTGACCTACAAACACCAAACACACACACACTAATATTATATATATAGGCCTATTAATTAATTAAAGCCTATTAATCAGCCATGGATGGAAATCAGATGTGCTGAAGCAGGGAAACATCTAAAACATGCAGAACACCAGCCCTCGAGGACCGAGTTTGGACACCCCTGCAATAACCCAAAAAATAGATACATTTCTCCAGTTTGTTCAATAGAATGTCATCAGATTTAAAGATGACACATAATTGAACACATCATTTGTTAGCTGCCAAACTATAAAAACATATTTGCAACATAACTGAAAATACAGAAAAAATCATTTTGAAAAAATCCTTTCAGAAATAAAATATTGCAGTAAAGAATGATTTGAAAAGGTCTCTAACAAAAAAGGACAAATATAACATTTACTAATATAACATTTTAACAAATCAGAGAGCCAAGGATCCTTAAAACTTGTAATTTTGTTGAAAATGTACAAAAAATCCTAAATGTCCAATAACCTGCCTCAGGTTCTGGAGTTCATTTAATTACCAGGATAATGCTAAACATATTTTGAGTGTGTTTCCTGACCGTGTGTGTGTCGTTGATCTTAACAGTCACGTCTGTCATGTTGACCCACTGGTGAGCAGCCTGAATTGGACCGGTGACCTCTTCAACTGCATTCGCATATAGTTCCTGCAAGGGGCATTAGCACACAGACAGCCATTTTTTTTAGAAGAACACAGATGCAACTAACTTATTTTCTCTGAATGTGAACCTCTGCTATCATAAAAACATGTGATAAAAGTAGGAAGTATATCATCTGAAGACATGATATTAATATGTCCCGACTTAGCATGTTACAGACAAGGGTCCCTACAATCTAGAACATACAAACACTGCTGCTTTAATACTTTATTCAGCTTACATGTTTTTATTTTTTCTGTGGTCCTCAACTGCTTTTTACACAACCAGACCAACAGCTGCAGACAGATACATACCTTGGCCTTCATGTAGATGTTGTGTCCAATGATGTTTGTGCTGTCAAACATGTCTTCTCCTGGCCCAGATGCCTGACACATTTTAGTCTGAAGGAGACACATTTACTGTTCAGCTCTTAATGATGGCAGTTGTTGTGATTTTTTATTTGTATATGGGGTGTGTTCTGTTTTTTACCCCCCCGACAGGACAAGAACTGTTGAGATAGTCACAGGGCAACCCAGTGTTCACACAATGAGGTCCTCTGATGTTTGGAGTGACGTCACCAAGGTTACTAGAGGAGAAACCAGCAACAAAACTTCCCTAAAAAGTGCAAAAATAGAACATTACTAGCTTCAAAGCAAGCCTGGTTTGAAAACACGAATAAAATATTCAAGCCTAAAATAAAAATAAAGTAATAGTCAAGTAAAATCAAATGCAGTGGACTCGAATGCCAGTCTAAACAGATGAGCCCTCAGTTGATTCTTGAACAACTCCATTAAAAGGACTTGTTTAAAGTTTTAATTATAATTAAAATGTTTCGGATTTAGGCCATTAAAACAGTTTTACAGTGACAAACTATAGTATCCTGCTTGTACCTGTCCAGGTAGCTCTCCAGGGTTCTTGTCCTTCTCCAGCAGGTAGGAAGCATAACCCATGTTATCACTGCTCACCATACGATTGGTGTCGTTCATGCTAACAGCATGCACAGCAAACCAGCTATGAATATAGAAGAATGACATTATTAATGACTGTTTTCAATTTACAAATAGCCAATTTTAAAATATTTTACATGAACAATAAAATAATGGGAAAAGAATGTTGTGTGAGACAGACTTTGAGACATACTGGAATTATTTATGAAAGAAAGTTGTTTGTTTCAGAAAAAAAAAAAAAAAAAATGAATTATATGTTTTCAAAGAACCAAAAAAAAAAAAAAACTCTATGGCATAGTAGTAAGATAGTTAGACGAAAGAAGCTGGGAAAGTAGTTGGGATCAGCTTGTTTTATTTGTTGAAATATTTTTCTTACTAACGTTTTATTATTATTATCATGTAGACGTTGGATGATGGAGTGGGAACTAACATTTAAACTGATAAATCTGGTGCATTCATTTAATGCCTAATGGTGAATGGCACTAATGCAGAACATAATAAAAACTGCATTATATTCAGAGATACAAGCTGGCCACTAATATGTGATTGGTTTTGAAGAGAGAAGTGCTAATAAACATACAGTTTCTATTTTATAAGGTTTAGGAGGTTCCTTTAATTTTCTCTGGTGTAAATATGACCTCCAGCAGTTCAGGTTCGCATTTGTTGTTTAAACAGAAATCTGGAATAATCCGAATAGATAATTCAAAAATTATTAGCTCATAAATAATTTGGACAAGTTATTGTCCAAATTATTATTATATACTGTTCAAAAATACTGAATAACTTTTCTAAGGGGAAAACACAGTTTATACATTTACTCTTTTAAAATTTGAAAATCTTATCTTTACCTGATCATACCAATTCCATCACCATCCAGATCTGTGAACTTCAGCACCAACACCTGTTTGTCTGTGTTCGACTTGTACCTGAAGAGATTAATATGAGTACTCATCAATAATGTATTCAGATGTCTTCTACAGTTGATTAAAGCAGGACTTCATGAACACAAAGCAGCGTTGGGTCACTCTCATATCTGAACACATCTTGCTATTGGTACTAAAAGATATCAAAAAGACCAGCAGTCTGTACTGCTCTGCTGTTTCAACATATCCTGGGTTTCTTCAGGTGATTTAAATTAACACGTGCTAACAATGAATATAACACCTTATGGTGAACTTGATGAGTGATTAAAAAATCTTTTTTTGCACTTGCAAGGAAAAATACTCAACGTCAAAGAAGAGCAAACTGAACAGGTAAAGCATTTTGAAACACACAGATGAAAGGAAAAACTTATGAGTTCAAAAAAAATATTTTCCGTGTGATGCAAGCATTTTAATCTGCTGAGAAGCTACACACTGAGATTCAAAGCCTTACTTGAACAGAGAACCAATATTGGAGCACTTCCACTTCTGTGACATAATTTTTGCCAAGCAGAGACCTCCTCAACAATGGGGCTTTCTTCCTTTCGCAGCAGCAGTTTTATAAGAGTTAAAACTTAATAAACCTCTATTGGCTGTAAAACAGGTTTGACCTTTCAGTGTTGCCGTAGTAGTTTGGTTACCATATAAAACTTATGAACAGTTACAGTGATTCTTTCCACCAAAGCGTGGTGATTATATGCCTGTAGGCATTAAGAACCTGCCATCTTAAAATGGGGGTGAAATGTATGTTTTTGAAAGGTAAGAAAGGAATGAAAGATAAATATATCTGCTTTTTAATTTTAAAACAGTAATGCATTTCTTTTATTCATCATAAATCAGGTATATCAGAGGCTAAAACTTTGTGTGGAATTGGTGTATTCAGGGGAAGGATGCAGACCTGTGTTAAGTCTGTGGCAGAGCATGTGGACCTGGGAAACATGTACAGACATGCAAACAAACACAGATGTAATGCAATTAAGCTTATTCACTCCTCATAGCTGTAACATCCCAGTTACCCATTTCAAACAAATTCGGTAAACTCCAAGTTGTAACTCTTTAAATAGGCTCATGAAATCTGCTGACAAGGCAAAAAACTGGCAACAAAATAATTTTTAAGGATCAAAATCATGATTTCCTGTATCAAAAGAGTGTGTCCTAACCATATGGTTTTCAGAGCCATCACTTTGTATCAAATGTGGGAGCACTACCTAATAAAAAATGTAAAAACTCATATACTGTTTCATGCACTCATGAAATTAGTAAATAAGTCTACCATCGTGGCAAGAATAATAATCCACAGCAATGAATGCGATTTTTTAGAGACATTTGCCTTCTCTGTTGCACTTGTGGGCGGAGGCTGAGGTGGCATTGCTGTCACGGCCCGCTGTGTGGTGGGGAGCGGAATGCGGTGGGGGTGCTTGGAGGGGGGCTCTGTGCAGAGCTTGCGCTGTATGGATGTGTCTTCATCGGCTCTTCGGGGGTGGAGCTGAATTCATTGGGGGGTTGGGACTGTTTCATCTTGGGACGGTTCCGGTTGGCGGGCTCGTTTGGACCAGGTGGAGCCCTCTTTTGTGGGGTAGTGGTACCTTGACCTGGTTGTGTGAGTGAGTGTACGGTGTCCATTGTTGTGTGCCTGTACATTGGGTGTGTCGGTGTGAGTGTATTTATGTGTACACATGGGGGTGAGAACGTTTGATTGTGACTGTGTGCGCCTGTTTTTGTCTCAGGTTGGGATTTGGGGTGTGCCCTCTCCTGGATCAGCTTAGGCCCTCCATCAATTGTGGGGCCTATTTCCTCCCTGCTATGTTTCTGCAGGTGTAGAAGCAGTCTTCTAGGGTGTTGTCTTGTATTCTCTTCTTCCTCCTCTCCTCTATTCTTTTCTCCTTCTCTCCCCTTTTCCTTTTGGCCCCACCTCTCTCTCTTTCTTAAATGTGTGGTAATGCATACATTCAGGTTTGATCCAAAACATTGATTTGCTTCTAATGTCTGTATTAATATGATTTACTGGCTATGGTTCTGCATTTTCTTGTCGTTCTTGTTGAAAATTCCATTTCTAAGATTAATTAGTATTTTGATCGATATTCACTCTTCCAAACACTGCAGTAAGTTATGTTGATTGTCATCATTTACACACTTAGAAAATGCTACATAGCTACTACACTGGACAAACACATTGCAGGCTACTGGACTTTAGCTGGAGGTAGTTTTGTCAGAGGATAACAATCGTTCACATTCTGGAACAGTGAATACAACATTCAGATTATCCAATATTTGCTTTTCTGATAACCATTTTGAAAAGTCAGAAAGTAAAAAAGAAAAAAAAGACAACCTGGGCTAGTTTGGAGGAGCTGCTTTCAAATGTATCATCTCTGATGTGGAAACACAGCTTACTCCAGAGTTCTGTATGTCTGTAGGTCCTATATCAGTTATCATGCTGACAGAGCTGCTTTAACTATTACATCAGAACCCAATAACTCAACTACCAACCACAAGTCTACCAGAGTGACATCGTAATAACACTAGATGAGTGAAAACACCGAAGCACATGGGAAAGATAAGAAAACAATTTTTTTTAACCTAACCCTATTATTATTTGGATCCATTCATACCTTTGCCTTTCATTCTCTGGGTTGTTCAGGTAGGAGTGAGGACTTCTGTTCAGACTGCTTTCGTCTAGCTCTCCTCTGTTCCTGTAAATCCTGCCGGGCTTCATGGTACTGTGGGCTATGTCTATGCTCTGAAATAAGTAATAATGACCATAATTTAAGTTTTTCATGCACTATGTAGTGCAACAGTCATCTGTAACAGTACATCTTGGCATTACAGAGAAAAGATCTATCTATCTATCTATCTATCTATCTATCTATCTATCTATCTATCTATCTATCTATCTATCTATCTATCTATCTATCTATCTATCTATCTATCTATCTATCTATCTATCTATCTATCTATCTATCTATCTATCTATCTATCTATCTATCTATCTATCTATCTCTCTCTCTCTCTCTCTCTCTTTCTCTCTCTCTCTCTTTCTCTCTCTCTCTCTCTCTCTCTCTCTCTCTCTCTCTCTCTCTCTCTCTCTCTCTCTCTCTCTCTCTCTCTCTCTCTCTCTCTCTCTCTCTCTCTCTCTCTCTCTCTCTCTCTCTCTCTCTCTCTCTCTCTCTCTCTCTCTCTCTCTCTCTCTCTATCTATCTATCTATCTATCTATCTTCAGAAAATCTTTGTCCTACAAGTCAAAACATACAAAAAACTGAAATACGACAATTCAGACAATATTTGGTTCAGAAAACACATTGCATGTTTTTCTTGGAAGTATGATCCCAGGTGCTGTTTTTGTTTTAACTGTTGCAGTTTCTTATTGTTTCCACAAGATGTCATCAAACTACTACATTGAGTGAGATACCAAATATCCTCAAAATAAGCCTATTACTATGACTCTCTGATCATTAAAGGTACCAGCATCAACATAATTTGACCCAAACTGGAATCAGATAGAATCCAGGCCTCTTTGGTCCACACAGAGACAAACCTTTACGATGCCGTTGACCAGCGGCTCAATGGACGCCTTGATGTATCCCTTACTGGTGATCATAAAAAGTGTATACTGGAAATATCCTGCTAGTCCACAGTGGGTGTGTGTCCCACTCAGAACCACATTATCCTGTCTGTACAAGTTTCCATACTTTTCCTTCAGCACCTGTAGAACCTGAAAATACAGAGATGTATACAAGAATAATAATTCTGACACGGACCAGGTTCTGAATTCAAACTGATCTGGACTCTAAAAGCGTCATCATTATAAGACTAAATGAATAAAAATATAATACTTTTGTTGATGTATGTTTGGCTGTACAAAAGTCTTTACCAACCTAATCCTCACAGTTCTTTTTATTTGCTTCCAATCAGCTAGATTTGTTTTTTGTTACTATTTAATTAAAGATCTATGAAGTTGTGTGGAATAGAATAAAACAAGTACTTTATTATTTCTCTATGGGAAGTTATTGTGTTACAACAAAAGAATAGACATTTCAAATAAGAAATGCTTAAGCCAAATAATAATGATAAATGAAAGTATGCACAATATAGGAACGCTGATAACACAAGCTGTGAAAGGAGAACCGAAGCTCTATCATTTATCTGTACACAGTATGGTAGATTTGTAAGTTAACCTCCAGCCGTAGCCTCTGAGAAATCATCCCCACATCTGCAGTGACGAATACGACCCTCCGACTTCCATCATCGATGATGAAAGCTCGACTGTACAGACGTGTGTGTATTCCTGCAGCCGTCTGCTGAGGGTTTGCATAACCCATCTGAAATACACAGGAAAACACTTTGTTGGAGCAGGATAATATTATATTATCGGTGAGTCCCAGCCTCTCCTCTTGAATATTTGTGGTTAGTAGTGATTAATGCCAGTGCATATACATAAAGGAAGAAGAGCTTTAGCTCAGTCTGTGTTCTCTGGGATAGTGTGGAGCAACACTCATGGAGGATCCAAATGCATTCTCAGGCCAGAAGGGATATCTAGTCCTTCTAGATAGTTTTGGATCTGCCTCAGGCTCCTGGTAGGGTTTCCTTATGACATATTGGCCTCAGAGGAGTCTATCTCAGTGAAAAGCAGACCATGAATATTGGTCAACCTCATCCAAATTAGCAAGACTGGGGCACCTGCCTAAAGGCTCACCAGCAAACACCTGTTGGTTGATACCTGGGGCTTGGCTAGGCTCAGCACAATAAGTATCATGAAGCCCTCCCCACATAGGCCAATCACCTACAAGGATGCACACTGTGGCCAGATGTCATGCCAATGAGCAACAGGTAAGTGCGGGAGTTTGCTGATTCCTGCAGGCTTATACTAGGAATAATCTGTTGGGGAAGTTGTTTTATAGTGGCAGAATTTTAATGACACCCTGTCAGACTCTGCCTCTCATTTTGGTTATTCTTCTGTTAATTTAGCCTTTTCAGATTGTACAGTGAATCCAAATAATTTCAATCTAACATTTATGAGTAAGTAACAGTTTTGATTGGTCTGCCTGCTGTTAGTTGGATAAATAAGTTTTAATCGGGTTGTTTTTTTCTGATTCAATTCATTCACTTTAACACATGTCCTTAGCTGTGTTGGTAACTCAGGAAATGTGCTGTGCAAAATTTCTGTTGAGCGACCACAAAGGCTATCAGTCTAACTACACCTTGTCAGATAAAGAGGGACATTGTCTCTGCTGCAGACTTTGGAGTTTGATTTCCAAAGCAGATCAATCTTCTTCTGTAGACTTTCCACTAATGATCCAGTACACCTATTTCAGATGTGTTGACCAGTCAAACACTGTTCTTACAGCCTTTAAGTGGTGTTTATATGATCCTCTGTTGATAACTAAAAGATAATAACCCAACATAAGGATAAAACTGAGATATCAAACACGTTCTTGTATTAGCGTTAGTATCTTTACTGTTTTATTAGCACTTTTGGTGTCTGGGAGTGGACAGGAAACCTCTAGATGTTAGGCATTGGGAGATTTGGACTTTCCGATTACTCTTGTAACATGTCCGATTATGACCATCTGTGATGATTACTGCAACAGTGATAATGACATTTCAGGTTCAATTTTGTGCTAGCTTAAAAAAACAAATTTTTTTGCAAAGGTTTTTTTATTTTATTTCCAGTGTGCAGGCATTTCTTCCAGTGTTAAGTTGAAACCTAACAGGAAACTCAACCTGCAACCTGTTGTAGAGACCCAAGTGGTTGCCAGTTCTTTACTAGAATCTATTGAAATCACAAAAATAGCACAGATTGAAAAAAATAATAATAATTTTAGCTCTGACACAATGGTTCTTAGCAGCTATTGATCCAGTTACTTTAAAGTACTGCAAGATATCGGAATCCTTTGAAGCAAACTACACTCAGTAACAACAAAAGGTTCACAAACTGAGATATTCTGATTTGAATGTGATCTGGTCCACATGCAGATTGGTAATAAAAAGGATGCATGATTTGATTTGCAAAGAGCTGTAACACCCAGAACAACTACCAGAGGGCAATAGTAGCTGACAGATTTTGTACTCAGGCAGTTGCTGGACCTGAAGTGTACATTATAGTGATCTTATAGGTTGTCATTACCTTCCAGATTCTAAATGTCCCTAATAAACACAATAAAAGTTTGAAGCCATCTATGAACCTTCAATTATCTGCACCCCAAAAGAAACCAAAACCAAACCTGACCAAACACAGACAATAAAAAGCAAGTGTATGTAAAAGGAAAGAATGTTTTTTGTAGAGAACCTTTGGTGGTTCATGAAGGAACGCCTCTGGTAGGATTTGTTCTGAAGCTTTCCCTCCATTGTTTTGTAAACTCTAATTAAAAACTACCTGACAGAGGACCTTGAAGTTTTTGGAGTATTTTGGTACTGACCAGAGGGATTTCAGCCGGTGGTCCTGTGCAGTCAGCTCGGCCCACGCCGATTAGGTAAGGTTCACCCAGAGGTCCTGGATCTGGCAGGAGGACAGAAAGTTTAACAGACTCTTTAAATGCTTTTTTAAAGACTTTATTCTGGAGATGGCTTAAAATATGATCTTTCAGGTTTAGATTTTCAAACAGCTAAAGACCAACCAATAAATAACTGAAACATGCAACTCAGAAAAACTAGTGTCAGCCAGCATGTAATGAAGATCTCCAATTCTATTTATCTAAATTTAACTTTCGATTGAGGGTTAGACTGTACTTTCACAGGAAATAAGATGCAGACAATTGCAGACATAGATTAGATCAGATTAAACTTTAGCAAAAGGTGACTAAATTATTATGTGATGCTGTGTTTTCAAACCTCTTGGAGAGTTAAATTATAAACCTTTCTTACAAATACATAATGTCTTAAAACACCCCTATGAACTGGAGACAAAGGCTATGTTCACACTGCAGGTCTTAATGCTCAAATCTGATTTTTCAGGAAAATGATTTTTTGTGTGGTTGTTCATATTACTTTGAAAATGTTGTGTCTCCAAACTGACCCGCATGCGCATAAGAACAATATGAGCGTCGTCAATCGCAGCACAACAGTAAACAGGGAGAAATAGGTGTTATGTGCACAACAAAAGCCATTTATTGTCAACGGGTGCTCTGTGGGAAACATGTGAATAAAAGGAGAGTGAAACTCTTTAATGCTCCGTTTTAGGGAGATCTGATTGCCAATTCAGCACAACAAATTGTTTGGTTGCTGAGACACAGCCAGCAATGGTGGGGCAGGGTTGTTAATAACTTTACAGAGACCGAGTTTATTCAGACCTTTATCATGTTGAGGGAAACTTTTAATCATATATGTCAGCGCCTCTCCCCTCAACTCCACAGGCAGAAGACTTGATGCAATCCAATGTATTGGACTGCAGCAGGGACTGATCATCACATGCTTGGTAACCTCGATAGCATTTTGAAGTCCTCTGTTTGAACGGTTGTATACGTATTTTACAATACAAACTACGTCCCACATCCAGATGGTTCCTATGAGCCTCTTAATTAGGCTTGAATACATTTTTATCTCAGTTTATTAACAAGCTCTGAAGTATCGCTGTTTCTCCACTGTGCAGTCCAGCCCCCCCGTCTGTTCTGCTAAATGCTACCGTTTCCTGCTGGGCGGAGCGGAATTGTGACAAATGCGACGGAAAGTGAAGTCAAAGTCACATCTAATCCGCTTTGGTCGTTCCCAATGGAGTCACATTCCAAAAGATCCGATACGAGTCGGATTCAGAACCATATATGAATGTGGCTCAAATGTGACTTGAAAAAGTCAGATATGGGCCAGATTACCCCCACATCCGCCACTTACCCCCAAAAAATCTGATTTGGGCGACATTTGCCTGCAGCGTGAATGGGGCCAAAAATGAACAAATTACTTTGCCCTGTTCAAGTGAATTTGCATGGTCCACTCAGACTCTATGTCTCCAACATCCCCCGGAATCTGGTCAAAGCTCTCCCGGAGGTGGGAGTTGAATACATCCCTGGCCAAGGGCTCCGCCAGACATTCCCAGCAGACCCTCACTATGCGCTTGGGCCTGCCAAGTCTGTCCGGCTTTCTCCTCCTCCAGCAGATCCAACTCACCACCAGGTGGTGATCAGTGGACAGCTCAGCCCCTCTCTTCACTCGAGTGTCCAAAACATGCGGCCGAAGGTCTGATGATACGACAACAAAGTCGATCATTGACCTCCTGCCTAGGGTATCCTGGTGCCAAGTGCACTGATGGACACGCTTATGTTTGAACATGGTGTTCATTATGGACAATCCGTGACTAGCACAGAAGTCCAGTAACAAAACACCACTCAGATTCAGATGTCACTGTTGTTTCCCACGTGGGCGTTGAAATCCCCCAGCAGAATAATGGAGTCCCCGGGAGGGGCACTATCCAGCACCCCGACTGGGACGCCAAGAAGGCCAGACTACCGCTCGGCCCGTAGGCCGAAACGACAGTCGGAGACCAGTCACCAACCCGAAGGTGCAGGGATGCAACCTTCTCATCCACCGGGCTAAACCCCAACACGAGACAGCTGAGCTGGGGGGCAACAAGCAAACCAAACCCAGCCCACCGCCTCCCCCCGTGGGCCACTCCAGAGTAGAAGAGAGTCCAGCCCCTCTCAAGGAGATGGATTCCAGAGCCCATGCTGTGCGTGGAGGTGAGCCCGACTACTTCTAGTCGATATCTCTCTACCTCCCGCACAAGCTCAGGCTCCTTCCCCCTCAGCGAGGTGACATTCCACGTCCCTAGAGCCAGCCTAAGCATCTGGGGATCGGGCCGCCGAGGTCTCCACCTTCGTCCGCCGCTCAATCCAATTAGCTAAGACTAAGGTTTTTCTGTTTATTTTAGTTAGTGTGTGTTGGGGCAATGGTAGAGCAAAAGAAAAGATGCTGGCTGATGTTAGTAATAAAGTGTGGATATTCATAGTGAGACTAGTTCTGTACTGACAGGGACTGAAATGCCATTCAGAGAAGAAGCCATTACTCCGAAAGCAACATAATGAGGCAGATAACAGTTTACAAATGCAATGGACAATAATTAAAGCAAACTACTGTGGGAAGTTTTGGAAGGATACCAAAAATGTTTGACTCAAGTCGTCCAGTCATAACTGAGAATGCAACAAAATATTCAGAAAACGTATGTAAATTTTTGAATCAGAAGAAAGTTTTAAAAGAATCTCTAAAAATATGTTTAATATGTTTAATTATTCTAGCATTTGGAAATAATTTTGTTTTATCCAACTGGCCTAAAAAAGAAAAATCTGTCTGATTTAATGTCAAACAATGGGAAAAAAAGGTTACAGTGTATAAAAAGGTGTCTTTTTATTTACTATGGCCCTGATTGTCAAAGATTCCAAATAGGGGGTGCTAAATTGCTTTTGCAAAAATGATTACGCATGCAATGGATAACAGATGCAAAAGAGGTGCAGACCACCCTACGTAAATGAGGAAATTGAGTGTGCTACTGGCTGGCTGCTACTGCCCTCAGTGGAACAAGAGGAAAAGTAAACCGATCCTCTCTAGTGTGGTGCTTAAAACATGCAAGGGTCGTTGCACTACTCATTATAGATTATCCAGTTCCTGATTTTTTCCTTCTGTTCCATTCTGCAAAAGACTACATCCTGCTTTGCCTTAAGTCAAAATATTAGATTACAGGGTATTGCACTGGAGGGCATGCGCTCTCCGCCATCAGGCCACCAGTGCAGTGCGCACATGGGGCAGCTGGTTGGTACTGTAGTCTAGGCTGATAACACAAGAGCGCATGCAGCTTATCTGTATTGCTCGATGTAACTCACAACAAATTGGCCAATCAATATTAACAATTAAAAAGACAAATACGTCTATCAATTTATTTATTACAGGTTTAACATACACAGCCACAATATTTAAGCCTGAATATAATATTAGCAATATAAAAAAAAGTTTGTTGTAGGATATGACAATCTGTATGTCATAGCCTTGCTAATTCTAAAACATAACGCCACATCACTGTCCTGCAAAGAATTTAAATCGAACATTTATATACATAAAAATAAATAATTTTCCAATGATTTTACGGAATTTGTTTTGTTTGTTTTGTCAATATTTTAACAATATACAGAGTGTTTGATGGTGTAAATTGTTTTCTGGTGACATAAAATAATTTTTAACTGTATAGCCCCCCCTACTGGCATATGTTCACATTCAAAAACGGTAATCAAACTGCTCCAACTCCGATTGCTCTGCAATGACACAATGTTACTGTCAATAATGCAATTAATTTTGTTTAGTTAAAAGGTTAAAGCATACACTCTTTTTCACCTCATCGAATAGGCCATCTTAAAATGCTGATTTTTAAGCTGCTAAGAAGTGATTTTAACATCCAGTTTGCCAATGAAGGATTTAATCAGCCTTATAATGTCTTTAGTTCCTTCCTATTGCTTATATTATCAACATAAGTAACTGTAAATGCACTGTAATGTGCATTTACAGTTAGACTGGCTTAGCTGGCAGATGATCAGTTATGTGTGCACCTCTGCATTATCAGGTTTGTGCACGTTCAGCATTTATTTATCTAACTGATTGCATATAACTGATTGCATATTTATGAAGGCAAACATGCTAAAAGGTTTGCGCTGCAAACAGGTCTGTGTGTGGTTTTGAACATGCAAACCTTTTGAAGATCAGGCCCTATATGTAAATATCTGGTATCAACTGTATTAGGATTAGAGTTGTTTTTATAGTTTTGTTGATGAAATGTGTATATATCTTTACTTCAGGTTGAAAAATCTTATAACAACATTATATAGCTTTATTCCCTCAATGTCTAAGCTGTTTTAACAAACTGGTAGCATCTTGTAAATATTTTAGCAGTATATTTGTTTACCTGTGTCTGTTTTCCTGGTAACCAAAACTACAATCAGTGACACACAGACCACTGTCATGATGATGAGCAGAACAATCAGCACCACCTGCAGAGCAGAAAGTCCAGAACACCTCCGGCCTGCCATGCTGCCTGCCAATGTAGGAGAAAACCCTTAAATATCACTAAGCCTTACAACTTCAACTCATTCATGTTTCATTTGAACAAAATAGGCCACAATCTGCAGAAAATTCAGATTACAGAAACAAATAGAACCTGTTAACCTGCAGTGTTGGTGAATATGTTGTCTTGTCAGCCACCCTTGTCTAATTCATTAAGAACTAATCAGTTATCTTGATCAACATACATTGATAGAGCAAGTAATGTCTTCATGGCTGCCATTACAGTCACTGGAAAAAGTCTATAATTCATCAACCGGTAGAACCTCCTTCCACAGCTAGAAATGGTTTTCTGTCTGACTTTATTTTTCACTAAAACCTTTGGCCGACTCTTCTTTCCAACATTGCATCAGTTGAGCTAGGTTTTTGCACAGTCTTTGACGGTTCCACCACAACATTTCAGTCAGTTTGAAGTTTGGACATTGACTGGCCCATCGCAACATCTTGCTGTGTTTGGGATCATTGTCCTGTTAATGGCCTAGTTAGCGCCAACCTTCAGCTATCTGACAGATGGCAGAGAATTTAAGTACACCCTTTCATCAAACTTTTTGACAGGTGTGTGGGACTTCCGGTGAGGGCGGGATTTCCGGTGGGCGCCATATGGGCGCCATGTGGTTGCCATGTGGGCAGGAGGTCACGTGGTCAAGCAGGTGGTGTGTCCAAGGGGGCGTAACAGTGGATGCTGATTGGTTGTCGTCATTAGGGGCAATACCTTAAATGAGTCGATTAAAACACAGGGGTGTGTTTAAGGGTGTTACGGGGAAGGCCTTAAATGAGCCAATTAAAACACACAGGGGTGTGTTTAAGGGTGTTATTAATAATCTGTATGTTTTTTCAGGCGTTAATACATCTAAAAAACAAAAAAAAGACATGCATCCTTTTATATTTTAAAGGTATAATCAACTTAATGTTGACCTATCACATGAAATCCTAATAAAGGAACTGTGTAACCTGACAGAATTGTAAGTTAATTTTGCTTTACAGCAGGACCTATTTGTTGAATATATGAGCCAGTCTAAATCCGTTCAAAATAGAAAAGACCTAAAAAAGGAAATAAAAAAATTGTGCTTCACTACATCGATGGAACGAGAAAAACCTTCAGCTTCTGCGTCAACATACTGGAAAAGCAGCTGAAATAGGTAAGACGAATATGAGATTAACAGAAAAAAAAAGAACTTCAGTATACTGTTTCCAAGTTACAAATTGACTCTAGCAATGATGTGTTTGTTTTTGAATCATGAGAGACTCCATTTTAGGAAAAAGGAATGATAATTTTAGTTACCTGTAGCTTTTCTAAAACATTTACTTTTTCATCTTAGAGTTACAGGGTTACAGTTATTCTATATCCAACTGTTAGGGGCGATGTCAGGAAGGGCAGTTACGTCTGTTCATTAGATAACCATATCACCTTTGAACTCAAGAAGGGTTTTGGTCTTAAAAACATAGTCTTTGCAGTTGAGATAACACTGTCATGTTCTGGTATAAATACTGTGTGTAAATGTTGTTCGGGGGCTCTGTTTCATTGGCTAACCTCAGTGTCAGGGTCTTCAAATGCTGAATGTCTTTGAACCATAACACTTGTTACATTGAAAATACCAGTACTGACAAGAAAAAATGTCGGTAAATATTTCAGGAAACCCGGAAATTGTGGCTTCTACTTCTGATAATTCACAAAAGCACAATGACATCTTTAAACGTAAGTAAGTAAGTAAGTATTCATTTTTAAGAAATCATTAAATGCATGTGAATGTTCTCAAATTTTGTTTATATATATTGTTTATATATATATATATATATTTGTTTCTTTGTCATAGAACCCACCGCTGATGACCTTGATGATTTCATCTTGACACAATCAGATTATGGTAAGTAAATGTTAAATGCAATAAAATATATATATATATATATATATATATATATATTATAGTTAACCCTTGACAATGTTTCAATTTATAGATTTGATGAGAGAGGTAAACGCATGTCTTTTTTTTTGTTTTTTAGATGTATTAACGCCTTAAAAAACATACAGATTATTAATAACACCCTTAAACACACCCCTGTGTGTTTTAATTGGCTCATTTAAGGCCTTCCCCGTAACACCCTTAAACACACCCCTGTGTTTTAATTGACTCATTTAAGGTATTGCCCCTAATGACGACAACCAATCAGCATCCACTGTTACGCCCCCTTGGACACACCACCTGCTTGACCACGTGACCTCCTGCCCACATGGCAACCACATGGCGCCCATATGGCGCCCACCGGAAATCCCGCCCTCACCGGAAGTCCCACCCACTTGTCAAAAAGTTTGATGAAAGGGTGTACTTAAATTCTCTGATGGCCTAACATTTGACTCTAGAGTATTTTGGTCCGCAGAAGAGTTCAGGGTCAACTTACATTGATGATGATTATTTAATCAATGCATCTGATTGGCAGCAACTTGCTGATATTTCCCCTCTTCTGAATTTCATTTTACAAAACTGTTTTCAATCATCGATACAACAAAGACAAAATAAATATATTTGTGCTGATGAGAGACAAGTGGTAGAGTTAATCTTTAAATATGATAAACCCTATATTAGATTGAACTTTAGAAGGTTCTGAACTGATATTGTTTTTATACCTTGCATTACAGTTGATGTTTTTAAGAGTTAAACACTAATACAGTTCATCTTGCCCAAATACTTTAACTGGCAAAAAGTTTGGTTCTTTAAAAGAATGCATTGATAAACATTTCCTTCTGCCTGATGAACTAAATATTCTAAGTAAACCAAAGCAGAAAAATATGTTGGTTAATTAGGAAAAAAGTAAAAAGCAGGTTTTTTTTTTTTTTGTGCAATATTATTTGATAAAGAATGTGATGCAGAAAAAAAAATATTTTCTGTGCTAATGGATCTGAATGCCACAGTTAGTTCCTTCTACTCTGTCACAGGTTATTGGAAAACCTGTTTTAAAATCAAATATTCAGTCTCATTTATTTTCTTCTTACCTGCACCTGAAAGTTTCTGACATGAAGAAACAAGCAGGGAGAGATTAAAAACTTCAGAAGGTCGCAGACATACTCACCTTCAGTTGGAGGAGCTTCAGCACTGAGCAGACAAAGTGTTTGATTGATATTTCAGTGTTACCACATCCTCTCCCAGCTCAGTTGTTATCTACCTGTTGAAGGTTGTTTCAAACAATCTGCAGTACATACTCCAAAGTTCACCACCTGAGCTTCAAATCGCTCATAGTTTTGATAATTAGTTTCAGATAGAAGTGATTGCACAGCTAATAAAGATGTTATCAAAAAATGTTTGTCTTTTGACTCAATCTCAGACATTCTCTTTAGCTGGAACAACAGAATCAAGTGCTGGAACCCAGCAAAGGTTTAATTCCTGCAATATTAGAAGTCTGTAATACATATGACTTTAATACAGAAATATTGTTCAGACCTAGAATTTGCAGTAATCAAAGGCAAAACATCATTAAACAATTTGTTTAGGATGGGGTTTCACACACAACTTGAAGCTATTATTTTTAAAAACTCTGAAATCTGAAGTTGATCAAATAACTATGTTCAACAATTATTTCTGAAGCTACCTAATTTAATAAAGAGCTGAGGAAATGGCTGTACTGTAAAAAAACTGGGATTGTGATTTTTGTTTCCTTCTTCTTCTGTCCTTATGTGGTAGCTCTCCTACATGGTCAGGGCTTTCCAAGTGAGCAGCCAATACTGGAACCAGTGCTTCTTTTGTCTTTTCTTTTCTGCTTAGTTGGGTTGAAAAGGCCTGACGTGATTCTCCTACGGTAATTTACTTGTGACTAATCCTCACTATTTCTCCCTGTTGCTGACCTGACCCTTTGAGTGACCTGCCACGAGACCTTTAACCAGTCAGAATCCATGCTCAAAGCAAGCAAGAAAACCCAACTATTTACTTAATGCTACGAGTGGAACCGCTTGTCCTGTTTGCCATGCCAATCTGCCTGCCTCCGACACCACATCCATCATCACATCTTGTTTGAGCTGCTTAGCTGGAAAAGTGCTGGAAAGGAAAAAGCACCAAGAATTTATGCCTGCCAACGAACCCTATCTACCCTCCACCAAATACTTACCTCTGTTCCTCATCTCAGTCCCAGGATATCTCGTCAGCCTCACAGCCATACCAAACCAGTCTAACAGACGTGGAATTTGTAAATCATCTGCACAACAGTAAAATGACTTGTTGCTAGTTGTCTCAAAATGGAGATTTTGGCAACCAAAGGAAAGAAAACTTTCAAAAAAAAATTTCTCAGAATGCAGCAGACAAAAATGTAGTTTAAGGACAGAAAAGTACGGATCTTAAAGCTGATGGCCTGCAAGGAGTAGTTATGGTTCTTCCATGTGGACCATTCCACTCCAACAGCAAAAAGACTGACAATTTCCATACAATAAAGCCCCCAGGTATGGCCTGGCACAATTTGTCTCTGATGCATCCTCAGCTTTGTCAAAGGCAGACATTTGTTTTCATTGCGAATAGCACTTAGAGAGTCTCCTGCAGGAACAACCAAGAAGAAATTACCCCACCAAATAAAAAAATTAAAATTTCAGTTTAAAATGTATATCATAATAAATTACAACCCTTTGTATTCACCTATCTTTAGTTTCATTTCTTAAAATGAAACCAGATACAACCAACTGCCTTTAGAAGTCAACCAATTACTAGATTGCATCTATGAGTAATTTCACACCAGTATGAATACAGCTGTTCTATGAAGGCAGGTCCTACTCATTGGAGAATTTGTTGGCAGGACAACTAGCCCTAGTTGTCCTGCCACAAAAAAGTATTGTTTTCTGTTTGCCACAAGCTCTCAAAGGGGCACACCAAACATTTTAAAGAAAGTCATCTGCTCAGATGAGACAGAAAGAGAACCTTTTGCTCCACATCCAAAACACTATACATAGAGGAAACTAAAACGGCATTTTTTCAACAGTGACTGGAAAGCTGGTCGTTGATGGAATGAAGGATGGCGCTAAATAGACACAATTATCTACTGTTGGTCAAGGAATTAAGAAATAATAAGCATTGTTATGTCTCAAACTGCTGATACCTACCTGCCCCTCCATCACCGAATCCAGATGCATGCAGAGTTTATCCAGACGATTCTGGACCAACAGAGTACAACGAGTCATGAGGGTTCACCTTATTTCCTTCAAAGTCCTCCATGTCATGGCAGAGGTTTTCTAGACCTGAAAACACAAGATCATGAAGAAACTGATCCTTCAGAGCTTTTTTTTTGTTTGTTGGTTCTTCTTGATCTTTAGGACTATTTCACTTTGAGATCTCACCAAGACTGGATACAGTCTGGATACAGTTCTCTGAAGATGGGAGAGAACTTAAGGAGTTCAGATACTCTCTGTCCACCGTCCTCCCAAGGAGTCCATGTCACAGAACACCTGCAGAGACACAAATAACAGGAGCTTGGTCAAACCTGCAGCTTTGATGCTGAATCCATGATGATGCAGCCAACTAAATGTCTTGAAGAACAATGTGAAAATCAAAGATATGACTATAACTTACTTTCTATGCCCCTATTTTCTTTGGTTACTTGTACATCAATAAGAAAATCCTGAAATAGATGCCTGTATGTGATCAATTCTTTTAATTTCCTTTCAAACAATCTAGTAAGACATATATTTATTTTAATCATTAAAGTTATTTGTAGACATTTTTAAGAAATAATTCAAAAATGCATCTTTTCACAACTGTTTAAGTAACAGCCTGGATGAAATATATAGATCTAAGGATCTATATATTTCATCCAGGCCTATTCCTTGATGTATTTTCTTGTCTAAAAGTGGTCTAAGCTTAGACTTAAAATAAAACATTTTTTAAGGCCACAAAAATATCTGTAAACAACATAAAAAGAAAAATCAGAATGTTAAAACTGAGACTCAAAAACAGCTTTCTATGATTTAGTTATGTCATTGTTTTAAAAAATTAGTGTGCAGAACACAATCCAAGATAACCAGCCTTGCATAGATAATAGTGCTGTTCAGAACCTTTCAACATGTTTTTTTCCAGTTTTTATTGTTGCAATTAACTTTTTCATTCAAATCAGATTCAGTTTCTCATCTCCCTGACATTATGTCACTGCTGCATCCTCTCTGTGTTCTTAAGAGTTCTCTCAATTGTGTTGTTTGCATTTTTGCTTGGAAATGATGATTTTTGCATTACAACTGCACAGCAAATTCATCAGTGTTAAAATGCTGGTGTTAGGCTTTTTCAGAGTGAAGTGTTGATGTATTGGTGTTGATTTTGGTAGCATCAACTCTCCACTAATGAAACATAAGAGTGTTGGTGTCAAATCACGGAGTTGATGGTATTTAACACTAATGAGTGACACTTTGAACATCCGGGTACTTGGACAGGTACCCCCCGTGAAGGAATTTGTCAGCAGCCATTTTCTCACACTCACATGGTGCATGAGAAGGAGAGACTGGTGAGTAAATTTTCACAAATTAGTCATTGTGCCATTGCTACTTTTATTAAAATGTGTTTACGCTGACTCATTGTTTCTAAATTTGGGGACAGATTAAAATTTATTGGCATTTATAACAAGTTTTTGTCGCCGTTTTTTGCTAACTTTAAGCAGACCTGCCCGAACGTTAGCGTTTATTTCATGATGTTAAGACATCATGGGTTAACGTTAAACTAAATTCCTCTCTAAAATATAGTTTTGAACAATTTAGGTTAAGTAGCCAATTAATTTTAAATATATTTTCTAAACGTCCTCGGTCGTGTAGCGGGTGTTAGGGTTAGGGTTAATATTTAACACTGTAAGAGTTTGTTAAGCAACCCTGCCTAGTGTTAATAATTTTAACTAAATAAAAAGTGTTAATTTAACACTTTGCCAGTGGTTCCCATATAAACCCTGGGAAAGTGTTCATTTTAACTCTGAGGGTGTTAAATTTGTGATTTCAGATTTGCTGTTTGTCATTTTTCTTATGGCAACAAGGTTAACTTGGTCTCTTATGCTACGGATGTATGTTGACAGGCTGTTCATTCAGTACACAGTTTAGGATCAAGACAACCAAGAGATGCTGAAGCATTTTGACACTGTGAGAGTGTTTTGATTTACTGTCCTCTTAATGCAGACTGGAAGACTTGATGGCAGCATGGGAAGGTTTTGCCAGTTTCACCATCCTCAGCCTCACTGGGAAAGTATACTTTAGAGGGACAGGGTCTGCCAGGTTGTCAGATTTCCAGTTGAGGGGCAGCAATGCAGATTTTATTCCAGCCATGTAACAGCGGATCCATACTACTGTAGACTTACTTAGTCTGCTTTCATTGGTGAACCTGGAGAAGGGTTATGAATGTGTTCCCTTAGACATTCTGAGGGGGTTTCTGTCGTCAAGTCAAGTCAAGTCAAGTCAAGTCAAGTCAAGTTTATTTATATAGCGCTTTTCAGCAACAAGCCACTCAAGGTGCTGTACATAAGGAAAAATATTACAATGATACAAAAAAAATCAAACATGGGTAAGAAAATGAAAGGAAAATTGGACTGAAAACTCAACTAATAATGTTTAGATAACACATTCAAAGGGCACTTTAAAGAAATACGTTTTTAATCTTGATTTAAAGCAACTTAGGGTTTCTGCGCTTTTTCAGTTTTCTGGGAGTTTATTCCAGATTAGTAGACCATAAGAACTAAACGCTGCTTCTCCATGTTTGGTTCTGGTTCTGGGTATGCAGAGTAGATTTGAGCCAGAAGACCTGAGAGGTCTGGGTGGTTGATACATTGACAAATCTGTAATGTATTTTGGTGCTAAGCCATTCAGTGATTTATAGACTAACAGAAGTATTTTAAAGTCTATTCTCTGAGCTACAGGGTAGGGACCTTCGAACCGGGGTGATGTGCTCCACTTTCTTAGTTCTAGTGAGGACGTGGGCAGCAGCATTCTGGATCAACTGCAGCTGTCTGATTGACTTTTTAGGCAGACCTGTGAAGACACCGCTGCAGTAATCAATTCTACTAAAGAGGAACGCATGAATTAGTTTTTCAAGGTCCTGTTGAGACATTAGTCCTTTAACTCTGGAGATGTTCTTTAGGTGAAAGAAGGCTGACCTTGTTACTGTCTTTATGTGACTCTGATTGGTGGTTTCTAGCTGTATTACCTGAAGCTGTGTGCTAACCTTTAAACACTCTTCCTTTGGTCCAAAGATTATTACTTCAGTTTTGTTTTAATTCAGCTGAAGAAAATTTAGGCCCATTCATGCATTGATTTCTTCTAAGCATTTACCCAGCGCTTGAATGGGTTCATAGTCACCTGGTGACATCATAACGTATAGCTGTGTGCCGTCTGCATAGTTATGATAACTTGCGTTGTTGTTTATTGAAATCTGAGTTAGGGAGAGCATGTGGATATTGAATATGAGATACCCTAAGATGGACCCTTGGGGAACGCCACATGTGATTTTTGTGCTCTCTGATGTAAAGTTACCTGCTGACACAAAAAAGTCCCTGTCCTTCAAGTAAGATTTAAACCAATCGAGTGCTGTACCAGAAAGGCCGACCCAGTTTTCTAGGCGTTCTAATAAAATGGAGTGATCAGCAGTGTCGAATGCTGCACTAAGGTCCAATAATACCAGCACTGTGGTTCTTCCACAGTCTGCATTTATACGGATGTCATTGAACACCTTGACAAGAGCAGTCTCTGTACTGTGGTGAGCACGGAAGCCTGACTGGAAGACATCGAAGCGGTTGGTCATTGTTAGGAAGTTGTTTAACTGCTGAAACACAGCTTTTTCGATAATCTTGCTGATGAAGGGGGGGTTTGATATAGGCCCGTAGTTCTGTGGTAGCAGCTTGTCCACGTTGCTCTTTTTCAATAGAGGTTTGATAATTGCTGTTTTCAGGGCCTGGGGGAAAACACCTGACGAGAGGGACGTGTTTATTATTTGTGTTAAATCAGATGTTATTATGGACAAAGCTTTCTTAAGGAAAGCTCTGGGTAAAACATCGAGACAGCAGGAAGAAGAGCTGAGTTGCTGTACGATTTCTTCTAAGTTTTTGTCGTTTATTTGGTGAAATTGGGAAATTTTGTCAAAATCAGTTCTAGTTGGAGACAACTTTGGTACTGGAGTTGATGTGGATGTGCTGACAGCCCTTCTGATCGTTTGGGTTTTTTCAGTAAAGAAGTTAGCAAATTCATTGCAACCCCCGGTAGAGTGGAGTTCAGATGCTACAGTTACAGGAGGGTTTGTTAACCTGTCGACTGTGGCAAATAATGCACGAGCATTGTT
Source organism: Girardinichthys multiradiatus (assembly GCF_021462225.1). Classification (NCBI taxonomy): domain Eukaryota; kingdom Metazoa; phylum Chordata; class Actinopteri; order Cyprinodontiformes; family Goodeidae; genus Girardinichthys; species Girardinichthys multiradiatus. The sequence continues at coordinate 31,332,311 of NC_061803.1, read as the reverse complement.
AATGTTTTGGTTGATGATCTCAGAAAAGAAAGATTCCCTTGCATTTTTCAGTTGTAGGTTATATCTGTATAGTGTCTCTTTATAGATAATATAGTGAACCTGGAGTCCACTCTTTTGCCACCTGCATTCAGCTTTTCGACACTCCTTTTTTTCACTTCTGACTGGTGGAGCACTTCTCCACGGAAACATTTTCTTCCCAGAAACGACTTTTACTTTAATTGGAGCAATTAAATCAATGATGTCCGAGATTTTAGAATGAAAGTTATCTACCAGCTCATCTACAGTGATTTTAATGAGGGAAAACTCTGTAGGGGTCTTTGGAGACAGGATTGATAGTCAAGCTTGTTCCCAGTTCAGGTTTGACTCCAACAGCCTTTCCTATTGATTCTGATTGGTGTGTTCATTGAGAAATGTAATCACGTAGAGAAGAGTCTCTGGTTTGGGAACCTCAGGGTCTGATCTTTATTTTATGAAGGATGATGTGGTTCTGTTATCACCTTCGAACAATGATTTCCCAAGGGGACTAGAATAATTTGCATCTGAGTTTCAAGCCAGAATCAGAATCAAAATCATCTCCTCGAAGTCTGAGGCATTGGCTCTTAACCAGAATTGGCTGGACTGTTCCCTGAGTTGTCTGCTGTAATGAGGGCATTCCTCCAGTCTGTCCCAGTAAAGAAAAAGCTCCATTGAAAATTGTGTTGAGATATGTCATGAGATACATGTCCTAACTAAACGAACCAGATCCTGAATGAAAGGAGAATAAAAGAGCTTCTTCCAACAGATGGGCAGAATCTACCTTATATATAAGGTAGATTATACAGCTACCTTTTAAGGTAGAAACTATAACAGAAACTATTAATAGGAATTCAGACAAGACAAAAGTTGTCTTCTTTGGACCAGAGTGTTTAAAAAAGACACTGGTTTGTCAATCAATTAATGTGGATGACATTGAATTGACCTCCAGTTAAAAAGGAAAAAAACCTTGGTGTTATGACATGTCATTTAAATCCCATATTAAACAGGTTTCTAGGATTACCTTCTTTCACTTCTGAAACATTGCCAAAATTAGAAATATCCTATCCAGGAGTGATGCTGAAAAACTAGTCCATGCATTTGTTACTTCAAGGCTGGACTATTGTAATTCATTACTATCAGGATGTCCACAAAATGCAGTTAAAAGCCTTCAGCTGATTCAAAATGCTGCAGCAAGAGTTCTGATGAAAATTAAAAAGAGAGATCATATTTCACATACTTTAGCTTCCCTTCATTGGCTCCCTGTTAAATCCGGAAAATAATTTAAAATTCTCCTCCTCACATATAAAGCCCTTAATGATCTAGCTCCATCATACATCAGATATCTGATTGTTCCATATGTTCCTAACAGAGCACTTCGTTCTCAGACTGCAAGTTTACTGGTGGTTCCTAGAGTTTCTAGAAGTAGAATGGGAGGCAGATCCTTTAGTTATCAGGCTCCTCTCCTGTGGAACCAGCTGCCAGTTTTAGTCCGTGAGGCAGACACCCCGTCTACTTTTAAGGCTAGGCTTAAAACTTTCCTTTTTGATAAAGCTTATAGTTAGAGTGGCTTTGGTTATCCTGAGCCATCTCTGTAGTTATGCTGCTATAGGCTTAGGTTGCTGGATGACATAATGACCACTTTCACCCTCTTCGCTACATTCTCACACTACTCTCCAATTTTGCATTATTTGCTGTTATTTCAGTTTTTAACTTTATGTTCTCTCTCTTTTCCCTTCCTAGAAGCTACACCTGGCCTGACTCAGTGTTTACCTGTGAGACCTTCATGGAGGGGGGCATTGTCCAAGCTTCTGCTGGCAACAACTTAATGCTCACCTTCTACTGATGATACACTTGGCCCTGTCTTTCAGTGTTTAACCCTGTCTCTCTCCTACTGACTGAGCTTTTACTGTGACTAACTGTATGTGCTTTCTTTCATACTCTAACCTTGAAAACTGGCTCAGAGTTTATCTGTTCTTTCTTCCTAGATGAAACAACTAAAAGGAGCTACATCCATTAACATTTACTTTTCCTTCCAATAGAAAGTACTCCTGGATCAGTGCTTCTGTGTTCTCTTTGTGTCTCTGCTCTGTTCTCTCAAACCCCCAGTCGGTCGTGGCAGATGGCTGCTCTCACTGAGCCTGGTTCTGCTGGACCTTTCTTCCTGTTAAAAGGGAGTTTTTCCTCTCCACTGTCGCTTCATGCATGCTCAGTATGAGGGATTGCTGCAAAGTCAACGCCAGTGACTGTCCACTGTCTCTATATGCTCATCCAGGAGGAGTGAATGCTACAAGTCACTGACTCGATGCAATCTGCTGGGTTTCCTTAGATAGAAAAACTTTTTATCCAATTTGAATAAATAACTGAATCTGACTGTACTGTTCAATGGTTAGTTATTAATAGGAACATATGTACCTGACTTGAAATCGATATGATTCGATTGAATTGACTTAGCCCATTTTAAAGTTACCCATCTTTCACACAATGCAACAGGAAACAACACTATCCAATTATTTTTACCTCTGCCTTCCTCCCTCCCTGTTGGAAGGAGTAAGGGGGAGTCAGGTTTAGCCTAAACCGGCTCAGTTATGGTTGAGGTGCAAACACACTCTCCATTTCTGCTACCTGTGCGACCCCTTCTCTTTTCCAATGGTTATAACCAGTCTGACAGAGAAAGGTACCCCCAATCCTTGTGGTTTTTAGTATAACAATGGCCACCAGTGGGCTCTACATGGACACACTTTATCAGTGTATTATTTTACTTAGTGCCCCTACACATAGCCCGTTCTAAAATGGCCAAACTCTCAGTAATTTAATCCAACCTCCCCAACAACCCTATACCATTTCAAACCCTTTGTGAAGAATTGGACTGTCACCTCCTCTCTATCCCTCGAGGGGCTGTTTCATTCCTTCATTCCTACACTGAAATCTCTGACCTCAGGCTTCCAGTTTCCAGGCAGGCTCCACATCACAGACCACCACTCTGTATCCCCAACCCCAGGATTCCTGGCTGCTCTTCACTGCTCCTTCAGCACCCTCCAGTGGCCTTTAACAGGAAATGGCTGTGTCTGCTTTGTGCTGTTGAATTCAATGCTCAGGTTCCTTCCCTTTCTGCAGCTCTGGTTTCTTTCTTTGCTGTTCTGAACTCTGCTATTCAGGCCTTACCATCATCATCCCCATTGCCAATATGATTATCTACACTTGAGGCTCTGTTATCATCATGTACATCCACAGCTCGGACATCTTCGTCACTGCCATTTATTCCTCCTGACTAATCATCTATTGCGATTACCACCTCCTGATCAGCCATCCATCACTTCATTCCAGACTTCTGTCACTGGGGGTCAGCACGGCACTTCAGCTCTTTCCACTAAGGGTCAACGCAGCCTCACACCACTGAGGGCCAGCGTGATGTTCAGTTGCTGTTATTTAAGTTCAGTCATGATGATTAGATTTGTCATTCATTTATGTGTTTAGATTACTTTTTTGGATTCCTGTATTAGATGTTTTAGTTTGTATTTCTTTGTAGATCTGGTTCCTCCCTGCTCTTTAGTTAGTTCCATTGTTTAGTTATTTCTGTTCACTTAGATGTTTTGTTATTCCCTTGGATTCCCTGCTCATCTGAGTTAATAAGCTCCCGTCCTTCAGTTGCCTTGCATTATCTCCCACCAGCTGCTCCCAATTCCGTCTAATCAGCCTTCCTTGTTCATTGATCCATTTTCCTCCCTACCCCAGTATTTATACCTTCTGGTTTTAATTGTTCACCGCTGGATCCACTGCTTCCCCCCTATTCCATGTCTCTGTGTCCCTGCCTGTGTTTACATTTTGTATGTTCTTAGTTCAAGTGATTATTAAAACACTTTGACTCACCATGTGGCTCCAGTCCTCCTGCTTGAACTTTGGTCCTGCTCTAACTCAGCACACTATGACAGTTTGTATTAAACTCTTTAAGATCATCCTGTTGTGGGTCTCCTCCTGCTTCTCGGGCCTGCAATAAACTTATTGTGTTTGCTCCTGCCATTTTTGTTTTAAGTTTGTGTTTTGTTACAGGTTAACACAGATGATAGCAAGCTATGCTTAACTCTTACTCTGACTTTGATGTGTAATAGAGGTTGTCTTACTGGTATGCAGTGTTTGCTAAATGCAATGCCCTACTACCCCACAGAAACTAGTTCTGTTAACACTTGTTTTATGTATAACAGGAACTTTGGACCAGGTTTGCTTTTATTCAACAGGAGCGGAAGCGTTATTGCTTGTCTGCTACCACTGCATCTGGCTGCAGGATCTGTTGCTTTCCCCTTTTGCCTTCTCATTGCCTTTATGCCCCTTGTTGCCTCTGGACTGCTTGGCTGTTCAATCGTCTGTTTTAAATATTTGGGCCACACCTTGTTATAAATGAACTGCAAGATTGAGTGGATGACAGCCATTTGGTGGCATCAGGCCTAACACAGCTCCACCACAAAGAGGTTGTTTGGAGTAAATATGCGTGCGGAAGGATTGTAATCCTATGGGAGTTGTCTATAAGCGTGTGCAATTTATTGATGCTTTTATTTAGAACTATTGTTCTGGGGAAGAGGTTTTTAGAGGATAGTATTCAGTGTGTTAGTTTTAGTTGCATTAGAGGTGGGATGCCATTTTATTATGGCTGTTGATCCCACTAACTTATTTATTGACTAAGCACCAGGTTAATATTTTACCATTGCCTGTATTTTCCTCTGCAGCTGTGAGCTTCCGACTGGTGTTACTTTGTCCCCTTTGATGGTCATCTTACTGTGTCACGTGTGGTATTTTGTTTTTCCTTCCACTGTGTGAATGCTGCTGTGCTACATGGGTGACAAGTTGATTTAGTGTGCCTCAGCTCTATTCCGTTTCTTTTTAAACTCCCTAACCTTTTAACAGTTTTTATAATTTATTATAAATAACCTTTTTGTAGTTCTTCTTCAGCAAAATGTACTTGAGAGCATTTTTGAGGTTTCTGAATAAATTTAAATATTACATAAAAACTAAATAAAAAGAATTCCTTGTGTGAAATTCCCAAGATGGTGTTGGTCTCCAAGTCAAGTTGAATACTCAACCTCTCAATTTGCTGCCACAAGGAAAATATATACAAACTAGCAGCTGTTTGCAGTAAACAAATCAAACAGAAACAATTGAAATAGCTAAATGCAACTAATGGTCTCTTCTCTATATTGAGACTACACTATCACTTTTAATGACTCCAGTGGTGCCAAATTATTCAACCTCTTCAATACAAGCATCTTTACTAAGCACAGCACCTTTTGCTAATATGACATGCTGCAAACATGATTTATTGTCAGGCACCAACTTATGGCAGCGTTTTTGAGGAATCTTATATCATATCATACTCCTCATGGTCAAAGGCCTCCAGTTCACTAATATTCTTGGGTTTTTGTACTGCAACAAATGTTTTCAACTACCACCAGAGATTTCCAACAAGGTTTAGGTGAAGCAACTATAATTCATCTCCAATGTCTTTCAGGAATCCTTCTTGGTGAACTTTGAGGTATGCTTGAGGTCACTGTACTGTTTGAAGGTCCAATGACCTGAAGGCTTCAGCTTCCTCACTACAGCATTTTCTCATGGGATTTTTTGTTACCTGATTAAGTCAATTTTATTGTCCACATGCTGTGTGTTGCCAGTGCCGGAAGGAAGCATAGCAGCCCCAGAATATCACTTAGCCACTAATATGCTTCACTGTAGGCATGGTGTTCTTTTCAGTAGTATGCTTTGTTCTTCTGAATGATCAAAAGTGTAGCAGCAGGGCTGGCACAACCATTTATTAGGCATTGGGGTACAATTACTTGGGGATGGTTGCCTTGAATAGCTTTTTTCCCCTTAATAAATGAAATAATCACTGAGGTATTTTCTCCAGTTAAATGTGCCTGATATAAAAACATTTTTTAATATCTGAAACATTTAAGTGTGTGCAGATACTTTTCCCCTGCATTTTACACACTATGGTTAATGTAGTGAATGACAATGGAAATGAAAGGATGAGCTTCATCTGTTTTGCTTTTACTTAATTTATGTATATTCATCTGTAATAATACACTTTTTTTGTAGTCCTGAGGAAGCACAAGAGGTGCACAGCTGGACCATAGAGGAACCAGGAGGAGGAGAAGAGCCGACAGTAGCTAAAGGAGAGGAACATATTTTGTTTTTATCACACATGTAATGCAAGCACCTTATTTAAAAGATTGTGGGTTGGTTCAGTTGGATCTTTCCAAGAATACAGCAGTCAAACAATAATGGTATTAAACTTTGTCTTGAAATATAATACAAAATGCAAGTCTAGGAGTCACTGGTGACAGATGAATGGAAACTTTCCTTTCTTACTAAGGACAGGAAATCAAAATAGTAAAACGTAACCATGGTATTTACAATAACCAAGGTAATAATTACATTCCAAAACTGCTGTGGCAGGAGGTGGAATGGCTCTGTTACTTTTCATTCTGATTAATTCCTTTTGGGAACTAAAAGTCCTCTTGTGGTGGATAAAAGTAGATTTGTTTTTGATGGTTATCCTCACTGTTATCGGATGCTGTGCAGCTGGAAGGATTTATACACATACATTTTTACTTTTAGACATTTGTTATGATGTGTCACCTTGGCAACGGGGTTGTTTTTTACAACCGGGAGCAGCTGATAAATATCTCAAAAGCTCAAATAATACTTCAACTGCAACCCCAAATTCCTGATGAGTTTAAAAGGAAGCGCCATGGATGCAGAGCAGGAGCAAAGAGAAGAGAGAGAAGGCGGAAGTTCAAACCACCTTTTCTATCGATCATGATGGGTAAATTGAGATCATTGGGAAACAAGTTGGATAACCTCCAAGCCCTACAAAGGACCCAGCCAGAGTATTGTTAATACAGTATTATGAGTTTCTGCTGAGACATGGCTGCAGGATCATATCCCTGACTCCAGAGTCTCTCAACCAGGCTTTCTGACCATACAAGCAGACAGAGATTCAAAGAGGAGCGGCAAATGTAAAGGAGGTGGACTGGCAGTACTTGTGAACAATAGATGGTGTAATCCAGGACGTTACTGTGAAGTGTTGTCTCTGCAGTCTAGATATTGAACTGTTAGCAGTAAGTTTTCGTCCATATTATTTACACAGAGTTCACCAGTGTTTTTTTGGCATCCTTAGTTGTTGCCGGCATGTGATGCCATCAGCTCACTTGCTGCTAAGCTACAGAGACAACACCCTAATGTGTTTGTGGCAATATCTGGTGATTTTAACCATGCTTCACTCACTGCTACACTTTCAACATTTCAACAGTTTGTCAGCTGCTGTCACAGGAAGCTGAAGAAGCCCTGCAAGGTTAGTCTGGAGTAGAAACATCCAGAGCCACCGTGCACAGGCGTGTGCAGGAAATGGGCTACAGGTGCCACATTCCCCAGACCTGGGCTACAGAGAAGCAGCACTGGACTGTTGCTCAGTGGTCCAAAGTACTTTTTTTGGATGAAAGCAAATTCTGCATGTCATTCGGAAATCAAGGTGTCAGAGTCTGGAGGAAGACTGGGGAGAAGGAAATGCCAAAATGCCAGAAGTCCAGTGTCAAGTACCCACAGTCAGTGATGGTCTGGGGTGCCGTGTCAGCTGCTGGTGTTGGTCCACTGTGTTTTATCAAGGGTAGGGTCAATGCAGCTAGCTATCAGGAGATTTTGGAGCACTTCATGCTTCCATCTGCTGAAAAGCTTTATGGAGATGAAGATTTCATTTTTCAGCACGACCTATCACCTGCTCACAGTGCCAAAACCACTGGTAAATGGTTTACTGACCATGGTATCACTGTGCTCAATTGGCCTGCCAACTCTCCTGACCTGAACCCCATAGAGAATCTGTGGGATATTGTGAAGAGAACGTTGAGAGACTCAAGACCCAACACTCTGGATGAGCTAAAGGCCGCTATCGAAGCATCCTGGGCCTCCATAAGACCTCAGCAGTGCCACAGGCTGATTGCCTCCATGCCACGCCGCATTGAAGCAGTCATTTCTGCCAAAGGATTCCCGACCAAGTATTGAGTGCATAACTGTACATGATTATTTGAAGGTTGACGTTTTTTGTATTAAAAACACTTTTCTTTTATTGGTCGGATGAAATATGCTAATTTTGTGAGATAGGAATTTTGGGTTTTCATGAGCTGTGTGTCAAAATAATCCGTATTAAGACAATAAAAGACCTGAAATATTTCAGTTAGTGTGCAATGAATCTAAAATATATTAATGTTAAATTTTCATCATGACATTATGGAAAATAATGAACTTTATCACAATATGCTAATATTTTGAGAAGGACCTGTATACACTTCTGTGTCAATAACACCATCTCCACCAGAATGGTGAGATTCTTCTGCAAGCCCTGGATCACCAGTGACCTGAAGGACCTGCTTAACAAGAAAAACAGATCCTTCAGACAGGGAGACAGGGAATTATTGAAGGCTCTGGACATTGTGTGGCTGTCATGGTTGACAAACCTCTTCAATGTCCCATAGAGGAACAGAAAAACACCTCTGGAGTGGCAGTGGGATGGTGGTCTCCATTTTTAAGAAAGGTGACTGTGGAGTGTGCTCCAATTATTGAGGGATAACTCTGTGGTTTTCTGACTCAATATGCTATGCAGACTGTTAATTCATTCTTCATTTAAAAGAGCAAATCATTGCTTGATTAGGTGAAAGCAGTTAAAGTAGTTTTTTCTGGATTTAAAATGCATTTTCTTTAATCCAGACTCTTTAAACCCTTAAACTTTTCATAAAGGATTAAACATGTTTTTTTTTAAGATTTAGAGGGGTTCACGTGCATTTTGTAAGCCATGAACAATAAGTGGCAAGATACCAAATTGTTTGAAAAGTTATTAAAGGTATACCCCAAAGCTCAGCTCCTAGCTCACATGTTTTTTTAATTTATAAATAAATTACTTGCCATATTTGTGTCCTGATGCAGATGTCTAGCTGTATGCTGATTACATTATTCTATATGTAGCTGGGAAGGACTGTGCTTCTGTTTTATTTGGAGTCTGATCATGGTTTGAAAAGTAAGGTATGTTTGTCAAATGAAAAGTAAAAAAAACTTTTTCAGTTTTGTTTTCCAACTTTTGACCAAGAGTCATGATATAAATTTGTAAATCTAAGGGCACATTATTAGACACTAAGAATTAAGATATATTTGTGCTATCTTGGTATTTAATTTAAATTAGACATGTCGGAAAATCATACTTTCATATCTTTAGACTAATTAAAGACTATCATCTATTTAATGTTGTAGATGTTTACATGCATTAGTTTTTCCTCATTTAAATTATTGTGTAAGATTGTGGTCATAAGCAGCACCTACAACAATTAAGCCAGTTTATATAACATGAGCAATTAGGATCTAAATTGAATATGACAAACAGGACATTTCAAACTTTGTATTTTTGAACACTTTCATGGTAAGGCCTCTCAGATGCACAGTGACCTTTTGGTTCCTGTTAGAGCTACTGGCTCAATAACCAATGGAACATCCAGGTGGAATTGTAAGATGGCTTTATGTAAGTCTTCTATTTTTTGGAACATCTGGAACTCCTTACCTGCCAAATAAAAAATAAATCCTCACTGCAACCAGTTCAGATCAAATGTAAAGCAGAGTTTTGCAGTAGAAAAATTTATTAAGTAGTGTCTGTTTTTCGGCACAAACACAAATCGCAAATTAAGGTACAGAAGTATTGTAAAGTCCTGAACTCACCTTCATGGTCAGAATTTTTCTGCAGTGATCTAAAATGTGATGTCGGACAGTAGGAGTTCTTTAGGGTTCTGGTACAGGGATCTGATGCCAGTCTGAACCATCTCAGCTTATTTTTATAACCAACAGATTAATAAATGCCCGACCCCTGCTGCTGCACACCCAAACCTCTTTATGTGACAAACTCTCATACCCCTAATTTATTGTTAGGGCAATCTGGCCACGTGCACATGCTCATAGCAGTGGAAGACAAACAAATGCTGTGAATTCACAATGAATATGTTATCAGAGGAAAATAAAAGCTCCGAACATCCAATAGTGATGGGACTTGAGGCTGTTTAAAGGAAACCAAATCTTTGGGATGCAAAATAGAAGAAAAACAATGGCACTTTAGTTGCTTGGCAGAAACAAAAATCACCAACTGCTGTCATTTTTCAGAAGGTTTTGAGATTTTGATTTATTTTTGTGTCTGTATTAAAATGATGATTGCTTCACTTCCCATTGTTATTTGTTTGGAGTTTTCATTCTATGATTTTTCTAGCTTCCTAGTCATTCTATGTTCTGTTTATTTTGCATTTTGTCTGTTAGTTCTCTTTTAGGAATTTCATTTGTGTTTTCTTTTACTTCCAAGCAGTTTCAATCATGTTTTGCTTCTATTCTCAGCCCCTGCCACCATAATCAACTTCAGTCGGTCCCACCTGCTTCATGCCAATCAGTCTCACTGTTTTCACCTGTGCCTCAATATATGCTCCTCTGGTCTGTTTACCCCTCGCTGGAGAATACTGTTTGCCAGTTTTTGACAGTTTACTTTATAAAGTTATCATGTTTATGTTATTATGTTATGACCCCAAGAATGGAAAGGAGAAGAGTAACATGACAACCACTGTAATTTGAGTCCTTGCAGAAGTAAAAGACATTTCTTGTTCACCACAAATTCTCAAAAGGTTTGCACAAAATGTGGGGCAGAAGGATACCATTAGGTTGTGCCAAATCAAAAAAAAAAAAAAAAAAACAAGCCAAAGAAAAAGCAGGGCCAAACCCTAAACCCCTAACAGAAAGGCTCTCCAAAAACTCTACATGGGTGGCACCAACCTACTTACCTAGTGTAACTTACAGAAAGTAACCCATGTGTGAAAAATGTACAGGGTCCCCCAAACTTACCTAGTCCTCTAACTCTCACTACAAACCTTTTAACAAACAAACATGCTCCAGAGCAGCAACACAGGTGTGTCAAACGTCATCAACCAGGAGGAAGAGAAGGAGGGGCCAGCCTCACAGGCGAGCTTCCTTTATGAGTCAGTCCTGAGTGCCGGTTGGTCCCTTTAAACTCTCCATCCAGTCATAGCTCAGAATTCCAATTTGGCAACAGTCGGCTTTCTGAACCTTAGGAGAAAAAAGGGGGAGGGGAAAGACACCACCACATTCTGCCAGACATGTAACCGTTATTAATATGGTAAATAATATTGGCTGTTAGGTTTATGATTATTGATTGATTAATCTTAATCAATAATTATAATTACAAATCATAATCTGACAAAATAAATTTCTTAACCAAAAATCCTCATTTATGAATTGAGACCAGAGATGTTTCTGGTGTTGTAATTGTGGCTCAACGCCTCTGACAATTACAACCGTTGAATACTCCGTAATAATTAATAACTATTGCCGGAGATGTCACTGTTTAATCGACCGTTTCTGCCGAAACATGTGGAACTTGAACCTTATTTCGACTGATCACTTTTTGCACACAATGAAACACAAAACGCTCTCTCTTTATCTATGTGAATATTTATTAATTTTCACCTACTCAACATGCAAAATTCTACAAACACAGGGGTAACACACCTAAATAAGCAAAAATCAACAAACGGTAGTGGGTATGTATTGAGTCAACCAGCAGTTTATGGCACTACAGAAAAAGGAAAAATGAGGATATGAAAGGTGGTGTGGTGGCGAGTGGTGGGGGTTAGAGCGCAGCTCCGATTGTCCTTTATGATCTTCTGATCATAAAACTTCCCCCTAACTCCTGAGCACAAAGGATTCTAACTTTTGGCGGCAAGCTAGCACAGTGAGATTGAAGACAAAGGGAAATGGAGAATTTTACCATGAGGTCGTTTTAACAGTCCAGTCTTGCAACGCACCCGCGTTGACTCTCAGATAGTAAAAAAAACACACACAGCTCGAGGACCGCGGTGGATCCCGATATCAACATAACACATCAAAGTTTCAATAAGCAAGGTTACATGCACATATTATTCAGAACACATGAGATCCTAACCAGCGATTCTGATCGCTTCTACAAACTCTGACCCTGCCCAGGCCTTCTAATAAAGAAATAAAAGATTAAATAAAAAAATGGGTTGTACTTGGTGTCGTCTTCTTCCTGAGCGAGGGAATTCGAGCGAGGAAAAGTGGGGGTAAGTTAATTGTGCGTCCAAAATCAACTTCAGGGAAAGCGGTCAGTCTTCGTCCTTTGGTCTTCTTGACAAAAAGGAAAAATATGATCTGACCATCAAAGTCGACTTGGAAATGAAACACGGTAGCGGTTCGTCTCTCCGAAACTCCGTGTTCTCAGTTACGTGTTTAACTCACGTCTTCGATCGGCAAAGTGAAATCTCTGGCCTTCTTAGTCCAAAAACCTCAGTTATGAATTGTTCGTTGTCCAACGAGAGAGAATGAATGAACTCTGCAAAGAGCTCTTCTCTTGAAGTGGCGCGCTTCAGTCACTAGACCGGTTTCTAGCAGAAGGCAAGTTTTCAAACATGAGCGCCTTCCTATATAGCGTGCTGTGACGTCAGACTTGGGACGCCCAGTCATATCAGTCGCAATGCTCGATGGGATATGTAGGAGCGGGCTGTCCTGGGTACAAAATGGCCGATGCCATTGGAGGGGCACAGTGACGTCCAACAACGTGCAGATAATCCAATACTCAGCAAACAAGTGTTCCAACATGGCTATATTTACCAGGCTTTATTTTTGAAAAATGGAAATCTGACTATTATTCAGGAAGTATCATCGTAAATGTTTAAAGACGCTTATTTAGCGGTGAAGTTCTTAAAATGTTTGCCCTGGTTAGATTGTGAAAACAGTACATAATTGAGTCATTTAGGAGAGATGCTGAGGCGTTGACACTGTTCTAAACACTCTCTCTGTCCTGCCCTATTTGTTTAAACATTTCCAGCTGCAGGTTGAGATGAAAAAGACAACACAGAGACCAAGGAATGTAAAAAAGAAAGACAATGAAAATGAATGGGCTCAGGGAAATCTGTTGGACAAAGAAAATACAACAGGGATATATTAGAGAAGAAACTATATTAGTGTTTAAAAATTAAAAGGAAAACAAAATTATTTTAAAAGTTTTTAAAATTTGTTTTATTTATTTTGGGGGGAAAAACATGTTTTAAATATATGTTTTGGTTGGTGGCAATAAATATGAAATAAATAAAAGGGCTTGGAAAAACAAAACAGCAAAAAATTCCCCTGTTAAATAAAGACAAAATACAGAGTTGAAGAAAAAAAAATTTTTTTTTGAAGTTTACTGTTTTAAATAAAATGTGTTGATTAAAACCGAAATATATCTGATTAATTGATCAAATACTGAATGAATCTTTTCTTTTTAGTATGTTATTGCATTTAATGGTGCATTAAATTATTTTTCTAGCTACATATTTGTTCAGTAATCATTTTTTTGAGTCATTTATTTATTTCTGAATGTATTCCTAAATTATGGCAGGATTGGTTCTTCATACCTGTTGTTGCTGTTTGTAAAATCATTTGTATTGAGAGTAAAATCAATATTAATTCTAATATTATTTTTTTACAGCTCCCCCCAGATTAATGGAATGAAGACTTTTCTATCAATGATTTGGATACGTTTTTTAAAATCTGCATACATAAAAAAAAGTATTAAATAAAAATGTATCTAAAATTACAATGGGGGCATTGAGGTTTGTAATTGCTTGCATCTAATTCTGTAAAAAAAAAGCTTCTATAATTTATTTTTGAAGGTGGAACCCAATAGGCTTGTTTAGGAGGTGGTCTCTCCTTCCTGGCTAGTCCTCTCTCTTGTTTGTTTAGGTCACCTGGTCTCTCTGAGTGCCTTTTAGCGCTCAGCTTTGACTGGAGCCAGGTTTTAAGTGAAGGAATACGTGTGATGTACTTTTTCAGATAGGACTGATTGATGCAACACTCATCAAACTCACACCTGTACTGTAAAGAGTTTACTGAGGAGTCAGCATGAGAACAGCCACCATTACTTTGAGATCTCATTGAGCACAGTTGGCTTCAGAAACATCAGCGTGGTTCTTGCATGCATTGGTGGAAAGAATGGAAGGCATAGAAATTTTGACTTTTATGGAAGGTTCTGGGGTTTTGGTATTGACAAAGACAAATTCACTGCAATGAACACAAGGTTATACAAGGTTCTATCCTCTGCCTCCAACTGGTTGCAAGAGGCTTGGGGTGTATTTGGACTGCTCTGCAGGTACTCTGTTCTTCTACCAAGCCTACAGTAAAATTTTGATTCACGAGCAAACCTTCGAGCACAAGTTCATGGGGAACTGGTTTTTAAAAAAAATAAACAATTAAGATGTTCAGCCTGCTGTAGTGTTCACATTTTTTAGACATTAATTGTAATTGATGTGTCTTTTAAGGCTGTGTAATGAACCTGCCTGTTTATATATGTGTAAAAAGATTTTGTTTAATAAAAAAAACAACCTTCCACAACAACCTTAAATTTATTTTCCTACTATTTAAGTAGGACTACAAATGGTCCTTATGTACAGAGTGGAGAATAAGAATTGAACAGATTTGTGTTTGTCAGTCAATATATATCTATTTGTGGTATTGAGATAAAATTCACACCAGATGTTGAATACAACCTAATAATTTACATACAAACAGATCAACCAAAATTTTAACCAAAAAGGTATGTTTAATGGGTTAGAATGACAATAGGTATTGAATTACTTTGCTAAAATAAATTTAATACTGTCTCTTCTCAAGCTTTGCACCTATGTGATTTTGACCCAACACACAAACTGTCTTGACATTCTAAAGATTCTTGGAGCCTCTTCTATACACTCTGATCTTCACCTCTTTTATTGATTTTACTCTGCTGTTTTTGGACATGTACAAGTAAACAATGCACATTATTAGAAAATGTTCTTTGGGGAACTTTCAGGTTTTTCATTCTGCTTTGTGTTGAACTTAATGCATGTATTGTGTTTTTAGTTTTGTCTGTGTTTTTACTTACAGCTTTAAAACAAGTAAAACTTAAATATCATGTAAAACATTTAGATATAAACAAATGACTTGGTAAGCCAATTAGTACAACTGAGTGAGATAATACCGTGTTTATGTTTTTTCTGACTTTTTGATATTTTGGCTCTTTTTGTATTTTAGGAAAAAGTGATGTGTGCTATTTTTTGAGCAATTCATTTGAAATAGAAACTGGATGTTTGGCTCTATATAACCATGGCCTATTGAATTTCTTCTTTTATGTATTGTTTTATACAATTTTTTTTTGTTTTGTTATTGTTCAAATAAATGTAATGGAACACTCAGGAAATATGGTCTGGTGGACATTTTGATGCTCAAATACCTACATCATCAGCTGATTTTGTAATTTCAGAACCACAACGGAGGCTCGTCTGCTTTGAGTAATGCTGCTACCTTGTGGAAATCATCAATAAAACTGAATCCTGAGTTGAACTCTGTGTGGTTCCTGATTATTTGCATCTTGTTGGAGAATCCTGTCTGGTTGGAAACACATTTTTAATGCTGTGAAATTAACTAAAGTTATCTTCAGTTTGACCATTTAGATTTTTAAAATTTACTTGTATACTTGGTATAGTAAAATGACAAAAATGTTTGATAATGAATACAATTGTAATTAAATAATGATATGTTAATTTGAGGTTTTCATCTTTAGCTTAAGATCTTTTATGGCTTTGACCCCTTTTATTGCTCCTTACGCCTTCATGAAAAGACAGCACAAAAAAAAAAATCGTCACTTGCTAAAAATAATGAGGGTTTTATTTTGACAATGTCTGTCCTGTGCAGAGATTAATCTAAAAAAATTAAAAGAGTCCTGAAATATGCATTTTTTTCGCAGAGTAGTCACATTCAGCAACAATCTGAATGACATCAAAAAAACTTTCTGATGTAAAATATTCCACGATATACACGATTATACACAATCATTATGTTGCCTTAGCTTGCAGGTGATCCATCCATCACTACAGGCTGACATTTTTTCGGGAATCCCACGGGTCACGGGATTCCCATGGGAATCCCGCAGGACGGGAGACAGCATCAGTAAAGATCACGTGATTGGGACGGTACAGGATAAAAAATGAACGGGAGCTAACCAATAGGAGGGAAAATACACTAGGATCAATTGTCTTTGGAAATGTAAAACTGAGACTTTGTTATAAACTTTAAGGAAAACAAAACTTGGATCGACGCCGCCATTGTGTAGTTTTTTTCCAAGAAGCATATACTATAATGCGAGTCAAACGAACTACACGACCCACAAGCCAACAGTGCTTCTGATCGATGCTTTCCACCTGCGTTCAGAATGGAGGGAGCAAACGCAGGTGGAGAAGTGGATGTGGTAAAATTGGATTTGCAACGTAAAGTCAGAAGTAAGGTCTTATCTATTAAACTCATAGAGCTGACAGGAAAGTTGCAAATATTACCGAACTTCAGGAGAGTTGAATGTAGTGGTGTTAACACGCAATATGGTGCTTGTAAAACATGTTTAGTCGTAATCAAGTTCACCAGTGATAAAGGGACACTTGTAAGGCAAATTCTGGATTGAATCAGCCCTGCATCTCTTCGTCAAACCAAAAGTACCATGGCATGGATTTATCAACATCTGCAGCCCCACAGTGCCGGGCTCTGCTTCTTCTTCTTTTCTTTTTTTCTTTTCCTCAATCATGGGCAGGCGCAGTGGACTATTCAGCCAATCATGGCCGTTGTTCTGAGGCCAACGTATCACGTCACTCGTAGGTCACATTTAGAAAAGCACGATTGGCTGGAATTTCCAGCATCTGTTCCCAAATCCGGACACAGATGCCTTCAAGGTTCACAACAAAACTCCAACAGACTTTGGCGATAGGCTGATGACAACTGATTACAACCACACATTCACGGAATGGTCAATTTATCGTACATTTGGCCTTTTTTAGGAATATTGATCGTACATCGTACAGAGAAAAATTATCGTACGAATACAATAATTATCGTACACCTGGCAACACTGCCAGGTGAGGGGACATCGGGAATTTGTTTTTTTCTTTTGCGTCCTCACGCAATACTTTTGTGTTCACTAGCAAAAGTTGTTAATCGCCTTGATAAAGCTGTGCATTTCGGAACAGCAGCACAGATGACAAGCTGCTCACAAAACAAACAGCACTGATATGGCATTGGTATGGTTTATTTGTCATATACAGGTTAACACGCAGTCAACAATGCGATTAAATGCTTAGGATAAGAAGAACCATTCAACTCACCATAAAACAAAAGCACTAATGGCGTGCAAGAAAAAAAAAAAGTACACATCATGCCGCAGCAATAAGTGAATAAAGTGTCACAGATGTGGTTTCGTGTAGTATTTGTTGAGGTAGGAAAACTTTACTGGCTATCAGTTAACTCTTACATTACTCCTCACCTCTCCCCGACTCTTTTTATTTGGCACCCAAAGGACAATCCTCAGTCAGAGATCAGTTGTGTTTATTAAAACCAATCTGAATTCAGAGAGGGGACACACACTTACACTGGTACCTGGAAACGTCTGTGTGTTGTCTGTTTTGGAGGGGCCACAATACCTTTATATACCCTTCGCTGCTATGCAGCACACATATACAATCATCCTGTCTGTAGATATCTCCCCAGCAACCATATCCTCATGTCCAAATAAGGAGTACTTCTGGTTCTTCTCTTATAACAAATTTATCCTGTCTGGCTCCAGCCTTGTCTCCTTCCCCAATTTATGACCTTGCTCTCTCTGTGCCCTGCTCTGCTCTGTCTTCTTCTCCCCCATCGGTGATTACTTGTTCTTCACTAATTTATGACTTTGGACTCTGTGCTTCACTCCCTAAGCCTGAACCCCTCTGCTCTATGTACACATGCCAGTTACATACATAGATGGTTTATATTACACACATAGATGGTTTATATTACACACATAAATAGTTTATATTCTACAATCCCTCTTTTGAACTCTCATAAAAGAGTTCACAATCTAAAATGTCCTTCTAAAAATAAGTAGAAATAAGTAAAGATATTACTGTACTACCTGTAAAAGAGAAAATCATTAAAAAACATGCATCCATCTCATCATGCGTCAATGAATTCACACTCTGAGTCCTCATCCACACAAAGTTCAATCATAACCTGAAAAAGATACAGAAACATCAAAATGTAACATAAAATATAAAATGTCCGCCAAACGGTGTCTTCTGGGGTGGGAGGGAAGCTCCACCACTCCCAGTGAGAGAAACTCAATCATTCCGCCTCTTCTTCTGTCTTTGGGTTCAGTGTGGTGTCAACATTTACACACAGTATTTAAAGAGTATGTGGGTGTTATCTCAACTTAAAAGAGTTTGGGCTTTACGGCCCTGAACCGTCCTCGGGTCAGGGGTAACAACGTTATCTATGAGCATACCCATCTGCTCCTTGTTGTGACAGCTTCCTCCTCTAACACAGATGTTCTGAAGAAAGAGAGGTAACCTAAAGGTCATACACTTTGGAACACCTTACAGCACTTAATACAAGAATTTACATTACAACTCCTTTCTTCTGGTACTGAAAACAAATTATAACAACGGCTGAAATGAACACATTTCAAATTTGTACCATAATGATAGATATCAAGCAATAAACATGAAAGTTAGATAAAAGCATCCGAGATTTCCTTCTCAGAGTCAGTTTCGCTGTCAAAGTGGGAGAAATGAATTTGGCTGACCCTCGTTGTCCAGGCAAAGGAGCCTAGTAGCCACCAAATGTTAAGAAATTAAGGAGACTAAACATCATGGCGCATGTTTGACTGTCTCTCTGTTGCAGACGTCGCCAGTCCATCATCCAGAGAAAGGTTATGTGCAAATGTGCAGAGGTCTTCCCTGTATGTTTCCTATGTGTCTCTCACTGTGGTGTGTGTGCAGTGAGGTAAATAACCTTATGATTTCTAACTTTCAGGCAATGCGATGGCCTTAAGTAGATTCTGAAATAACGTTGCACTGCCCAAGAGATTATTGTGCCCTTGTAAGAACAGTGTTCTTCAACCACCTCTTCAATCACTCGACAGTGATCCGCTTACAGTTCTTTGTCTTGTGGTGGTCCGCTGTCCTCACACCTTTCAGGCCGTGGATGATCCAGTTGGAAGATGACTTGTGTCCTGGAAGCCAGATGAAGCTGGGGAAGCTGGAGCTCTCCTGCAGCTTTCCTGGGTGTCTAGTAGGATCTGATATGGGTCATTCCAGCGCCTGTGGCTTCCAGTGTTTTCTCCTAGACTCTCTGAGCAGAATCCAGTCGCCAGGGATAAAGGACTGGAGGGTGGAAGTGGCTGTTTCTGGTAATGCAGCCTTCACCGTCTGTGAAACTTGAGAAAACACAGTGGACAGGTTTTGACAGTAAAACAACATCCTATCTTCACACAAAGATGTGGAAGAAAATGATCTTGGCAATATCCCCATGTTACTTTATTCCGACACTCCCCCCCTTCTGGCACAGTGTCCAACCCCTGCAACAATCCAGCAAAAAGTTTAAACAAGAATGTTCTAGTAACCAAGATCACATTACATAGAACCAAAGAAATGAATTCTGACATAACTATGTGTCACTATGAATTTAACGAAAACAACATAAATAAAATCTAGATGTTTTTAACTGCAATTCAGTTCCAGTAACAACAAAACACATACTTTAGTTATTCAGTTCATCAAAATCTCACTTAGAAATTAGTCACATATCATCCTGATTTGCCTTGTATGCAGATAAGTTTTAGATTAATGTAAATCTAATGTAATTCTGATGCATACACTCTACAAATTTAATCTAATAAATAATTCCTGTCAAGTATGAAATCATAACTCTGATTCTTTATCAAAAATATATTCCTTACTTTTGGCATATCTTGAACTGTCAGTTAACTTAATGGCACCAGGGAAAACTTTCAATCTAATAAATCACCAATGATTCTGTATGCAAAACTAATTCTTCAAACTAGTTTAAACTATTTCATTAACCTTTTCATAGTAAAACACATAAATCTAAATGTCATGCTACATCCTTAATTATTATACACAAAAAAAACATGTTTTTAAGGCAACAATCACTACAAGCATTTTGATTCTATTGTCTCTTAAACAGTGTTAAAACTCAGGAAGGGAGGTGCTGAGTGTTACCATGACAGCAAAGGCATTAACTAACCTGGTAGGTGGGCGGAGTCACGCAGAACTAACCTCTGATTGGCAGCCTATGGGCGGGACCACAGTTTCTTCATTCCAACCCATCTTAGTGAACCTTAAACTGGAAAACTGTTAACATGCACCTACCTCAGAAACAAGCTGCTTCTTAACTCTCCTGAAAACTCAAAGTTTTAATCAATCTAGGATTTAGAAACATTATTCTAAACATGGATTATTTTGTCATGCAACATATAAACAAACATTCATTCCAACAAAACAAAGACAAAACATCAAAGACAAACAAATGGCCAAATTTGAAGCTTCAAGAATTCAAAGAAATTTTTAACAATCTCTTTTCAGAATATGTTTTCTCAACCATATCTTTTAATGCTATAATTGATCAATTTTGTTATGACAATCCTCAGGATCCTTTTTAAGATGAGTGCACATAGTCCAAAGAGATCTCAAACTATTTAGAGGCACAGCAACAGTTTTCTCTTAAATGAATCCAAATTTACTGATGCTGAAACCTTTTGCTAATTCTTTGTACTGTAACTCTATAATAATAATAACTACAACCCTGAGAGTTATTGTTATAATTCTCTTTTTGTTTTGCTCAATTTGATCGCAGCTGCATTCAAGAATTTCTCTGCTCAGGTTAAATGCAAAGAAGTATTTTAAGCAGGCGTTGACATTTTTATGGTATACCCAAACAAAACAAAAACTGCAGTGTTTAACTTAATCAGAAATTAAGATAAGAAGCTTGACTCCAAACTGGACCTTTTTCCACATAGTGTTTCAAAGGGAAGACACATAATTTTCCTTAATTTGGCTATTTAAATTTTGAGAGTTGGGGAGAAAATTATTACTAGAACCCCTCTTTAATAATCCAAATGCTGATAAATGTTCCAATATTTTATGATTTAATAATCTGAAATCACCTTGTGTACCTTTGTACTCCTAGTTATTCTTTTAATCTTTAAACCCTAAGAAATCAAACAAGGAGACTGGAGTTTGAACCGACCATCCTCTTTAGTGTTGAGAGAGCCTTTATTTCTTTTCTTTTCCTAAAATGAAGGATTTTACTTGTCTTGATTCCGTTATAAAAATCCTAACCTTGGTTCCAAAACAAAACTCTTCAACCCCAATCTGTGTCCCCCAGAGTAGAAATTTTGAGTATTATTGCATTTCAAAGCCACCAAATGACTGGAACCCATCATTGGTTTAGATCTGTTTTAATAGGTAATCGGTTTACCTTTAATTAAGTATTATAATTTTATGGACCCAAAATCTATGGCTCATGGGCTTCAGGAGCCCAGGAACCACAGGTTGAGTACTACTCCATTAAACAATGATGTTAGCTCTCTGCAGATTGAAGAGAGGATTGGCTAAATATCCCCAGACCTGTTAGTGTATTATTTCTGCTTGGACAATAATCAGATTTAAAATCATTAGTTCATAGCTCCTAATTTACCTCAGATCATATTTGCTCCTAATCCAGTTCATAAGAAGCTTCAGACATCATGATGCTAAAAAGCCAAAAACAAAACAAAAATAAAGATCCGTTTTAAAATAAAGAAAAAGCATGCTTTAAAAAAAAACTTGGTACTGTGGTGGAAAATAACTCAACAGTTCTGAAGGCCTTTTCTAGTCTTTTAGGGAACAAGAGATTAGTTTTAATTTTTGTGTGGTACCACTGTCCAATCAGATTATTTCTTAACTTCAAAAATAACCCAATGTTTCCCATTCTCATTTTAAAGGTTTGTTTTACCAAGGAAAATGTGTTTAACAAAACCAATTACTCTCAAAAGGTTTAAAAGTTTTAGCCAGTGATATCTTAGAAAACACGTGTTTTAATATTTCTGTGCATCACAGAACTGATTAAGTTTCCTTTCCTTCCCAAAGGGAAAGAAACTGCAGAACCAAGCCTTTCATAGTTTTTATCAGGATCTGATATAAGGTACAGTATAAATCAACACGCTGCATGAATCAGAAGAGGGAAGGAAATAAATTAATATAACCTCTTCCCAGTCGCTGCTGTGAAAAACAATGAATTTGTACTTTCCATAAGCGTCAGTTAGCACTTGCGGACATAAACTGCACCAAACTGTAAATACTGTGTCAGCGACTGTATGAAGACCATCTGCAGGAGAACTAAGCCTGTTTTAATGAGGTCTCTACCCATTAGATTTATGGGATACAAACTCTGACAACAGAAAATAATGCCTGAAGGAGAAACCCATCAGGTTTTACGCATGCAATGGGTTTTAAAAATGCTCCTTCATGAGATCTGTCCTGAGAATAACATAGAAACACTTGGTTACTGCTGAGGTTTGGAGATGTAACTTCCTCTGCTTTTTAATAACTTTTAATAACTATCATAATTGACCCTGAATATTCCACGATGAAAGAGAACTTGCTTCTCTAAAAGAATTAATTGGAAAGTATCAAATGAGTTAACTTATCACCCCTTTGAAGATACTTTTCTAACCCTAAAATATTATTTTAATCCACTATATCTGTCCATGTCAAGCAAGCGTGTCACATGAGCAGCGGTTAATAAGCGTTCTTCATTGCAGAAAATAGGAAAAGATTTATGCAAATATGTGTGTGTTTGTACGTTACCCCCATCAGTTTCTTAATCGCTCCAGAGTCAGACTGTCATGGCACACAATCCTCTATCAGTCCAAAACAAAAACAACCCAGGCCTTTCAGGTCTGTTGGTGAGACATTCAATCCTTCTTGTCCACTTTAACTTCTCGAGGAGGGAAAAAGAACGTTGCTCTGGCCTGTTTCTCTTCTGCCTGCATAAGATGTGATTTTCAATATAAATCCAGTGGATCTCTTCTGGCTCTGCAGCAGCATGGATTGCTGTCCATCTCAGTGGGGCCAGACTACTTCTGAGTTTCGTTCTGGTGGAAACTCAGACTGTGATTTACAGCAGGCAGGCCCCCAGCCTAAATACCCCAGTCCTTGTCAGGACTGAGTTTGGATTGCCAAATCCGGAACTTATTTGCTTCAACACCGTCACCATTTAAGTATCTTCGGTGAGAAGTACAGGTCCTTCTCAAAATATTAGCATATTGTGATAAAGTTCATTATTTTCCATAATGTCATGATGAAAATTTAACATTCATATATTTTAGATTCATTGCACACTAACTGAAATATTTCAGGTCTTTTATTGTCTTAATACGGATGATTGTGGCATACAGCTCATGAAAACCCAAAATTCCTATCTCACAAAATTAGCATATCATTAAAAGGGTCTCTAAACGAGCTATGAACCTAATAATCTGAATCAACGAGTTAACCCTAAACACCTGCAAAAGATTCCTGAGGCCTTTAAAACTCCCAGCCTGGTTCATCACTCAAAACCCCAATCATGGGTAAGACTGCCGACCTGACTGCTGTCCAGAAGGCCACTATTGACACCCTCAAGCAAGAGGGTAAGACACAGAAAGACATTTCTGAACGAATAGGCTGTTCCCAGAGTGCTGTATCAAGGCACCTCAGTGGGAAGTCTGTGGGAAGGAAAAAGTGTGGCAGAAAACGCTGCACAACGAGAGGAGGTGAACAGACCCTGAGGAAGATTGTGGAGAAGGGCCAATTCCAGACCTTGGGAGACCTGCGGAAGCAGTGGACTGAGTCTGGAGTAGAAACATCCAGAGCCACCGTGCACAGGCGTGTGCAGGAAATGGACTACAGGTGCCGCATTCCCCAGGTCAAGCCACTTTTGAACCAGAAACAGCGGCAGAAGCACCTGACCTGGGCTACAGAGAAGCAGCAATGGACTGTTGCTCAGTGGTCCAAAGTACTTTTTTCGGATGAAAGCAAATTCTGCATGTCATTCGGAAATCAAGGGGCCAGAGTCTGGAGGAAGACTGGGGAGAAGGAAATGCCAGAAGTCCAGTGTCAAGTACCCACAGTCAGTGATGGTCTGGGGTGCCGTGTCAGCTGCAGGTGTTGGTCCACTGTGTTTTATCAAGGGCAGGGTCAATGCAGCTAGCTATCAGGAGATTTTGGAGCACTTCATGCTTCCATCTGCTGAAAAGCTTTATGGAGATGAAGATTTCATTTTATTTGTCAGAATTTGAATCAGGTGTGCTGGAGCAGACACACATCTAAAACCTGCGGGGAAGGGGTCCCTGAGGACCAGGGCTTTGAACCATTGAGGTACAGTTTCAAAATTGTGAATGTAATGCCTTTTTGCAATTTTGTTTACCAAGTATAGTTCTCTTGCTAGGTGCATTCAAAATGCTGCAGCAAGAGTTCTGATGAAAATTAAAAAGAGAGATCATATTTCTCCTATTTTAACTTCCCTTCATTGGCTCCATGTTAAATCCAGAATAGAATTTAAAATTCTCCTCCTCACATATAAAGCCCTTAATGATCTAGCTCCATCATACATCAGAGATCTGATTGTTCCATACGTTCCTAACAGAGCACTTAAAAGATAGGTAGCAGTTTTTCAAACAAGCTGGAGTCCTGACTGATCAATGTGTAAAGAGCAGATGGGTTGGTATAAAAGCATGTACTCAGGGTCGTTTCCAAACAGTAGAACACAGCAGATCTATTTCTTTTAAAATCCAGATCTCAAAGTACCACTACATTGGTAAAGTAAGTCTCCAAAAATACAGGCAAGAGGGTTGTATAATGTAGCCTTTATCTGAATAAAGCATGAATTGGCACCTGGCAAGACTGAACGATACTAACTAAATCAAATGTAAACAGGTGTTACAATCTGTTAACATTGCTGTTTCAGTGCTACATATTTACATGTCTAGATGTTTTAAAACAAACCGAAAAACTTCCAAAACACAATTGTTGTTCATCCTGAAATTAAAAGATTGTGTTCAGCCATATTAGGACTTGGCTTTGGTCCCGTTCAATAGTACTGGTCTTGGTAATTATTCAAGAAAACATCCTAAGGAGTTAATAAAAGCAAGTAAACACAAACTGACACAAACACACATTTTATTTCTAACCACAGGAATCTGTGAGTATTACTTTCTGATTGCAAAATTTGACGAAACATTTCATTTTAATGTTGTAATAAGATCTAAAGCATTTTATTTATTATTGTCATTTATATATGCATCACATAAACCAAAATCTGCTATTTTTCAGGTTGCCTTAAGTAGGTGTAGATTCTCAGTCATCTAGGACTTGATGATCCTTGTTCCTTAAAGCTGCAGAAGGTAACCAGTAAAAATTTATTTTTCACATGTTTGTGGAAAGTGTCACTATTTCCTGATAGTATATAATATGAGACAGATTATCTAGGAAAATATCAAGCTCTTCTCTGGCTCCTCTTGGTGGCCGTACTGTCATTTGCAAAAATACATCGCTCCCAGTCAGGAACAAATAATCAGATCCAGGAGAAATGTCTGTACTGGCATTCAAGATTGTCGGTGTGCTGCAGCTGTGCTAATGGTTGTGCTAATGTCGCTGTGCTAATGATTTGAGGACCAAGTTTGAAGTCAAAGTACGGGCAGGCATAGTCAATGTAAAGCATAGTCCATACCAGTGAACGTGGCATAGCTGTTCATCCTCTGTCATCAGTGACCCTGCTTACTGGCCTGCGCATTCATGGCAGGCTCCGCTGTGGAAGGAGGGCTTTAGCACAGCTGAGAGCAAGGGGGAGGGACCTGTAGGGTGAGTTGTTCAAACTCTTAGATTAAGTCCACAAGAACCAGGAAGAAATTCACTGGTTTAATAATATCCATGCAGTCAACTGACCTCATTTTGTGGGCACATAATGTTGTGAACCTAGACCTTACCAACTGCTGCAACCCCAGATAAAAGCACATTCCCCATAGGCTTGCATAACAGAAACTATTAATAGGAATTCAGACAAGACAGAAGTTGTCATCTTTGAACCAGAGTTTTTAAAAAAGACACTGGTTTGTCAATCAATTAATGTGGATGGCATTAAATTGACCTCCGGTAAAAAATGAAAAAACCTTGGTGTTATTTTTGACCAAATGTCATTTAAATCCCATATTAAACAGGTTTCTAGGATTTCCGTCTTTCACCTTCGGAATATTGCTAAAATTATAAATATCCTGTCCATGAGGGACACTGAAAAACTAGTCCATGCATTTGTTACTTCAAGGCTGGACTATTGTAATTCTTTACTATCAGGATGTCCACAACATGCAGTTAAAAGCCTTCAGCTGATTCAAAATGCTGCAGCAAGAGTTCTGATGCAAATTAAAAAATGATCATATTTTTCCTACTTTAGCTTTCCTTCATTGGCTCCCTGTTAAATTCTGAATAGAATTTAAAATTATTCTTCTCATACATAAAGCCCTTAATGATGTAGCTCCATCATACATCAGAGATCTGATTGTTTCATACATTCCTAACAGAACACTTAATTTTCAGACTGCAGGTTTACTGGTGGTTCCTAGAGTCTCTAGAAGTACAATGGGAGACAAATCCTTTAGTTATCAGGTTCCTCTCCTGTGGAACCAGCTCCCAGTTTTAGTCCATGAGGCAGACACCCTGTCTACTTTTAAGGCTAGGCTTAAAACTTTCCTTTTTGATAAAACTTATAGTTGGCTTAGGTTATCCTGAGCTATCTCTGTAGTTATGCTGCTATAGGCTTAGGCTGCTGGATGACATAATGACCACTTTCACTTTCTCTGCTACATTCTCATACTACTCTCCAATGTTGTGTTATTTGCTGTTATTTCAGCTGTTAATTTCATGTTCTCTCTCTGTTTTTTCTCTTTCTTGAAGATACATCTGACCTGGCTCTGTGTTTAGCTGTGACACCTTCCTAGAGGGGGGCATCAGCCAAGCTGCTGATGCCAACAACTTAATGCTCACCTTATACACATAATACACTTGGCCTTGTCTTTCAGTGTTTAACCCTGTCTCTCCTAGATATAGCTACGGGCTGAGCCTCTACTGTGACTAACTGTATGTGTTCTCTTTTATACTCTAGACTTGAAAACTGCCTCAGAGTTCATCTACTTAGCTGTCTTTCTCTCCTAGATGAAGCCACTAAAGGAGCTATAACCATTAATGTTTAGTTTTTCTTTCCTATAGAAAGTACTCCTGGATCAGTGCTTATGTTTTCTTTTTCTTTCTCTGCTCTGTTCTTTCAAACCCCCAGTCGGTTGTGGCAGATGCCCGCTCACAGCCTGGTTCTGCTGGAGGTTTCTTCCTGTTAAAAGGGAGTTTTCCTCTCCACTGTCACTACATGCATGATCAGTATGAGGGATTGCTGCAAAGTTTCATTGTCCAATGAGCTAACTCCTCCCTCCCACATCCCTTTTTCTAAGAGGATTGCAAAATCCAGCTCTCCATCCAACAGATCCGGACTTCCCTAAACATGAAAGTTTCTACTAAGCAGGTTTACTGAAAGATCTGATAAAGCTGGTGTCAGGAAATTACATTCCTAACCTCTAACAGCCTTCATCCAGAAGTCTCACCCTTTCTCAACCAGTGGTTTGGACAACCTAGTAGCCCACAGCAGCCATCCAACTCTCAACAGTCACTTCTGTTAACAGTTGCCCATTTCCTAATTTTCCAACTTGCACTTGGTATATGGGTTACTTTTAGTGACTCGGCACGAGCCCCAAGGGTGTTGTTTCAACAGGTTTGGCTTAAGGCAACCTATAAAAACCTCCTAAAAGCATCGTAGAACCATAAACCAATACTTTTTAACACCAACAAAACCAAGTAGTTCCTCTATTCTTGCCCATTTTATTGAGGATTTTCACCACACTCTTTGTGCTTATTGGCCAGTGGTTGTTGCCTTGGCTGTTCCATTGGTTACCCGTCACATAAATTGATAATTTCCTTGGAATTCCCCAAGTCATGGGCTTCACATCTGACATGAGCCGTCATCACCTCAATCCTGTGCCATCTGCTGACTTCTCCTCTGACCTGCGCCCTCAGCTCAGTCATCAGCCCTGTACTGTAAGCCATGGCTCCCAATTCTCAGCATCCATTCTATTCCTGTGTTGGGACCCACAGCCATGGATTTCAACATTAAACTCCCGTACGGACTTTTCTGGAACTTTCAAAATAAAGTGCATTAACCTTCTTCCGACACAGCCAGGAAACGGGATAACTGCGGACTTCCTGTGACGCCGCTACCCAAATAAAAGCACAGCTGTTGCTACATCCGTTCTCTTTCCACATGGCCTTCGAGAAGGACCGGTCAGGGGAGGCGCGGCGCGCTGATGTCTTTTGCTGGCAAAAAAACATAAACGTTTCAACTGGATCCAAGGAAGCCATACGATCATCGATCATATGCAAAGATAAGTACGGATGAAATACTGTCTATGTATCTGGTATTTTCATTCATGAACGGGGGTAATTAAGATACAAGCATTGCTTGACTGTCTCTCCGAGCCCCCGCAGACACAAACGGTGTTCGAGAGAAGCCCCTGCAAAGATGCGGTCTCCCAGCCTGGAATGAAGACAGCAGAGACCACAGCGGACAGGACGGGCCGCCCAGCTACAGCTCCGGAGCTAACCCTTTTGTTCACAGAACGAACGCACCTTCTGATTGTGAGAAGCTGAGGAGGTTAGCGGGAAGCTAACCGTTTGTTCACTGTGGATACCTTCTTCAAACTTCATCGCCCCGTGGACAACATTTCCTCACCATGGTAATCATGATGTGCCGTCCGCGCTTATGCATTTTAACCCTTATATTAACCGAGGTATTTTAAAGGTATGTGTTTGTTTCTGGTGCTAAGCTATCCGCTTCTTTGTTAGCTCAACTGCTAACCGGTAAGAACACGTGCTTGCTGCTAAAGAGTATTTAACAGAAAGGTTGTTGGTTTTCAAGCTAGTGAGTAATAGTCCGTGAACATCATTTACTAGATTTAATAACTAAGTAAGCGCCATTAAGCCCATTTCTCCAGAAAGATTTAGCTCGTTTCCAAAATATCCCCTTAATAATATTTCTTCAAATATTATTTGAATAAATGAAGGCAGCTAATTAGACACAGTTGGGAATTAGTCATCCAGAAGGTTGGTTTATTCAGCAGATCATTCTTTAAAATATTATTTCATTAAAATAATATTTTATCTGATCTTGCATTGTGAAGGGTTGTCTAAATGTTGCTGATTATTTCCCAAGTTGGTTCCAAGACTAACTTAACTTCATTTCCAGATTCTTGAAGATAATCCTTGGTTCTCAAACATAAACATTGCATGGTACTGTTGCATCACTCCTTTGGTCATGATTTCCAATTATCTTTAATCAACTTGTTTATATTGTACATAGCCCATTAGTCTTTGTTATTCTTTAATTCTGCTTGGTAGTTTAGTTGGATTGTTTTAGCATAGTAAAGAGTTTGTTGATTGAAATATGTTTGACTTTGAGTTGACTTATTTTTGTTAATAAATTCTTGTATTTTAAGAAATTGTGTGAATTAATTCCATATATGTGCAAAGTTTATGCTGTTCAATAATGTCAGAGCTCGTCTCACACCTTTCTATTTTGTCCTAATACCATCGCCTTACTGGGCTGGTATTCACAGGACAACCCTTAATAGACCGAAATATTATTTGATAAAATATTAAAATATTAATATTAAATAATATTCTCAGATTCATAATCACAACACCTGTCTCACTCAACATTACACCTTGTTAAGTATTATTTATTCAACTCAGAGGTAAGGAACGACACAGAGTCAGTTTTACTTGCGGCAAGGGTAGATGTGCAATACAAACTACGAAGTATTAACACTCCTCCCTCTTTATTTATACATGCTTGGTCATACACAGTTCAAACAACATTCAGGGTGTGTGTGTGTGTGTGGGGGGGGGGGGGGGGGGGGGGGGGTCAGAAAGGTTAGGGTTCATTTGTCTTGATTATAAACAAACAGAGGAAGTGGGAACCTGGTGAATAGCCCCCAAATGCTGCTAATAAAATAATAAAAGCATCATAAAAGCATAACTCATTATTCTGACCATCTCCCTTCCTGTAATATGTAAGGAAGGAAAAACACTTACATGAGTGATAAACAATACAAAAGATATAAAAACCCTAACACACTTCCTCTTACAATGGCTTTAATTCTTACATCATTGCTGCTCAAACATTTAGTTACAGCCTTTAATTCACTTACAGTTTAAAACCATTACTTCAACATCACAAGTGATTATCAGTCATTTTCTCACCCATATAGTTGATTAACAAAATCTAGTAGCACAAATAAATAAAATCAATACCATATTGCATTTCTTTTCATCAATCATAAATTTAAAAATCAGAATTCCATCCACAATCATTGATATATGGTTAACATGATTTTCAGAGAAATCTTTCTTCATTCTCATTTTAATGACAACTTATCCATGTAGTGTGATCGTTATTCATTTTGTACTCCAAAGATTAATCTCTCATTTCATCTTGTGTAATTTTTTTTGTCTCAAGGATAGTGATACACTTCTGCAAAATTAAAGATAAATTATAGCATGACTCCGAATGGACCTCCCATACTTCACAGCTTCAGAATATGAATATTTACTAATTTATGTCATTGATTTAATTGTGAGGGCTTAATTATTTCTGCATGGATACATGGAAGGATCAGTCAGTCATTTTCTACCACTTATTCCATAGTGGGTCGCAGGGGAGCTGGTGCCTATCTCCAGCAGTCTATGGGCAAGAGGCGGGGTACACCCTGGACAGGTCGGCGGTCCATCACAGGGCAACACACAAACAACCATGCACACACTCAGTCATACACCTAAGGGCAATTTAGAGTTACCAATGAACCTAACAGGCATGTCTTTGGACAGTGGGAGGAAGCCGGTGTACCCGGTGAGAACCCACGCATGCACGGGGAAAACATGCAAACTCCATGCAGAAAGACCCCCAGCCGGGAGTCGAACCCAGGACCTTCTTCCTTCAATGGAAGTGACTGCCCACAGTTGCCACTTGCTCATTCAGGAGGTTTCCTTAGATAGAAAAACTCTTTAACCAATTTGAATAATAAATTGAATCTGACTGCACTTTATGATTGTAAGGATTAATTGGAATGTATGTACCCAACTTGAACTCTGTATGATTCGATTGAATTGACTTTGTAAAGTGCCTTGAGATGACATGTGTTGTGAATTTGCAGTATATAAATAAAACTGAGTTGAACTAAACTACACATGATGGGTGCTTCGCTTGAAGCGCCCATCTTCTCAACCTGATGTCCCCATCACTCTGGAACAAGATAGATCTGGACTCAGACCACATGACCTTCCATTTCCCCAGAGTCAACTCTTAATGGTCCTTAGCAAATTGAAGCCTTTTTTCTCATTCGTCATACATGACATTAGACGATATTCAGTTGGGGTTAAATAACTTGTTGCCAGCTGAAGCATAATTATCCATGCAGCAATCATCCAATGGAAAGCTTGTGTGCTTTGTTAAATCCAGGTGGTGTTTTTTTTTTTCTTGGACAGGCAGTGTACTTCACTAAGAGTATAAGAAATTAGATGAATTTGATCTTACTAAATGATTGATAAAATCAGCTCTGGGGTTAGTAAATTAGTCCTGGTGAATGTGGCTAACTATAAGAATGCCCACACGTGGGACGTCCTGCAGGTGAGTCTCTGTGGATCTCTTTGTTGTTGTAAATGCAACCTTAGATGAGTATTAGAGGGAAGACAGGTAGTGATAATGGTGACTTACATTAAAGTAGGATCTACAATGGATGAACAAGGTGGAGGTTTATTTCCAGATGAATATGGCAACACGGTGTAAGGGTTAATACTTAGCTTGTGGTTCTCATCATAGGAACTCAGGAAACCTTGAATGGAAAATAGGGATTTATGGAAATTAAAGGTCATGTCAGTGTTTTTAATGAGGCGAGGCCCTGTGAAGTTATCGATAATAGTTCCCTTACCTGTTGTAAAAATATGTCGTAAAACGGTGAGCTTGTTGAAAAAGTAAGTACATTCTAACAGTGGAGGAAGACACCAAGCTAGTCTGACATATATATTGGCGTGTATCGATCCACTTCTTCAGCTTAGTTGGTGGATCAGTTGCAGAGGTAGGTAGGATAGGCAAAAATTGTACTCAAGTAAGTGTAGCATATACACTGTATTTTACAGTGGAAACAAAGTCCAAATACAGTATAACTGAAGAGTAACAGAAAAAAAAACTAATAAGCAGAAGAGTGCAAGGGGGAGAACAAAAACCTATCCACAAATAAAAACACAGACAAACCAGATGGGGAACTAAACTAAAAAACCCAAGGAAAACAGAGCACCGTAATAATCATAATAATAATAATAATGGCAACAATGACAACAAATAAAACCATACTAAGTCATAAGAAAAACAACAAGAACTAAAGGAGCTATGAACAAGGGGGGAGAAACACAACCAAACACTCAAAATAACACAAAACCACCACAGAGTCCAAAAGGTGACACATCCTGACAATGTACCCCTATCTGGGTTTCCCATCTCCTAGAATTACCAGGTAGTTCAATAAATACTTAAATGACAATTCCCCCTTACACCTCAGTATTCACAGGTACATGTGAAACACATATCTACAACCTCTATCTCCCTCCAACCTCTCACTGCCCCAGAGTGAGCAGAATTATCCTCTGTCTTCATCAGCAGATAAGGTCTTGCCACACTTAGCTGTTCTTAACTATCTTGATGTTTCCTGGTCCTAGCTTCCAAGCTGTCAATCCTGTCTGCTCCAATGAAAAGCCTGTTCACAGGTCTTAGGACACCTTTTTAGTTCAGGTCATAATAGGCATAAGAAATACAAAGGTGTAAGCCACAAAAATACAATAATATCAAATCAATGATTTTATTCTCAAAGTTAACTTTAATTATATAGGTTAAAGTAAAATAAGTGTGCAGCAGTACTTTTCAAAGCACCCTCCCAGCCACCTCCAACTTAACTTTATGAGTGAAAGTAGAATACATAAAAGAGGTGGTGTTGATGTGTTATTTATTCATTATTTATTATTTATTTGTTTATTCTAGAATTGCGTAGCTCTGTTACTTTTGATTCTGATTTATTCTTTTTTGGGAACTATTCCTCTTGTGGTGGATACAGTTGATTTTTTTTTTTTTTGGACGACTGTCCTTTCCAGTGTCAGATGCTGTGCAGCTTGGAGGATTTTCCTAATACTTTCTATTTTTGGACATTTGTTATGATGCATTGCCTTGGCAACGGGGTTGTTTCTTACAACCGGGAGCAGCTGATTAATATCTCAAAAGCTCAAATAATACTTCAACTACAACCCCAAATTCCCGATGAGTTGAAAAGGAGACGCCGTGGATGCAGAGCAGGAGCTAAGAGAAAAGAGAGAAGGAGGAAGTTCAAACCATCTCTTCCGTTGATTATGATGGGCAATGTGAGATCGTTGGGAAACAAGTTGGATGAAATCGAAGCCCTACAAAGGACCCAGCCAGAGTACCGGGCATGCAGTATTATGTGTTTTACACATAATATCCCCGACTCCAGCGTCTCTCTGCCGGGCTTTTTAACCATACGAGCAGACAGAGATTTAAAGAGGAGCGGCAAATGTAAAGGAGGTGGACTGGCAGTATTTGTGAACAACAGATGGTGTCATCCATGACATGTTACTGTGAAGTGTCATCTCTGCAGTCCAGATATTGAACTGTTGGCAGTAAGTTTTCGTCCATATTATTTACCCAGAGAGTTCACCAGTGTTATTTTGGCAACAGTTTACGTTCCACCTTCCGCTGTTGCCGACACTGCATGTGATGCCATCAGCTCAGTTGTTGCTAAGCTACAGACACAAAACCCCAATGCTTTTGTGGCAATTTCTGGTGATTTTAACCATGCTTCACTCTCTGCTACACTTCCAACGTTTCAACAGTTTGTCAGCTGCTCTACCAGAGAAAACAAAATATTGGATTTGTTTTATGCAAATGTCAAGGACTCATACATCTCTACAGCAAGACCTCCTCTAGGCAAATCAGATCACAATCTTGTTTTTCTCTGCTCGAAATATAAGCCCCTTGTTCAGAGGCAACCTGTAATAAAGAGGACTGTGAGAAAATGGTCACAGGAAGCTGAAGAAGCTCTGCAAGGTTGCTTTGAGGCTACACACTGGGACGCACTGTGCCACCCACATGGAGAGGACATCAATGCCATGACTGAGTGTGTAACCGACTATATAAACTTCTGTGTGGATAACATCATCCCCACCAGAACCGTGAGATGCTTCCCCAATAACAAACCTTGGATCACCAGTGACCTGAAGGACCTGCTAAAGAAGAAAAAAAGAGCCTTCAGAGAGGGAG
The DNA here is from genome assembly GCF_021462225.1 of Girardinichthys multiradiatus. Taxonomy (NCBI): domain Eukaryota; kingdom Metazoa; phylum Chordata; class Actinopteri; order Cyprinodontiformes; family Goodeidae; genus Girardinichthys; species Girardinichthys multiradiatus. The sequence continues at coordinate 31,297,874 of NC_061803.1, read as the reverse complement.
ACAGATAATTATTGAGGAGTTTACAGAAGCAACTTAAAGTCAAGATAAGAGACAGCAAGGAGGTGTACAAGAAGAAGCTGGAGAGCAAGCTCCAGCAAAACAATATCAGAAATGTGTGGACAGGGATGAAGAATATCACGGGCTTCAGGCAGAGGGATGATCGGACCGATGAAGGTCTGGACAGAGCCAATGAACTGAACACATTCTTCAATAGGTTCAGTTCAGAAACAAGCATCGCATCCTCCTCTCCTGCTCACAGCCAAACAGACATTCCACCCTCCTTTGACCCACAGGACTCACAGCTGTCCAGTAACACCTCACATTTTTTATCTTCCACCTCAGCCCTAGACCCTTCTGCTTCTACATGTTTGCCTTCAACCATATCAGAAGATGCTGATGCTTTCTTTGCTTCCCCCTTCCACCTGTGTGTCTCAAGAAGTCAAGTGAAGATGCAACTGGAGACTGAATCGGAATAAGGCTGCAGGTCCAGATCATGTCAGCCCTAGAGTCCTGAAGGGCTGTGCAGAGCAGCTCTGTGGGATTCTGCAGCACCTCTTCAACTTTAGCCTGGCCCAGAAGTAGGTTCCGGTGTTGTGGAAGACCTCCTGTCTTGTTCCGGTACCAAAGAAAACTCACCCATCAGTCCTCAATGACTATAGACCTGTTGCCCTGACATCCCATATCATGAAGGTCCTAGAGAGACTCCTGTTGGCCCACCTGAGTAGGCAAACAGTAAACCATCAGGACCCCCTTCAGTTTGCTTATCGCTGTGGAGTTGGAGTTGAAGATGTCATCATACACCTGCTTCAACAAACCCACTGTCATCTGGACAAAGCCAGTAGCACTGTGAGGATCATGTTCTTTGATTTCTCCAGTGCATTTAATACAATCCAACCTGATTTGTCAGAAACTCCAGAAGACTCAGGTGGAAGCCTCAACAATCTCCTGGATCAAAGACTACCTGACAAACAGACCACAGTTTGTGAGACTGAAGGGTTGTGTGTCTAACCAAGTAGTCAGCAGCACAGGAGCACCACAGGGGACTGTACTCTCACTATTCCTTTTCACTCTGTACACCTCAGACTTCCAGTACAAGACAGACTCCTGTCATCTGCAGAAATACTCAGATGATTCTGCAGTCGTGGGGTGGATCAGAGATGGACAAGAAGCTGAGTACAGGAAGATAGTGGACCGCTTTGTGGCATGGTGGGGATCTCATTTTGAACGTGACTAAAACAAAGGAGATTATTGTAGATTTTAAGAGAAACAGGAATAAGTCAAAAACTATTTCTATCATGGGAGAAGAAGTGGAGGTGGTGGAGGAGTATAAATACCTCGGTGTTCACCTGGACAACAAACTAGAGTGGAGATGCAACTGTGAAGCCATCTACAAGAAGGGACAGAGCAGACTGTACTTCTTGAGGAAGCTTAGGTCCTTTGGTGTTTGCAGCAAGATGCTGCATATCTTCTATAAGTCTGTTGTGGAAAGTGTGATCTCTTCTGCCATCATCTGCTGGGGAAGCAGCATCAGAACCAGGGACTTAAAAAAGCTCAACAAGCTGATAAAGAAGTCTGGCTCTGTTCTGGGGACTCCTCTAGAACCTCTGGAGATCATTGTGGAAAGACGGATTCTTCATAAAATGAAGAACATTATGGAGAACCCTGAGCATCCTCTTCATGAGACTGTCCAACAACAACAGAGTGTCTTCAGTCAGAGGCTTCTTCAGATCTGCTGTAAGACGGAGCGCTACAGGAGATCCTTCCTGCCCACAGCCATCAGCATCTACAATGGCTCTTTGAAGAAACCCTCATAATGAGCTACAACAACATTTAATTTCCCTTTGGGATTAATAAAGTATTTTTGAATTTGAATTAATTGAATTTAATGAGATGATACCCTGAAAGAAAATAATTGTACCAATTTTGAACATGTTATTGTTCAGTTTAGGTATTGCTTCTGAAGGAAGGGGAGAAAAGCTAGTGTTGAAGGAAGACAGGTGGAGGAGATGGTGAATTTGTTGATGGTTTCTGCTATTGGTTGTCTGCATTAATTCTGACTGCAATCTTAAAGGGGGTTAATTTTGCCATTCATGTAAACTATATAAACAACCGCAGAAAAACACTTGCTCATTCTAGAAAACTTTCAACTTTTACTGCATGTAACACAACTAAACCAAAAGATCACCCAACATGCCTTCAGCCTTGGTTGATGATGTAAATAATTTTAGTTCCTATGTTATCACTGTAATTGGAATAAATTGCCCCTTTAAAATTGCCAATGCTATGGCCCCTGGACTGATGACATAATATTAAATGAATTATGCTTATGATATGTGCTGGCACATAAACTGTAACCGATTGGTCCCTTGGACCAATTTTATTTTTTATCTTTACAGTTTTACTTCACCAATGAATGAAAAAATAAATTGTTAAATTGCAGAGTGATTGTGTCTGCTTTAAAATTAGACTTGTCCTTTCAAAATTACTTTATATAAAATGATTTATTGATTTTTTTTATTTTTAGCAAAGTGCAGTTACCAATTCTAATCAATCTGGCATAAGTCTTATGCCTTTACTCTATTTCTCACTCTGACCAAGTGAAATTCACGCCCACGATGGAAGGTGTTCGGTCTACACAAGCACATTCTTTTCCACCAAAATATCTGATTGGTGATCATAAACATAGTGGGAGTTCTGGCTGTCTCTTTGTTTTGATGTACAGGTCATCTTACCAGTAGCCTATGTTCTTATTACCTGAGGGTAACAGATTAAAAAAACTTACTGGTGATATTCAATGGTTTTTCAAAACACACAAGTTATTTAAGCAGACCACCATTTAGCCATGCAGAGGTTAACCCCTCTCCAGGTTGGACTAAAGTCACAGACTGATTTGGGCACAAAACTTCCATGCTGAGATTATGACGGCTCATTATGGTGGGGGTGCACAGAGCAATGTGGAAAAAGTCATGGTATCGTACCAGTTATTATACGTCCCAAATGCTCCTGCATGGCCTGGTCATAAGAATTTGAATGAGGACTGATGACACAGAACTTATGACAACCTAATCATCCCCATGCCAAGCTCTAAATTATTTACTGTTTGGTTTTTATTCTACCTCACCGTTATTTTACCAGAAAACACCCATTCAGATTAAAAATCTCTTTCCAAACAGTGTCTTGGCCAAAAGAGCAGCACATAACAGTTTTAAATTTAATGCATAAAATAAAAACCAAAGTTTAAAAGCATTTACAATGATATTTATTCATTTCCTTTGAATATGTTCAGAGGGACCCGCTCCTGAATGTGTACAATATTCTGCAACTTTTTGCAGGCCTGTTATGATGTTTTTGGAGTCACACCTGCTATTCACAAGGCGTCCTGTCACTGATCTTGCTGTAAAACTACCAACCAGCAAATAAACACACAATCCATGCCCTCCATACAACTAATTATAATGAAAAAAGACCACAATATGTGCTACGCAGGTGTTCAAAGCTTTAGGTTGTTCAGTTCAGTCCAACTGCAAAATATACTCACCACTCTGACATATAAGATAGTGATAAGACAAGAAGAGGATAAAAACATTAGAAGCAAAAGGCTTGAGCATGGTCTATGAAAGATATTTAGGTACTACATGGCTTCTGAGTGCTGGTATGATCAGCTCACAGTGATCATTCGAAACAAAAAAAGATTTGGATTCTGCAAGATAAAAAAAAAGGTACTAAATTTCCTGGGGTGGGGGGTATTCAGGGTAGTGCATAACCCAAATTCCAGTAAGGATCTGTCTTACATGGATTTTGTATGCTTTCTCCATGCGTGTGTGGGTTCTCTAGGGGGGAACTCTATCTTCCTCCCATAGTCCAGTGAAATGGATGTTTGTTTGCTTGGTGACTCTAAACTGCCAATACAAGTAGGTTGTTGGTCCTGTGTCTGTATTGCCCTGACTAGTGACATGTCCAGGGTGTAATTAAGAAGCACTTTGGACAGCTGTTGATGTTTTTAAATGAATTATATAAATACATTGTGGGAAAAACTGATCCCCAATCCAGTGGGCACAGAGAGAACCTCTAAGTCTTATATTTGCAATGATGCGGTTTAGTTGATGTCTTCAGCCCGTGACCTATAATGTGCTCTTAAGCATAGCAGAGTGTGAAATGACCAGAATAAGAGTCTGAAGCCATGGCTCTCATTTGAAAAAAGGGTAATGGTGGTATTTGATTATATAAAAAATGTGATAATTAGTATAATAATTAGTTTCAGTATAAATTATCTAGTGTACTCAAATAAACGGCTATTTCGTATTTTTGATCGCAACCTAATATTGAAAACATAAAAAACAATGCCTTTTTGATATAGGTTTCAAGATCAAATGCCATAATATCTGATTATTTTAAAATTTTTACTTTCATTGCCATTTAAAAATAGAAACAACACAATGTACAAGTTAAACGTATGCTTTATTTTTCTTCTCAAATTGACTAACGTGTGTAAACTTCTAAATAATCAGACTAGGAATGTGTTTTACCAATAAATAAACATGACTTAACAGGATCTCATCGGTTATGTTTTAAAATCCACTGTATTCTCTCAACAGAGGTAAATAAAAAGTATAAACTAGGGCAGGAACTTCATATGTGATATGCACTAGATGGCAGTGTAACAGAGATGACAGAGCAGAGGAGCTTCAGCTCCACAGTAATCATTGTCACCATGTGAAAATGCATGTTTTGTTGCTGTAAATTGGATCCAGTCCCAGGATCAAAAGGTTCATCAGAAGATGTTTCCTTATTGACACATTATGAAAATGAAAAGCAAAAACATAACATAATTTGAAAATCACATAAAAGTCAGAATGTACTCATAAAAATTATTCCCATTTATTTCTATGTATGAAATGGTTTAAATTGCCTTTTGTTTCCCATAATACAAAAAGTAGTGCGAAAACCGTTAATGTTTCCAGCAAAATGTCGTAATCCTGTTTATTCACATTTATCCAAAAGTTCTCTTCTGTCTGCTGCAGCCATCACATCAGGCTTTAAGGAGTTTTCCTTGTAGTGATAGATGGTTGCTTCTTTAAAGTTCTTTTTTGGCAGAACTGTCATAAGGAAACCTTTTATTGGGAATGGAAAGTAAAAGTACATTTCTGGCTAGCTCACTATGGTTACAGTATGATTTGAGAAGAATCAGTGGTCCTTATTGGGTGGAGGTTTTGTCTTTGCTAAAATGGTCCGCTGCAACATGAAGGGTTCATGATTTCATTTAAATCAAGTTACTTGATTTAAATGATTTACTGACTTTTATTTTAAAGTCTGTAGATGCTAAATGATTTATTGTTCGTCCTGTCCTAATGCAAGTGCTGTTTTTTTATGTCTCTGCACTACCTGTGTAAAATCTCCCAGTCCATTAAATCGAACGCACTGATCTCCTTGGCAACCACTCTGTTTTGGAGATAAGCGCGCATACGCTCTCGTGTAGTGAATGTGAAATCTCTGGTCATAAGCGGTGTTTTCGAGCTGTACTGTGTTGTTGTAATTCAGCAAAATAACATGAAACTGTCATGATGTTTTTTACAGCTTTGACCCACATGCAGTAAGCAATCAGGAGACAGAGTTTGACGGTAAGGATTTTATTTACAAAGGAAGCTAGTAGATGCAGGAAACAGGAACCGGGATGCAGACTGTAAAAATAAGCAAGATGGTAAGCAGGGGGTAATCAGGAGTAAGATGCAAAACAATGATTCTAGCTTACTGTGTTGAAGGAGAGATCTGCCAGAGGGGGTTGGAGAAACTAAAAGGAAGTGTACCCGTGTGACTGAAAACGGTGAATACAGGAATGCACGAATGTCAGTGGATCCAGAGTTTGTTGGTGTTGGCACTGTGGATGGAGGAGGGTGGACAGGATTCACTGGAGGTGGTCCAAAGAACGAAGGAGTCAGGAGGCTGCCAGCCGATTTAGTCCAATGAAGTAACAGGTGGCTTGGGTCTTGGTTCATGAAGCTTGAGAGCTTTTTTCCAGACGTCAGCAATCCAAACAGTGTTTGACACTGCATTCAAAGTCAGGTTCAGGCAAATTCCTGTAATGTAGCAAAAATCCAAAATTACAACAAGACAGGGCAAAGTCAGGACAAAGATTAATGTGGCTTGAGTTGTACCACTAAGGACAACACTCTGGCAGTGAGTTGCTGGCAGCCTCCTCCTTAAATACACCTCAAGAGATGATCAGGAAGATGGAAAACACCTGTCACCTCTCCTCCAGGTTCCAACGCCATCTAAAGGCTAAGCACAGTAAAACACCAAAACACACAGACATGGCACAGATCCTGACAGAAACACAACTAGTTACTCTCCCTTTGCTTTTAACTGGGGTATTTAGCAGCGCACAGACAGACATTAAACGTAGCGGTGCTCGTTTTAAAGGCTGGCCGTTCACAAAAGCCTCGAGCTCAGACGGGAGAGAAGCAAAGCAAGAGCATTGAGGCTCCAGCATAGCAGAACAGTTCAGAAACAATTTGGAATGAGGGGAAAAAAGCTACATTTATAAACAGATTAAGTCGTGTTTTAGACTGCCTTTTGGTAGCGGATCTGATGTTCTTTGTGTGCTCGTGACTTTTTGCAGCCGTAACTGGTTCTGGATGACGGCTTCATAGCAGACAGCCGTCCTTCCCTCTTCCCGGTACTGCGTACCGGTGTGGGGCAGAATCTTTTAGTGGTACGCAGTACCGGACCATACCAGCCTACTTTCACCCCTGTGTAAAAGCAAGGCAGAAAGCCTCCTGTCCAAGTTTGACCCATATGAGAAGGTTCTGATTACACCCACACAGAAACAGATGATGTTAAATCTTCTTTACCTTCCTAAAGGAGGGAAATCTTCTTCTGTTTGGACTGTCTCTGCCACATTTTGTAGTCGTTACAGAGATCCTGGAGACATTTTAACTTTTTGTGAATCAGTGGAAAACCTTCTACTACTTTCTCTTCCAGAGCATCGTTGCAACTAATTTCAATTGTTCTGATATCTTTTAGTCAATCAGACTTTATAGAAACTGAATTCAATCTATTTTTTTTCCTGGAAGCTCTGGGAGGTAATAGGTCTTCATTGCATCTTCAAATGTTGTATCCATAGAATTTACAGGAGCATTTATTAGTTACAGTATTTTGTTCTTTACCAAGCTCAACTTTAGATTCTACCTTAAAGCTAGAGCTTAAAATCTTGTTTATTGTGGCATCAGCCTGGCCTCTATCTTCTGAACACTGCTCCAGCCTAACTTTCCAATGTCGACCAAAGAAAGCATTTGGTCCATAATCGATGGCTGTGACTTTATTCGTTGCTCCAGATGTATCATATACATCCTCAGTTTGAAGTCAACACTTGCTTGTAAGTAGTTGTGGCTTCGTATAAAAGGTAATTCTGTTTTTGTAAGTCCTTTGTATTACCGTATTTTCCGCACTATAAGGTGCACCGGGTTATAAGGCGCACCTTCAATTAATGGCCTATTTTAGAACTTTTTTCATATATAGGGCGCACCGGATTATAAGGCGCATAGAATAGAAGCTACTGCAGTCAAACGTTTGACTGGGGTTGCGTTATGCATCCACTAGATGGAGCTGTGCTAAAGAGAATGTCAACAAAACAGTCAGATAAGTCAGTCAGTCAAACTTTATTAATACACTACAAACCAGCGTTCTGATAACTCCATTCACTCTCATGGTAAGGTCTCCTCTACATAGAATTCTATTGAATAGAGCCAACCGCATGTTAGGAATGCATTGGAGACTATGAAGTTGAAGTTGAAATCAAACGTTAGTTAAAACGTGAAAGGGAACTTTTCCCTGATTCAGTAAACACGTAAAAGAAACAATTTGATGCACTAAATCAAACGTTAGTACTGTTAACCTTTCCTGTTTCTGTCCCCTGACCGTAGTCTGATGACACAGGGGAGACGCTTTCTCCAGGGCCGAAGTTACTAGTTTCCTCGGGGTTAACTCCCTCACTCATACGTTGCTGAGTTGAGCATGAAGAAACAGCATCAAAACACTGAGTTGTTGACGGGATTCGGGGTTCTTTTTAATGACTTTGCAGCACGTAAAAACACAGGGCTTACAGACTCATACACCGCTGCTCCGGTCGCCGTCTCTACCCACCCCACACACACAATAATACCGACGTCACTCCTTCACTCTTGATTCTCAGCTACGGCAGCACACAGCGCCACCTCTGTCCGGAGGAGTAATGTCAACATCTTCCATACACACACACGAAACATACACCCCACACACTGAGCTTCTAATCACATATAGTTCAGGCAATTCCTGCAACAGTACATTCAAACGTTATACACACACAAGTGGTGTTGGACTAGGAGTAAGCACAGTACAGGTGTTTACCGCTATTACTTCGGCGACGCCCCTGACTACGGTAGCCGTAGTGCTGCAAGCGGTGCGGCTTTGTAGTTTACCAGTCATACTGAAACATTTTGACAGAGCGCTGTGTACAACCAGTATGGATCAACCAATTAACCAATTGATCCATATATAAGGCGCTCCGAATTACAAGGCGCACTGTCCTTTTTTGAAAAAATTTAAGGTTTTTAAGTGTGCCTTATAGTGCGGAAAATACGGTAATCAAATAGCCATCAAACCCTACAACCTTAATCAGATCACCCAAGACACTGGCTTTCAGAAACACATTCACCATTAACTCAGACGACCTGAAATCAAATGAGTCCAACTCAGTAATTTCAGATCAGATCCTTCATCATTCCTAGGCCAAAAGGAAGATTTAATTCCTCCTGTATTTTGTAGTAATGCCCTGAGGTCTCCTTCAAGTGGAAGGAGGAACCCATGAGGCATTCTGGTCAGATCCACAACAGCAGCTCTTCTTCTAGCTCATTCTGGTTGAATGTGTTTCTCAAACTATGTCTAAGGCTGAGTCCAGTCATTCTACAAAGAAAGTTAATCTCTACCACTGTTATCTAATATTTTAAGTCATGACAATTATTGAGGATCAGAATGTGAACACCCTGGTAAACTAAGAGCTTTGCTTTTTGATTCAGCTGTTTCTTCATAGTAACAGATCAACACATGTATTGATGTGGATTACGTCCTGGATCATCTCTCCATTCTCAATCCCATGCTGCCATTGCTCTTGAAAACAAGACAACAAAACAGTTCTACTTGAGAACCATGCAATCAGACTTACGTTGCTTTAGGACCAAATGCAGCTTTTGCTGAGCTTTCCACAGGAGTCTGTGGTGAACCCTGTGACACAAAAGCAAAAGCAATAATGATTGTTGTGTACTCATCTACAGCAGAGTACAATTATAAGGAGACAGTTTAAAAAAAATAAAATAAAAGGTAGATTATGGCTCTGAACATCTGCGGTTTTTTGTCGTGCTGAAACTAATAGAACTGGTATGGTGAGACAGAATAAAAATGTGGAGAAAACAAGGGGGACAAAATTATGACATCCTGTGACTCAGAGAGCAGCGCGGAGCTTGTGAATCAGCTGTTTCCACATTGACTGGCTGTGTTCTGCTTGGTCTGGGACAGCTCGACAGATATCCTGCCTCTATTGGCTTCATGAGGATCCGTCACAGTGCACCATGGTCAAAGTTCAACAATTTTCAGCCTTGAGCCAAGTGCAGAGTAAGCTCCACTGGGCTACTTTCACCTATACACCAAGTTGGAGGTTGTGCTCCACTTGCAATTTGCTCAGTGCAGTGCAAAACTGTTGTTGCGCAGGTCATGCAACGCAAATGAATAGATTTCAGAGCACATCGGAGCTGGTGCCACATTTGTTTTGGAAGCCCCTTTAGACGAGTAGCATATGACTCCAGCTGCTTTACACTATGCTCTGCCGGTCATGGCCTAAAACCTGCGTCTGCAAAATGAGACCCTGAGGTTTCCAAACAAGGCAATGTCCTTCCCAAAATGACCAAGGTGACCAGCGACTGAAATTATATTTTATATTATACTTTTATAATAGGATGGCAAGTGCTAAAGCTGCTGGATGAAAACATGATAAGAATTCAATGTTAATTGGTGCTGTCACTTATGGTAAATAATAAAAATTATAAAATGTGACACCTTTCAGACAAGTAGAAAAGTGAAATTTGCAGGTAAAGAAATATATTACATTACTGAAAAGCATGGCAAAACAGAAACAGAATGGAGGTTAGAGGTAGTGTAGCATGGTAGTGGAGTGACAGCACACATTAAGTGCAGGGTGGAGAGAAAACGAATTGTTCCAGGTCACATGCCAGGCCTGTTCAACAACAGGAGGAACAACACATGGCTCTGTCAAACTGCCGTGGCTTCTCACATTAATTGGTGACTCCACACTCTGCTGAGCAAGTTCAACAGGAAAGATCCTGAGCAGGATAAAAAGAATGTTCTTGATTAAAGTGATGAGATTAGACACATAGGAGACATTTGTGGAGAGACTTCTTAGAAACTGTTCCTTGTCACTACTTGTTTCAGTGAGTACCAGCAACATTTGCCAGCTTTGCCTTAGATCTCAGGCAGTGTTCAGATTACTCAGACAGACAGAGATTAGGTCTTCTGTCAGCCATTGCGTTTTGTGTTCATTTATTTTCTACCACTCCAACAGAACAATGTGGAGGGTTGGAAAGATATGATATTACTGTAAGTGCTGTCCATTTAGCAGAGATTATGACTAGAGTTTGAGACTTCGACTCAAGTTGCACTTGAGTTCTAAAGCATTGCCAATCAAAAACTAAATGGTTGTATAGTTAAAACCACATATTTACATATTTTTGATGTTGTATCTAGATTTCCAAAGGTATCATTTAGTTTGTGAGGTGCTCCAGTCCGTCCTGCAGCAAAACACCCACCCAAAAAGATCTGCAAGATACAATGTCATCATTGTGCAAGCTTATGTTAATGGTAATTAACCATTGATGGCACACCTATAGATTTATTTTAAAGCACACCTGAACCACACCACTTTCTTGTATGACAAATACAGAAGTTTAAAGACCATGTTAATGTCAAACCATCATGCCGTTCAAGAAGGAGAGAGATACTGTTTTGGTGGAAATGTGCATATCAACCCCAGGGCAAGACCCCATGTTAGGATGTTGAAAGAAGCGTCTCTCAGAAGAGAGTGTCATTACTCACAGTGAAGTGGTAGGAAGCCATAACTTTAAGAGCAACACAAACAGTTTGCAAATGTACACAGTATTTTTTTTGGAAACATGTCCCATGATATGATGAAACAAAATTGAAGTGTTTGACTTCTTTAATGACCACATTTACTTTTGAATGAGAAAGGGGGGAGGCTTGGACACGATATCAGCGGCGGCATCATCAGTGTTGTGTGTGTGTGTGTGCTTTGCTACAGGAGAGATCTGCTGGACTTCACAAAATACACAATATATTTGCCAAGAGGTTGGCTTTCGGAGTTAGACCCAAAGGCAGACAGGCAGGCAGAGGCAGGGTGGTTACTGAAAAAAAGTGTTTTATTTTCAAAAGAGGACTTTCACAACAGGCAGGTGGTAGCAGAGATAGGCATCAACATGGGCAGGCTTGGTGTGGCAAACAGTCATGGACAGACCTAGTGTGGCAGGCAAGGACAGATTTGGCATGACAACAGTATAAACCAGCTAGGAGTAAACAGAACAGAAGCATAATAAAATAGAGCACAGGTGAATAGAGGTACAGGTGAAAAAGGGCAGGAATAGCATGGTGGAGGAGGACTGAATGAAAACTGATTACAAGCTGACTGTGGCAGGGAGTGGTAACAAAAACATGAATGAACAGATGCAAAAAAAAAAAAGAATTCAACCAAAGGAAGCTCTTAACCATAAACTAAAATACATCATGAATAGAATACACAAATTATTTAGGAACTAAACCTAAAGAATAAACAAAGGCACTACCTGGAAAACATAATCATGATCAGAGAAAAACCAAAAACAAAGCTGAAACACCTTCAAGTAATGACAATATTGCCAAAAGTATTTGTCTGTCTACTTTTACATGTACATGAACTTTGACAACATCCTATTTTTTATCTGTATAGCCAGCAATAGCAACTTTAACTATTCTGTTATCATCTTCCAAAAGGTTTAGTAGTGTGTTCACAGTAAGATGAGGAAACCAGAATTGCAGCCTCTGGTCGAATTCATCCTAAAGGTGTTCCAGAACATTGAGGTCAGGATTCTGCAGGCCAGTAAATTTTTTCCACATCAAACTTTATACACCTGAAAGTGATTGTAACGCTGGAATTCATTGATCTAGTGTTGTGACGCAATACCTTTGGCAATATAGTGTAGATGGCATCATAAGGAAAACATTATGTGGGCATATCAAAGCAAATGTCTGGCTAATCACAAGACATTAGCCAGTAAGTTAAAGCTTGGGCACAAACAGTTGTTTTCGATGGACAATCACCAAAAGCATACCGCCAATGAGATGTGCCTTAGGGTCAAAAAAACCTTAAAATGTTTGTGTGGGCAAAACCCCCCACTATCTAACAACTTAGTCATAACAATTCTTTCTGGAGGAATAGGTCAAAATTCCAGCAAACTATTTATTGAAACATATGAATAATACCATAAACACTAAAAAAGAAAAAACCAACCAAACAAACAAACAAAAATTCAACCTGGAAAGCGCTGAGAATGACATGCGCTTGAATGAACATCTTAGGGTTAGATTTAGAGATGTCTTCCCCCCTGGGATCCGATCCTGGTGGTATAGTGGAGGCCTGAGGAGATTTGGACGGAGTTTGAAAGCCAAATGGTGGAGATGGGGTGGAGGAGGGTCAAAGTTCAGCTGCAGAACGGAGGGCTCCATGGATCAAGATCTTTTAAAGTGGAGCCTTGAAGGATGATTGGCCGGGGAGAAATGCAGACTTGACACTGATTGGTGAAGCAGAGCCGCTTGGATGAGTAATTAGATGAAGTTGGAGGTGACGGTGAGTCTTCCATGTTGAATTTTCATTTAAACTCCATAACAATTCAACCAAAGACTGAGGAATTGCCTGTAAAGTTCTGACTTTGAACAAAATAAAAAATAAATAATCTGAAAAATTATCTTGCTCATTGTTTTGGTATTTAGCAAATATATATAATTGCAAGGTATCTCTGACAGTCTTCATAACCCAGTTTCTTCAGTGCCTTTAAAACAATTCATGGACAGGGGGAAGGATGCTACATTGATGTTTTCAGCTCCCCTTCTCTATACTCTACTGAGCTATATTGTCATAGTTCCATATTGCAGGCGGAGAACTGCGCTGAGATGCAGAACGGCAACACACTCTTAAGCACCGCTTTTCAGAATGTTGTGAGAAGGCTGTAGCTACTGATGTTTTATTTATATTTATTAGAAAGTTGTGTCTGCTGTGTATAAAAAAATGATCATTTATCAAATGGATCATGTTTCATGTGCAGGCATAATGGAGGTAACTGGTTTTAGTCATCAGTCTGTCTGCTGCCATTCTTTGAATTTATGGCAGAGGATGTGGTTGTGTTGCAGATCCTGGAATGATATATAATTGGTACTTGAAAGTAAAATGTGGCTTTTCCAGTCAGCCTTGGTCCTCCTCAGGACCCGTTGCCATGCATTTTTCGTTGGCCAATTATCCTGAAACCTATGGGGTGGTTTCAACATAAGCCTAAAGGTTTTTGAAGAACACAAGTACACCCCACTAAGAATGAATATTAAAAACATGGAAATAGCACAGTACTTGTACTTCAAGCACATTACCTGTACATAGCAATACACCTACAGTGATATTTCAGTCATGTTTACAAAATGCATGCATTGGTATGTTGGAAGGGTAACTTCTCCAGTTAAAACCCAGTTTACCACAAAACAGCACAACAAATTAAAAACAGGGGGAGACATTTTTTATAGTGTGATTTGTAGCTTATAGGAGTTTGATTTTCAGTCTAAGTCTGACTAGCTAGTTCAAGTTTTGTCCACCATTAGTAATGACAACAAATTTCTGAGAATGCATGGGACAGAACACTCAAAGGAGATTGTGTACAAACAGCTCCATGCACAACAGCAGTGTGCGTAAGAGGCATGCCCTTGAATGAACAAACAGACAAACAAAAAAATTCAACCTGGAAAGACTCACAACGAGAAGACAGGGATGCAATTAGAACAGTTTATTAGTGAATGTTTATTTATTTGGCGCTCAGACCCCAGTGGAAGACGTGAATGCTGAGAATGACATGCGCTTGAATGAACATCTTAGGGATAGATTTAGAGATGTCTTCCCCCTTGGGATCCGACCCTGGTGGTGGAGTGGAGGCCTGAGGAGATTTGGAAGGAGTTTGGAAGCCAAATGGTGGAGATGGGGTGGAGGAGGGTCAAAGTTCAGCTGCAGAACTATCACAGAAGACATCTTCTGCTCCATGTAACATCTCTGCCTCAGAGGCTCTGAATGAGCTCTCTTATTGCTTCCCTGGTCTGTGAACTAACTTTTAAACACATGCACAAAAAAACTGTATACGTGAAGCAGCTCATGTCAGTCAAAACCGACAAAGTAAGTGTCATCAAGCGTGATAGCAATACTTAAAAAAGCATCAACTGATCCAAGTTTTTAACAGGCCAATGAATTGGTCCATCTTTTCTGTTACTGAATGTTCAGGGGACTGCAGCCTTCTGCCCTGAGTTGAATGGGGTCAAGATCTAAAGCTAAAACAGGAGTAAATACTAGTAAATCTCATATGCACACTTTTTATTGTTTTGAATAAACTGGCTTATACAATTGTGGGAAAAAGCAGAACATTGTACACCATGCAAAAGGTGGTCAGTAGTCATTGGGTATTCCACAGAGTACCTAGTATATACTTATATAGTATATACACTTATATAGTATATACACTTAAACCTCACACCCTCTTCCATCACGCTCACTGCAATACTGGGATTGATTACTTCAACAATAATGTACTTTAATGTACATTTTTAAATGGTAAGTTAAAAATAATTGTTCATAATTACACATGCATTACAACAACCCTCATCTTCAATAGTTGCTATCTGGTTTCTGTTATTGTTGGCGCCATCTTTTACCTGTAAAGTAAAAAAGAGAAAAATAAGGAAATAAATCATCTCCATATTCGATGTGGAATTGTGAGATGCAAAGCAACCTCTTATTGGAAATGTTGTGAATAATCGTGGTATAAAATCAAAGCTCAAGCTCTGTTCTATCTGTACTATCACAAAACTCCAAATTCTACAGAAAAGCAACTGTTTTGTCTGTTCTACATTATTTAATACCTAATGAGAATTAAAATGTATTTAATAGCCTGTTTTATTAACATAATCAAATTATAACCTTATGCTTTTGGAGTTCAATTGCTTTCATTCCATACAGTACAAAATGTATAATGTACACTATGAATGAACTTATTAAAGAGCTTTGGACATTATGTGCCATGCTCCTTATGCTTACTGACATAAATACTAAGTTGCTGATAAAGTCAACAAAGTTACTTTCGAACCTTTCTTTGAAGTCTAGAGACAAATAAAATTAAAAACAAAATCTATCTGAAGGTGCTCATTGAATATTACATCAAAATCATGGGAGTGTATGAAGTATCATTTATTCCACCATGCCCTACCTCTCTATCAGTGGTATGATACATCTTGGACTACTCCAAGCCATACAAATGCACAGTAGGGGAATACAGGTGTCTTGACCTGTTAGGGGTTTTAAGGGCTGAAAAAATAACTAACCCAAAATAACAGTTTTGCTGTATCCAGAAACCTGGATACAGAAAAACTGAGATAAAAGGCCCTGTGGTGAAACAAAACCAAAAAGTAAAACTACATGCAAAACTACATGCAAAAATGGCACATGTGCTACAAACTAACACTGAACAAAACCCTGAACATGCAATTGCAACTTTGAAATATGGTGGCAGCATCATGCTGTGGGGAGGCTTTCGTCAGCAGAGACAGAAAAACTTTTCAGAGTTAATCTCAGAGGTAATGCTGTTAGAGGATACAGAAGACATGAGACATATGTTCATCTTCCAGCAGGACAAGTGCCCTAAACATGCAACCATAGCTACTATAGAATGGTTTATAGCCCAGACAAAGTCCAGACCAAAATACAAGACTTGCAGTAAATGGCGGTTCAAAAAATCTAAATCTGAAAGGGGTTAGTGCATATGTATTCAGCCGACTAACCCACACTTTTAAGATTTAGATTTGTAAATCAAATAAAATTAAAAAATAAAAAAAAACACGTGTTTATTCCTTTTACTTTACAAAAATAATTATTTTATGTGGCCTGTCACATTAACGGCCCAGAGAAATATACTAAAGTATGTGTCGTGTAGGAATGTAATGTATATTTGATTTTTAAAATGTGGTCTCCCAGATATTTTAGCATTTTGTTGTACCACAAGCCTAACTTCTTTTCATCTCTTTCCACTTTAACTAGTTTTAAACACTGGCAAGATCTGAAAGTTAATAAAACGTTGAGATAAATCAGAGATGGACAGGGGTGAGGGAAGAGGTGGACTAAATATAATTTTTCATTTTTATTTTTGTATTTTCAGTGAGCTCTGAAGATTCTGCCTTCCTTGGTAGCATTGTCCTGATCCCCAAGAGGAGCTATTAACTATTTCCACAAGAGAATACTCACTCAGTGTATAGAGTATAGAGGCACTGGGCAACAGCACAGTGGAAACATGCTGAATAAGGCACAATGTTAGATGACTCTAATCTCTCAGGACAAGGAAGAGAAGAAGAAAAGAAGAAGCTGTAGAAAAGTGTGCTTCTGTAGAGAAAATGGTTTGTTATGAACAAAACAAGAAAAATTGGTTTTCTTCGCTAGTTGTATGCACAGATTTGTGTTTGAATATATATCTTTTTACACAAGTGCTTAATTAGAGATGAAGCACAAAAAATTACAATATTAATTAAAAGTTTTTTTTTTCTGTAACTCAAATGAAAATGTGAAATTCAGTTTTACACAGATAGCAATATGCAGTATTTAAGGTGTTAATTTTAATGACTATGGTGGGAAAACCCCAAATTTTGATTTTCAAAAATTTATATATATAAAAGACAACATATATTTGTTTAGTCAGGAACATTATGTTATGGGCTATGCAAGCATGGAAAAAAACTACTTATTCAACAGTTGCTCAGTAAACAGTCAACAATATCATCCTTCATGCTATTGGTAGAGTTCACCTGTTTAGACTTAGTCTAAACAGGTGAACTCTGTTCCACCTTCAAGCATCTGGAAATTATACCCAAGGATGTTTTCCCATGATTGCATACAGTGTGGTTGAGGTGTTTCCTTAATATACTGTACATCCACAAGTGTGCTTTCATTTAACTAAAACCTATCAGAAGCTTACAAACTCATGACACATCATATTTGCAATTGTAGGTAAGAAAGAGCTTGAAGAGTTTATATGCATGTGTTTCTCATGTGTTTGGCAATTGAATCTGAAATCTCAATTTTGGGCAGGGGCCCGACTGTGCAAAGAAAGAAAAAAACAAATATGACAGTATCTTTCTTATTTTGTGAAAATAAAAAATGAACAAGCCTTTAACATAGCATGTTTCCACTGGATGAGATGTTTGAGCATGTCAAAATAAGGTGAGATCTTTCCATGTAATCCATGCAACATTCCGTAACTGCTCACAGTTAACTCCATAAACGTTACAATAAATATCCTTATGTGTAATCCATGCAATAATTATTAAAATACATTGTTGAAGCAGTAGAGAGTGAAAAAAACATGTTCTCATATTCTGGAGCTGAGAGACTGGAGAGGCCTGTGTGGAGCCACGTATTATATGCCACATATTATCTGTCTTATCTTTTGCATAAGTATAAACAACAAGTATCCAATGATGTATGATAATTTTTTCTATTCTTTTACAAGTATTAAATGCAATCAGTAATCTTTGATTATTAAGTAAAAAGATGTATGATTGAAATGTGGGTAAGAACTGAGGATTAGAGTAAAAAACATTAAGGTTTGACATTCTCAATCAGCTATATATGAAAGAAATATAACATTAATCATTTGTAAAGCATGAATAAAAAGAATGAAGTGATGGTTTTGCAAGTGTGTTTTAAAGTAAATGCTGAAAGCTGAAGAATGGAATGTGTAATACTGTGTAAAGTTTAAAACTGAGCAGATTAGGGAAAGAACTGTAGGATGACTAGGTGTCATAGTTCTACAGGTCCTTCTCAAAATATTAGCATATTGTGATAAAGTTCATTATTTTCCATAATGTCATGATGAAAATTTAACATTCATATATTTTAGATTCATTGCACACTAACTGAAATATTTCAGGTCTTTTATTGTCTTAATATGGATGATTTTGGCATACAGCTCATGAAAACCCAAAATTCCTATCTCACAAAATTAGCATATTTCATCCGACCAATAAAAGAAAAGCGTTTTTAATACAAAAAACGTCAACCTTCAAATAATCATGTTCAGTTATGCACTCAATACTTGGTCGGGAATCCTTTGGCAGAAATGACTGCTTCAATGCGGCATGGCATGGAGGCAATCAGCCTGTGGCACTGCTGAGGTCTTATGGAGGCCCAGGATGCTTCGATAGCGGCCTTTAGCGGCCTTTAGCTATTTTCTCGCCGGAAATATTCCCACAGAGTTATCTGGCGTCCTTGTGGCGGTGTCGTACTGTCATAGTTCTATTTTTGTGGTGGACCAAAAGGCAGACAAGCACGGAGAAAAGCAGAGAGGTGGTCGAAAACCCCTTTAATTTAAAACAAGTCCACTTACATGCAGGCGAGGTGCAGGGTGACAAGATTATCCAGTTCAAGGACAAAATCCAAAAGACATCTCATGAGGACATTGAAAAGACATAACGACACCGCGTGGAACAAAGGACGAAGGCAAACTTAAATACAGACAAAGGTGGACAAGAAACAATAGGGCAGGTAATCAGAGGAACAGGGAACAGGTGACACAAGGAGGCTGGGAGGCAGAGGGAGCAGGTGAAACAGATTAACCAATAAGGAGAAACACAGACCCAAGCAGAACAGGAGAAAAGATGACTGGAATAAAAGTAAACAGTAACTAAAGCTAACCTGTTAAAGGAGGAATTGGAGAATGAAGATAAACAGAAGAAACAGAGCTAAGAGGGACAACGAATGTAATGGGAACAGAAACTGAGTAATTAACAACTAAAAGAGGAAAACTAATGATGAGAGGAGAACAGACAGGGAGGCAAAAGGAAACAAGAATTGTCAGAACACAAAGTGATGAACAAGAATACAAAACTTCAAACAAGAGCATCTAGTAAAACAAAAACACCAAACCACAAACAAAGTCCAAAATCTCACATCCTGACAGTACCTCCCCCTCAAGGTCGGATTCCAGACGACCACAAAAACACAAACAGAGTCCAAAACAAAACAACCCAACCAGGGTTGGCGGAGGGGGCCAGGAAGGAGGGCCAAAGTCCAAAACAAAAATAAAGCCAATGAGGGCGAAACCTGAGTCCAAAACAAAAAACCTAGATCCAGAAGCCAGGAGCACATAAAAAACAAGGGTCCAACAATTTGGCTGCTAATGAGCCAGAAACAGGGCAGCAGACGATCAGGAGGCCTGCCATGGAATAGCCAAAGGCAGGGCAGCAGGCGTCTAGGAAACCGGCGGCGACAGAGATGCAGGCAGTCCGGAGGCCGGCGGCGAGGCCAGGCGAACCCTCGAAGCGAGGTCCTCTGTGGTGTGTGATGTGGCCAGAACCATGGCGGAGACTTGGACCCAGGCGGGGCCCGCAGAGGCTTGGACCCAGGCAGGAGATCTGGAGGTCGGCCAAGCAGGGTGGATGACCTTCCACCTGGAACTGTGTCAGGCTGTGTGTCAGGCTGTAAAGTCAGGAGCACCCCCCAAAGAAAA
Source organism: Girardinichthys multiradiatus (assembly GCF_021462225.1). Classification (NCBI taxonomy): domain Eukaryota; kingdom Metazoa; phylum Chordata; class Actinopteri; order Cyprinodontiformes; family Goodeidae; genus Girardinichthys; species Girardinichthys multiradiatus. The sequence goes on along the minus strand of NC_061803.1, from coordinate 31,277,988 downwards.
ACCATAAGGTGTTCCGGACCTGGTTGTGGAGGCAGCCCACCCACGGGCTCCTCCCAGATCAGGCGAGGAAGTGGAGGCAGCCCACTCACGGGCTCCTCCCGGATCAGGCGAGGAAGTGGAGGCAGCCCACTCACGGGCTCCTCCCAGATCAGGCGGGGAAGTGGAGGCAGCCCACTCACGGGCTCATCCCGGATCAGGCGAGGTTCTGAAGATCCGGCGGCGGCGGCTGGCTGAGGCTCTGTAGACCCGGCGGCGGCCGACTGAGGCTCTGTAGACCCGGCGGCGGCCGGCTGAGGCTTTGTAGACCCGGCGGCGGCCACAGCCTCGAGAAGGGGAGTGAAGGGACCTCCAGGGGAGAGTGGTGCTGGAGCGTCGAGCCACCCCTCAAGAAACTCCGCCTGCAGTATGGAGTGCACGTGAAGCAGGTCTTGAGGGTAAGCCATCAGATGGGGAACGCACGGACAGCCATGAGGAAGCCATGTCGGAAGGACCCTCTGTGGAGAAGTAGGAGGCGCCCGACCGAACCTCCCCGGCTGCGACTGGCCTCCGGCGACAGCGTAGTCCAGGACGGGAGGAGAAACCAGCTGGAAACTCTGCTGCAGCTGGCGGAGGTGAGGATGGCTCTGTTGGAAGCGTTGCGGATGTGGGTAGCTCCGCTGAAGCCGCTGCGGACGTGGATGGCTGCGCTGAACGCTCCTCCGGAGCGAAGCCAGACAGCAGGGGCGAACGGGCTCCAGAACCTGGTGTTGCGGCATCATGAGGACCCCCAGTAGAGCAAGGAGCTGAGGCATCCCCTCGACCCGCCACTGAGTCTGGGACTGGGGTTCTACGTCTACTTTGCTGCCTGCGGCAGGCAGAGGAGGCAGGCGCTGACCCACAGCGTAATGGACCGGTCCCGGGGAGCGGCACCGCCAGTCTGGTACCCAAGAATGGCGGCAGCTGCTCCGAAGCTCGTCTCTCCTGGCAAGCGGACCTCTCTGCAGCTCGCCGGAAATATTCCCACAGAGTTATCTGCTCTTCTCCATCTGCCTGGTCCTTGTGGCGGTGTCGTACTGTCATAGTTCTATTTTTGTGGTGGACCAAAAGGCAGACAAGCACGGAGAAAAGCAGAGAGGTGGTCGAAAACTCCTTTAATTTAAAGCAAGTCCACTTACATGCAGGCGAGGTGCAGGGTGACAAGATTATCCAGTTCAAGGACAAAATCCAAAAGACATCTCATGAGGACATTGAAAAGACATAACGACACCGCGTGGAACAAAGGACGAAGGCAAACTTAAATACAGACAAAGGTGGACAAGAAACAATAGGGCAGGTAATCAGAGGAACAGGGAACAGGTGACACAAGGAGGCTGGGAGGCAGAGGGAGCAGGTGAAACAGATTAACCATTAAGGAGAAACACAGACCCAAGCAGAACAGAAGAAAAGATGACTAGAATAAAAGTAAACAGTAACTAAAGCTAACCTGTTAAAGGAGGAATTGGAGAATAAAGATAAACAGAAGAAACAGAGCTAAGAGGGACAATGAATGTAAAGGGAACAGAAACTGAGTAATTAACAACTAAAAGAGGAAAACTAATGATGAGAGGAAAACAGACAGGGAGGCAAAAGGAAACCAGAATTGTCAGAACACAAAGTGATGAACAAGAATACAAAACTTCAAACAAGAGCATCTAGTAAAACAAAAACACCAAACCACAAACCAAGTCCAAAATCTCACATCCCGACACTAGGAGTGACGAGAGCCAGCTGCATGCTGACAGCGAACCTTTTGAAGGCTAACAGGAAGAAGGGAGGATGGGACTACAGCCAGCTGCGTGGCTATTACCGGCATCTCCAAGGCCGAGAAACAGTATCAGTAAGTCACGATGACCATGACTAAAGTATTGAGCAATAACCAAGAAGCTGAGCTGAATAGGTTGCACAATAACTGAGAAGTCTAATAAGACGCTGACTGGTGAAAGCATCAATTCAATTCAAATTCAAGTAAAAGATACTTTATTGATCCCTGAGGAGAAATTAGAATTTCAGTACAACCCATCCAAACATACATCATGACACAAGACAAGGGGGGGACGGGTCACTGAGGCTTTGCTGCCCACTCACAGGCACTGCCCTTGCTGAATGAGAAAAGAGGCCACATTAGGTAAGTAGAGGAAAAAGAAAAATCATATTTCACACTTTATCCTCAGCAGGATACAGTTTGAGATTGCAAAAAAACCTCAGCACAAAAAGCAACAAGTTTACAAAACAACATCATGCTGGGAACGGTGAAGGTTGTGTGAGGGGGTGCATATGTTTATCTTGAGCATGTGTGAGTGTGCAAGTGAGAGTGTGCAAGTAAGTCCATGAAGCACTGTCCCAGATGCCATTGTCCTTGATGGTACGTTGGAATGTTCATCAACCGGCCGCAAAGTTCTGAGCAGGTCCACAGATGTCCTCAGGGAAGGGAGGGGGCAGAGGGAGCAGAGCGTCATGTTTACATAACTGCCAGGAGACGTTGAAGATAGCCAGCCATCAAGGCCGTGCAGGGGAGCCAGATTCAGAAAAACAATAATTATTTGGGTTAGGCTGACTCTTAATTTTCCATCAGCCTTGAGAGTCTCGCTGGTGCTTCTCAAAGGCAAATCCAAACAGCCAAATTCCTGGTCTTTCGCCAGATCCGAGCGAACAACTTTCTCCAAGATTTATCCCATTTCACCCCTGAGTCCAGGAACCGCAACCTGCCTGCGATCCTAAGGATCACATCCAGTCTGCGATTCAGCTCACGTAACATCTCAGTCCGAGTGTTAATCGCTCTGAAGATCCCATCACACATGCCAGGCAGCCTCACAATTGCCAGAACAGCTGCTGACATTCTCCGAATTTCTCAATATGCCAGGTAACCGCTGACTCTAAAAAGCAGAAATCCTGATATCAAACATCCAATTATATACATATCTTCCACATCCTCGACTGACATTATCGACAGACGCACAATCCTCCACTTCTGCCAGGAGTCCATTGCGTATCCGGAGAAAAACGTCCAGTCCGGACAAGTGGGCTCTCCCAACCCTTGTCTTCTCGTCGAGAAAATTTGATCAATTGCATTGAGAGACCAGCTGACCAAATCCATATTTTGGAAGATATGCAAAAAGAGGCTCCAAAAAAAGACAAGACAGAGCTGAAGCAGGGCAGATATGGGAGGGTTGCGGGAGACAGATAAAAAGTGTCCTCCTCCACCGAGAGCAGAAAGAGGAAAGTAAACCATAAAAGCAAGCACCATAAAAGTAATGCTGAAGGAGGGAACGGGGTTGTTTACTCGCAGAAGACCAGCAAACAAGGTCGGATGGAGAAAAGAAGCTTAGATGGAAAAGGAACAGAGACACAGCCCCACTGATCGACTGCATTAAAAAAAGAGGATCAACCCGTGGGCCCAGAAAGGACTGTGCCTCAAGATTAAGAATCTGATTTCATCTAAAACCTTTTTATCCAGACAACAGAAGTTAACTTGATCGGTGAACAGCTGATTGCTCTACGTATCAGGCTTCTGGATGTCCTGAATCAACCTCATTTATGTCTCCGGGTTTCCTTCAACTCTTCAGCCTCTGGAAACTACTGTCTTCGGAGACATATGACAACAAAGATCCTGTTTAACCATCGGAGCCTGAAGTGTCAGTGCCTGCCACTTGAAGGAGGAAAACTGAAGATTAAGTCATATTCCCTTCAAGAAACCACTTGTTGTTACCAGAAGAATCTTCTCCATCAGGTGCATGGATGAGCCTCCGTCTTCAAAGCCTCTCCAAACTCACCAGTTTCAGCATCAGGGAAATACAGGTTGAGTTCATTAATTAATTTCTATTATTGAAATTCTTTTGTGTGCCGAATTTAAGCTGTTACTGACCCCTGTAAAAGCATTACTAATAAAAAAAAAGCATATAAAATTCTAGTTAAATCATGGACATTCAATTATTTGAGTCACCGTATTTTTTGGTTTTTCATTGGTGGTAAAAAGTCTTGTTGTCTGGTTCCAATATATTTTAGGAGGTTTTTATTGGTTGCCTTAGCCAAGTTTGTTAAAACAGTGCCCTTGGGGCTCGTACCGAGCCACTAAAATTAACCTAGCCCATATACCAAGAGCCAGTTGAAAAATTAGGGAATGAGCAGCCGTGAACAAAAGTGACTGTTGAAATTGTGGATGACTGGGATAGGCTACTCTGTCGTCCAGACCACCAGCTGAAGAAGGGCGAGACTTTTGTATGAAGGCTGTCAGAGGCTAGGCGAGTCATTTCCCGACACCAGCTTAAATAGAACTTTCATTTAACCTGTTTAGTAAGACCTTTCAGGTTTGGGGAAGTCCGGACTTGTTGGATGGAGAGCAATCCCTTTAGACATAGGGAAGTAGGAGGGAGGGGTTAGCTCATCGGACAACGAAAAGCATCAGAAAATCTTATTCCTGGGAGGTTGTGGCAGTTTTTTAAATTTGTTTCTTTAGCCAGTCTTATTTTTTGTGCTGATTGCAAAGAGGAGCAAGAATGTCTGAGCTATTGGATAACAATAAATCTGTGTTTTTTAATGTCTCAGCCTCGTTCCTCTGGTTCAGATCAATATCAGCTTTTAGTGCCATTGACCCAGTCCATTATCTGGTTCGGGCCTCAGTTTATGTTGCTCAGACATGTAAAACATCCTTTCTACTTGTGTTTCATCTCTTTGGTCACATTAAAGGGAAATTCAGCGGCAGCTGTGACTTTCCTGTAACCACATTCTGCAACTTCGGAAGTGTAAGGTTCAAGTATCTTTGTTGATATTGAAATTAGATTTGACTCTACTGAGAAGCACCAATGGTTTATAGAGCTGGGTAAATTATGCCTATGAGCAAACATTTTTGATACGCAGTCAGGTAAGTTGTTCTTTGTTGTTCCATGCTGTTTATAGCTGAGTTATTCTAAAGTAGCTCGTCTGATCATGGTCATTGTGAAGGAACAAATAGTTGTAAGTAAAATGCAATTAGTGGATGTGAAGCCAGCTGCATTGCCATCTAATTGACATTATCAATCAAAAAGACATCTTCAGATTGATTTGATGAAACAGATTGAATGCATGCAATTTAAATGCACATAGATTTAGCAATATTTATTTATCTATTCAATGTCTTCTGTTTATTGGAAATTGTGTTGTAGAAATACCAGATCCAGGATGCACATCTAGACATTCATCTCACCACTGACACTTTATCTCTACAAGGTGAATTCAAAGACATTCTCAAGTCAGAAGGGTTATATAGTTCCTCAGCCAAGTTCTGGACCTGTCTCTGATTGGGATGTGCCTGGAAAACCTCCAAAGTGAGGCATCTATGAGATTTTTTGCCCAAATGACAGAGCTCCTTACCCGATGACTTAAGTTGGGTTCTTAGTGTTCACACTGTTCAATTACAAGCAGCAGAGAACAAATCTTGGCCATGAGAGACGTGTGAGCAAATCTTTGATCGTGTGCTTGAATCTGTGGTCTTTGGTCATTTAGAGAACCCTCAGGTAACATAACTTTACAACCTCGCCAACAGCTAATTTAGCACTCTCACGACCAAAGACGACCTATGAGTAATAAGCCAGTCAGTCAGTCAGTCATTTTCAACTGCTTATTCCATAGTGGGTCGCAGGGGAGCTGGTGCCTATCTCCAGCAGTCTATGGGCGAGAGTAATAAGCAATGGTAGAAATTCTGTGGGACAGCTGTGTAGTGTGACTACTGCTATGATCCAAGTCTACATACCACTAATAACAATACTGTTGAAAATTTGCAGCAAAATAAATTTAAGTAAGGCAACTATGTCAAAAAAAATTAATAAATAAAATTTAAATTAGGGTGAGTTTGGGAATCTAGTGCACTACTAATCTAGTAGATTAGTAGTGCACTAGATTCCCAAACTCACCCTAATTGAATTCTCAGCAGAAGAAGATTTTATTTTATTTTATTTTTTATAGTTTTCCATTTTGAAATTTTTAACGTGTCCTCTCATAGCATTTCATACCATAAGGAGAAGCTAGTTGCCTACATATGCCTGGGCAGCTTTGCCCTAAGGATATTTGGAGATGGTATCCTAATTAACTGACTTTATGCTTTTAAATCCTTCCTTTTCACACTTACATCATTCAGTTGTGGTCTATATAAAGTGGAACTGCAATGTTTAGGTCTGAACATTTTGTTATTGTAGCTCCTCAGGCCTCTCTGCATCTGAGAGCAATTCGTTTTGGGGCGGTCTCTTTAAATGCTATTGAGGCACTTCACACCCTCCACCCCTCCAGGTCGAAAAGTGTTCCAATTCACCCCGTTTGGCCATTTTTGTAGTTTGATTGCAGAAATACAATTATCTAGCAGCGCAGAAACAAGACAAAAATGGCAAAAACAATGTAAAACTGAATGGTTATGTCCTCAACCGTACCACATGTTTTGAGCAAAAGCGAGCACACGGCACTGACATAAGCAGAAGGCACTATGCTACTGCTACCAAAACAATGGCCAGAACATCATATCAACACACAATGAATTCATGTCTAAAAAAAGTTTGTTGTCATTTTTCGGATTATTTGTAGCTTACCACTTTGCTGTGTCTGTTGTTTCCACAGACAGAAGGAACTGACTCCAATTGGATGAAGTCTTTCAGCAAATCCTTCTTGATACTGGTGGAGGTTGCTGAAGGCACTCATCCTAGAAGTGAGTAAATAGGAATTTCCCCACTGATGTGGGAACATTCCCATGAAAAATAAAAATAAAATTTAACCAGGCACTTCGAAAAGGTCCTAATTGCGGGGGACAGTGTAATGAATTGTGTAGGTTAATACACCTAACAACTGAACAGTTAGTTATCCATTTGCAGCTTCTTTATACTTGAGTTTGGACTACAAAATCGCAACAAAAAATAAACATGGCAGATATACGAAATTGGTAGCCAGCAGTCCATAACCTTGATTAGCTGTTCCACCGCAAATACTGTGACATAACAGTTCAAAAAACATAACCGAGAATAGAGAAAACTGAAAAGCTTGAATAATATGACCCAAACAGAATCTGAAGTCATCTACGCAGCACCTGGAGAGACTAAATAAAATTTTTCTGCACTCTTACAGGCTCCAAGTACACAACATAATGCATTTAAGGGCAAAAAAAATGAATTTTGCACAATATGTCCCCTTTACAGCGCTTTGAGTGTCTCGTTGCTGAAAAGCGCTATATAAATAAACTTACCTTACCTTACCTTTAAATCAAGGTTGCATTTGGCATCAAAGTAGACAGTTGTATTAATAAGTATTAACTTGAAGTATGAATTTAACCTCTTGGATTTGTGTGTGTGAGAAAGTGTGTGTATGTGGGTGTTTGTGTGTGTGTGTGTGTGTGTGTGTGGATGTGCAGACGAAGGTTTTAAATTAACCTTAGGAATAGGGATGGGTACAGAATTCGATACTTTTATAGTTACTGACTGAATTCCATCAGTACTACTGAGTACCAAGTCACGTAAAATCAAACAGTACCATGTTTCGGTACCTAAATTAGCATAGCCAACAGCATCAGACACTTCATGGAGTGTAGACATGAGTCCATGAAGTAACAGCATGAGCGGAACAGTGTTCTTCCTTTTTTTCCCGCAGCTCTCCACAGACTGCATTCGGCAGACGTGCATGAATGTCTTGCTGGCTGAGTAAAAGACTGCATCTTTAAAGAATAACCTTGGATCCAAAGTAAAGTAAGGCAGGCTGTCTGTGTCTGAAAATAAGACTAGCCACTTAAAGGAGATATATCATGCAACATCCACTTTTTTAGCCTTTCAATATATTTTGTTGTGTACTTGCTGAAAGAGGATAAGTTTGGTTCAGTGGTTGGGTGTATTAACCCAGACAATTTATTACATCGTCCCCCAGCATCAGAACCTCTTCGAAGTGCCTGGTAAAATTTTATTTTTCATGGAATTCTACCATTAGTTCTGCTGTGTTTACAACATAGCTTGTTCTATTTGTGTTCTGCATGCCGCCAGACCTCATATACACATTATTATTTGTATCAGTGGTCTGTCCACCATCTTGTACATCCAAACTCTATTCAGTCTGTTACTGTGATGGTTAACACAACATTAACATTATGCAGTACTGGTGGTGGAAGCTCCATCATGAGCAAGGAGGGGTTTTTGTTAGTAAAATAGCACAGCTTGAGCTTATGCTGGGGTGTCTAAACAGTTATTTCAACAAGGCATCCTTGATTTCACAATGCTCGTCTGGCAAAGGACTTATGGCAGGAATACCCATCTTCTGGACCATCCTGCATGTTCCTCTGATTTAGATACAGTTGAAAACATGTAGGGATTGCTGTGCTATTATGATTATTTGATTATGAATATTTATTAAAATTCTAAATAAAATTCATAATTCATCATTTTTAATTCTCAACCAAAATAATTCACAACAAATAGATATTAGACTATTAGACACTATGGGATTGTGATTATGGGGCAACTAGCACTTAAAAAGTACAGTTAATTAATTGTCATTGATAATTAATAACTATTACCCGAAATCATGGTAAATGTATCTGCAAGATGGCAATGGCCCCAACAGGATGGTTGGTAAGGGAGGCTTACAAAAAATTAATCTCAGTTCCAGAGCGTAAAATCCCTTCACCCAGCCATCTTTGCCACATAGAGCAACAGTTCCTCCAGTCTACTGGAAACACTCACATAAAGCATACCTAAAGATGTTTTTTAATTAAGCAATAATACTGGTTAGGCTGCTCAGTTCTGAATACTTTTACACTGTTGGCTAATATTTTAGTTGAAATGCAGTTTTATATAATTTACCAACTAATTGCTTTTCTGTCTTCTTTTAGCAATTCGAAGCTCAACTTTTTTTGTTAAAACTTATCACACTTAAATATTAATTAAAAGTGCTAGAATGTCAATTTTTTTTCCCCCACAGGCAGTATACAGTCCTCCCTTTGTTTGATTAAACTCTTATTTTCATAAAATTGTACCTGCACCCTCAAATAAGATAACTCCTAAACTACAACTCCTATGTATACCTCAGAATTCCAATAGTTAGGTACCATCCAGACATTCTTATTATCATTTTTATGACATATTGTTTAGAGTGAACCTGAAGATTTGTTCTGATGTATAATTGCACATATGATTATTCCCATTGCCCACCATATTACTACTGAGGAGCAGTGAAATATGTTACAATCAACTCTTTTGAGCTTTTACCTCAGTGTGCAATAACGTATCTGCACAACCAATAAGCATTTTCATAATGAAGGAACTGCTTAAAGCTGTCTCTAAAGTGAGACAATGCAACATGCCTTGCGGTAGATTAAAATTTTTATGAGGCTCGTTCACCTCAGCTCCCTTTGTGAAGGAGGCCCAGCATCCATATGTAAATACCTTGCTCTTAGCTCTCTCTCCCTGACAGTGAAATTGATTAAAGTTCTGTTCCCGGCTGCTGCTGAGGGAGTGCTCCAGTTCAATGGAATTTCACATGGCAGCAGATGAATGATCTGACTCCCCACTGGAGCTTCACAGCTTTAGCAAATTCATCACACCACCGAATATAGATATCCATACCAAACACAGAAAGAGGCAAGGTTACAGTTGCATCTTATCAAGGGAAAATACCTCTGTCTCCATTTTTCTTCATCAGTCTAATGCAAATAAAAGACATTCATCAACTGTGTGGAAGCCGTTTGCAAATTCTTAACTGCTGCCATAATCATTACTTTGCAAAGCCCAGAGTGTCTGTGGGCTTATGTAAGACTTACTGCTGCTTAGCCAGCGGAATTCATTTTGTATATGAAGGAGGTTTTTATACAGTTGATAAAGATAACTAATTTTACTTAGAACTAAGGAGCCAAGCCCAAATCCTGAAATACCTGGGGTGACTATTATTCAGTGGGAACAGTTCTTGTCTTGCAACTAAATGGTTGAGGGTGTGATCCCAGCTTCCTCCTGCCACATGTTGATGTGCCTCTGGGCAAGGCAGTTAAGCCAAAGTTACCTACCAATCTGATAACACTGCATCTGAAGCTTTGAGTTGCCCTTGGTGAGGTAAGGCTTGAATATAACTGTTCAGCCATGCAAAGCCATTCTATGAAGCTCTCTACTCATAGAGTACTCTACTCATTAACTAACCTGAAGACCTTCAGGTTAGTTAAAGGTCTGGACGATTGTAGCTGTTGACTAAGCAGAAAGGTGGAAACCTTTTCTCACTATGTACCTTGGACACTGTTCTGCACAGGTGGCATCCAATCACTGTCCCACAATAGACGTGTCATGATTTGTGGGTGTTTTTGGGTTCTTCTTCTTATTATTATTCTTGATAGGTTTTGAATCATGCTTCTGTTTATTATTTTCCTGGTCATGCTTTAGTTTTTGTCTTCTAGTTCATGTTTTGTCAAGTTAGGTTTTTGGATCTAGTTATGCTTTAGTTTCATGTTTTTCTAGTTATGTATTCAAGAGTCTCTTTTCTGCTCTAGCCACGTTTTGTTCTCTCCTGTCATCAATCATCTTCATTCGGTTCACCTGCACCTAGCATTCGGTCTCCTCGTTTCACCTGGTTCTTGCTCCATATATACACATCTGTTCTGTTTATTCCTCGCAGAAACATTTTGGATCACCGTCTCTGTTCATGTCTGTCCTTTTTGATCATGCCAAGCCTGTTTTGCCAGCCTGCCCATGTCTGTTTTGCCATCGCCCTCTGTAGTAAGTTTTTGTTAATTAAATCATGTCATTTACCGTCACGCTGCCTGCATGTCTGCATTCCGGGTTCCTCCGCTACACAAACTCTGACAAGACATCACTAAGCTACTGAGAATTACCTCTCACAAATGTCTGTAGAAAAAGTCTGTTTGTCTAGGTGGAGTTGATCATAAACTTCCATGACCTGTGGCCATAGAAGGGATTGGAACACCTAAAATTAGTGATTTAGAAGGGTTGGCGAAAAATTTACCAAGATAGTGCAGGTAGAAGTTTGAAAAAGTTTTGAAATATTTAGCATTTTTTTTTAAATTTTAAACCTGGAGAACCTCAAATTTCAAGAGCAACTGCACATGTGAGTGGGTCTGTGTGTAATTTAACACCAACTTGGGAAGACAGTTGATACTGTATTTTGCTACTGATTATGATAAGAATGGTAGTTTTGGTGGTGGAGCTTCCAAATGGCATTCGTGATATTTCAGTCTATTTATGTAGTTTACTAAATAAATTAATGTTCTATCTGGTATACTGGTTGCACCCATCTCAGACAAACTGGTCTATGCCAGACACCCCCAACAGGGCAATACTACCCAAAGTATTTTACATAATTGCAGCAGTAGTTTACTATGACACTGTTATTTCTCAGTTTTTAGCTACCCATGTTTTCTTCTATCTATATCAGACTTGGGGAGCCAGCTTTACAGTGTAGCAGATAGTTGGATTACTCTTCACCTCCTCAGTGAAGGAGAAACGTGTAGTGGTTAAGTAAAATTGACTACACCTCACACATCAGCAGTGAGACACAAAGACCCAAGCTTGAACCTAAGAAAATGAATGAAAGTGGTAGCAGGAATGTACAAGCATGCAATCGGATGTTTGCATCACTTTGAATGCATCTGGCCTGCCTTGTACAGAATCGGAAAATAGCTTGTGCCTCTCAGCCAGTCTTTTATTTGCTGTGGTCTAAAAGAGATTGGATTCTACTAGCATCGCAAAATGAGATTCTTCTGTATGAAATAGAAAAAGACTATTTTTTTCTTCCACTTGTTCCATTTACTGGTCAAAGGAGCCATGGAGAGGGTGAATCTGATTGAAAAGCTGTGGAGTAAAGAAAAGACGGAGTGAAAAGAGATGCACACCAGGGAAATTACTTTCTCCTAATTGTGGCTAGAAAAATTTAATCCGGCCGTTAAAAATGACCTCAGTGAGGCGATGGGGAGTGAGAACATTTTTTATTGACTGAGAATACCTGATATCTGGGTAAATTAAATTGGAAAAACAAGGACAAACTGTTGCTGGGAGGTTACTAGTGATTGGTTTATACAGAGACTGAATTAAAATAATGTGTGTTGAAAACCAGTAGATGCTATTCTTTGGATTCTAAAGGATATTCATTTCAAGGGTAAACCAACAATGGATCACAGTAATTAATGACAGTGTTATCAGAACAAATACTTTCACATTTTGATGTTATTGTAACAACTCAGCTTAATGTTCATGTTGACCTCTATCATTTTACATGGTCACCTAATGAGCTCAAAACTGGACAGTATGGTAAGCCTGTGATCAATGTTTAGTCGCTTATCTCCGTCTCTTAATATCTTGAGGCTGTATCTAAAACGAGTATACTGTAAGATGATGACTAATAGGAATCACTAAACTGTCGCTCCGGCCTTACTCCATTGGCTTCCTGTTAATTACTGGATCGTTTTTTTAAATTGTGTTGCTAGTTTATAGGGCTTTAAACAGTCTTGCCCCATATATTTAAAGTTTCTTTCCAATGTCTGTAAATCTACAAATGTTTCAGATACTTTCAAATACCTATCTCTGCTCTTTGGCTTTTCAATCAAATAGAACTTGACACCTTAATTTTTAATAACTTGTCTGTCTTATTGTGCTTTTTTTCTGTTTTGCTAAGTTTAGTTTTTGGTTTATCCAGTCTATCTTGGGTTTGTACTGCTCTTGTGAGATTACTTCGCTGTGGAGAGATTTGATGCAATGTGTTTGGTATAAAATTCTGTAAAAATAAAGATGACAATTACATTGCTCTGAGCACAGAGCTCTAAATGAAACTCTTTTTATTGAACTGAAGTGCTTTATGTAGTGCAGGTTATAAAAATATGATGGTTGGATCTGTCAAAGGGCTACTTCATAAAAAAATTAATTTAGCAAGTCAAGACATCAGATTAAAGAAGAACTTTACCAAGACTTATCAGAGCATCCTGGCTTAATTAGAATCAAGATTGAAAACCAGACTATAAAAGTGAGTCTATAAGTTTGTTTCCCTTACAGAAGCTATATCCAGGAACCACAGCAGTTTTTTGGGGTAGTTTTTCTTCTTCATGTGTTTCCACCACAGGAGTTTGTGATGGAACGCTGCCTCCCAAACTCCACAATTTATATTCTGTACATTTTAAATTATACGACAGGGGTAACTATTTGTTTTGTAAACACAATATTCAGACCCAGCCACTCATCTGGAATATCACAAGCTGTTATAGTGTTACTTTTAAAATACATTAATAAACTCAATTAACTGTCATAGAACTAATTGTTAAGGTAATTTTATAGGGATTTAAACCTGTAAAGTATAAAAAATGTTGTGTTGTATTACAACACAGCAGGATTGTTAGGTATTATTCAGTCAACTCAGAGGTAAGAACGATACAGAGTCAGTTTTACTTGCAAGGGTAGCTCACTTTGCAGTGCAGACTACAAAGTATTGACACCCTATCTCTTTATTTATATGCTGTGGTCCAAACACAGTTCAACAGACAGTTCAGACAGGGTGTGTGTGTGAGGCTGAGAAGAGGCTGGTTCTCACGGGCCTCTGGTGTGTGTGTGTGTGTGTGTGTACAAATAGATAACGGAATCCCACACACACAGGGAGGACAGCATACCAGAGCTTGATACAGAGCAGAGTGCAGGTGCATTACAGCACAAAGTTTTTATATGAGTGATAACAAGTTTTCGCACCCATCCAACAAGGATTGTGGGTCATAAACCAATTTAAAGTCCGATACAACACCAATAACAATAAAGTTGGGACATTGTGTGATTTGCAAATGCTGTTCAACCTGTATGCACTCAATTTAGAAAAAGAAAAGATAGCACACGCCCATACCATCACAGTCTGGCTTTTGAACTTTGCACTGATAACAATCAGGATAGTCCTTTTCCTCTGTGGCCCAGAGGAAACGAAGTCCATGATTTCCAAAAAAAATTTTAAATGTTCACTTGTCAGATTACAAGACACCTTTCCACTTTGCGTCAGTCCATCTGAGATTAGCTCGGGCCCAGAGAAGCCAGCGGCATTTCTGGGTGTTGTATGGCTTTCACTTTACATGGTGGAGTTTTAAGTTGCACTTCTTAGATGGTGATAAACTGTCAGTCAGTCCTTTTCTACCCCTTATTCCATAGTGGGTTGTGGGGAAGCTGGTGCCTATCTCCAGCAGTCTAAAGCAAGAGGCAGGGTCACCAGTCGCCAGTCCATTGCAGGGCAACAAGCAAACAACCTTGCACACACTCATTCATACACCTAAGGGCAATTTAGAGAAACCAATTAATCTAACAGGTATGTCTTTGGACTGTGGGAGGAAGCCAGAGTACCCAGTGAGAACCCACACATGTATGGGGAGAACATGCAAACTCCATGCAGAAAGACCCCCAGCTGGGAATTGAACCCAGGACCTTCTTGCTGCAAGGCAACAGTGCTACCAACTGCACCACCGTGCAGCCCGCGATAAACTGTGTTAACAGATAACAGTTTTCTGAAGTGTTCTTGGGCCCACATGGTAATATCCGTTACAGAATGATGTTGGTTTTTAATATAGTGCCTCCTGAAAGATTGGAGGTCATGGGCATTCAATGTGGTGTTTGGCCTTGTCGCTTACGTGCATAGATTTCTCCTGATTCTCTGTATCTTTTGATGATATTCTAGACTCTAGATGATGAAACCCTTAAATTCCTTGCTATTGTTCTCTGAGAAACATTGTTTTAAAACTGTTGCACAATTTGCTCACACAGTTGTTTACAAAGTGGCGAACCTCACCGCATTCTTGCTTCTGAATGTCCGAGCCTTCCGGGATGCTCCTTTTACATTTATGTTTATGCTTTTTTTTTTTTTTTATTTATTAAGGGACAGTGCATAGTAATTAACATGAGTACATAAGACTGGTGAACCCCCCCCCCCACTCAAAAAAAATACAAATGATGAGCACATGGACACACATTTACAACAGGTAATAACGTTTACCAAAGATAACAAGGTTAGTTCATATTTAAACAGGTTAGCGATTATAAGACTTTATAAACAACTTAAATAAGACAGTTGTTAATTCCTAAAACATGTCATCTTAGATCATGAGTACAGTTTTGTTTATTCGAAAGGCACTGTTTGATAGTTTCACTGAAAACGTACAGTGATGAAATGTTCCTTAGTTCTAATGGTAATGTGTTCCAAGAGTGTGATGCACGAACTGAAAAGGCTGAGCTTTTTCTAAATGGTATGTTAAAGTCTCCCCTATTAACTGCTCTTGTATTTCCTTATGACTTTAATTGAATGAAGTCTTGTAAAGGTGGTGGAGCCCGTCCATGTAGCACTTTGTACCTGAGTATGATATTTGAATAATCATATTTCCCCAGTTCAGAAACATATATTTACTTAATATTTTACAGATTATATGAATATAGGTTTTATGCAGGGCTTTCAAAGTCTGCTTCAAGAGTCTTTCTATTGGCTGCATTGTGGTCCTTCTCATTTGGCAAATTTTATATCCAATCTTGACATTTCACTGTTTGTTAAACTGTTCACCTGTGGAATGTTCCAAACATGTGTTTTTTGAGCATTCCTCAACTTTCCCAGTCTTTTGTTGCACATGTCCCAGCTTTTTGGAATGTGTTGCAAGCATCATATTCAAAATGAGTGAGTATTAAAAAATATATTGAAGTTTATTAGTTTGAACATTAAATATCATATCTTTGTAGTATATTCAATTGCATACAGGTTGAACAGGTTTGCAAGCCATTGAATCCTGTTTTTATTTATGTTTTAAACAATGTCCCAACTTCCCAATTTATTTATAATGAGATTTATTGGAGTTGTTTGTCAGCCTTTTAATTACTGGAACAACAACTAAGTGAACATGGATGTTTTCTGTTGAATAATTATTGTACAGCTACTCTGTTGCCAAATTATTTTGATCCTTTCCCTACTTTCAGATTGTTCCCTGTTCCCAAAAGTGTCTCTGGTCTTTTAGTGTTTTCTGTGGACCTTGTCAATGTGTACTTGGAAAAACTATGTATAAACTGACAGTAAAAACTTTGAATCAGAGCAAGTTAAAAGGATGCAAAGAAACTGTGTATAGGACCTAACAAGCCACATCAACCCAGCATGATTTCAGACTAGCTTGGTAATCTTTGTTTAGGCCACCTTTAGCAAAGACAAGCCAGTTAGATGTACAGTAAAGAATTCTTCAAGGCATTGTAGTTGTAAAGTTTTAATTCTCTTATTAACTATAGAAAGTTAAATTATTTTAACATAGAGAGACACTTTCATAGTTTTTCTGATGTTTTATATTTTTTTATGTTTTTCTTTTATTTTCAGCAAATGCGGATAAAGTTTCACAAAGCTTATCTGTATCAAATCAATTGTTACGTTTTTCTTAGGACAGGTAAAAATGGCAATATGAGCAGTAAAAATAGGTAATAGATGGGATACATTTTTTGTGGTTTCTGCCTTTATTAGGATGATGCGGTCCACGCTGTTGTTGGAATAAAACAACCTCAGGTAAAGTTATTTTTTTGGTAGGTATTAATGTAATTTGTTTAGTATCAGGTTTAATTTGGGGGTTTAAATAATGTTTAACATCTGTGTCTTTGCAGTCTTCCTTATTACACACTGTAACTCTAAGTCAATAATGAATTAAAATATTTAAATTATGAAATCAAATGAAATCAAGATTTTTCTTTCTCTCGCTGTGGCCATCAAAGGATAAATGTCTTTCTATAAACTCCAGCTGCTTGTTGCAGGCAGAATTTTAAGGCAGTGTACCTTCATTTTGCCACCACTCTGTTTACTGTAGTTCATACTTTTATAGTGATAAGGCGATGTAGAGAGACAGAATTCTCGGTAAGGCAATGGACCCCATCCTGACATTGAAGATTACAAACTATTTGACTGCCAGACCACAGTATGTCAGGGGGAGGTGATATGTTTATGAAATGATATAATGGGCCTCCACAGGGTACTGTTTTAGTTCAATTCCTTTTCACCAACTACATATAATACTTCAGTTACAACTCAGAGTCCTGCCACATACAGCAGTATTCTGACAATATAGCTGTTAGTGTATGTGCATGTATGTACAGTAGACAGGAGGGGTACCACAGGAACCTTGTTGAGGGCTTCACTAACTGGAGTCATAAAAACTGTCTCCTCCTGAACATCACTAAGACCAAGGAGCTGGCCGTGAACTTCAGTCTGCATTGATGGAGAGGAGATAAAGACTCTGCAGTGATACAATACCAGGGGGTGGTACAGCATGATAAACGGGAGTGGTCCAACAATATAAACACTTTGTCACAGCTGTCTCTTCTTCCTGAGACATCACAGTTCCCTCACTGTCTGCAGTGACATGCCGTGCATGTTTTGTTACACAGTAATTGCAAATGCACTGTTCTATGCTGCTGTCTACTGGTGAAGTGGCATGATAGTCAAAAACTGCACTCGTCAGGACAAACAGGTGAAAATGGACACTTCAGTGATAGGCAGGGGGCTGTATCCTCTCGGAAGTAAGGTCGCGCAGTGGATTAGAGGAGTGAAATTCTATAATAAACAACAAAAAGAGTGGAGGAGCAGCTGCAATGAGAGACTCATCTAACTGCCTTGCAGGACTAAAAGTTAAATGAGGCCCTTTATACCACAGCCATCAGGCCTCTAACAGTGACAGCTAACATGTCCAATACACAGTATTTGTTTAATTTGCAATGATTGTAAAAACATTAAATTCATGCTGCATGACATGTCATTATCTGCACCTGTTTGTGTTTAGTTAATTACACCCACCTGTTTCCCATTACGTTCTTTTCATCACTCTTGTGTTTAGGTTCCTGGCTTCTGTTCCTTGTTTGTGGGATTCTCTGTTACCTCTGTTAAATGTCCTGGTTCTGTCATCTGTCTACAAGTTCTTTATTGGTTTCATTAAAATGTTGGTTGATCATCATATCGGCCAATGTCCTGCTGCCTCTTTGTTCCTTAATTATAACATGATAATTTGAATGTCCTCCATGGGGAATGAATAAAGTATTTTCTGTTCTATTCTATTTTATTCTAGCAAGTGGTGAAATATTCATCTGTTAACCCAGATGAACTGCCTGAAAATAATAAGACAGACTTTTTACTCTGTTAAACTCACAGAACGAATACAGATGAGTTACTTTACAGCATTCTCCCTTGTAGCTGCCAAGGCAAGTTTATAAACTATTTTTAATATCTGACGTTAAGAGATCTAAATAATCCTTTCCTTGCTGTGTCTCCTGCATCAAAATGTATCGGAATATGCTAAACACTGATCCTCATTCATTGACAGTATAGATTACTCTGGATGGTCATTTAACAAGGGTTAGTAGTGTTGTTTGGGAAATATTTCCACATAATGTCCTCAAGATGCCATCTATTTTGTAAAGTGATCCAGTAGCTCCTGCAGCAAAACTCTCCTACAACATGATGTTACCATCAACATAGTTCACAGTTATCTTGACATTCTCAGGCTTGCTTTAGCAGCCTTTAAGTCCATGTTGGAACATAATGCTATATCTACAGTTACCACAGTAACACACTATCTTCAGCCAGCATTTTGTTTTTGTTGAGGTTAATTTACATGTTTCACATTAAAACACTTTTATCTCACGGATGCACACACCATCTTCTTCTGGGATGTTGTAATGACTGTACATTCCTACTCTGTTTATATAGTTATATTTCATATAACTGAAACAATGAATGCGGGACCTTTATGCAGCAAGAAAATTGTACCCAAACATGAAATAGATCTGTTTAGGTCTACAATTTTCTTCCTGATATCTTGACGGACTACCACTGATTTTTACACAATGTCACACAAGGAAGTGTGTGTTTGAAGGGTTGCCTTTAATACATTCACAAGTGGTATAAATCAGGTTTTTTTGTACATTATATTTAAATATCCGGTTTTAACTGTTTAAAAAGTTTAGATGATTACTTGAAGGATTATCAGTTCAATTATATTTACTTGAGTTGAGATTTTTTATATAGCACCAAATCACCACACTTTACACAAAAAAGACATCCAATGGAAATAAATTTCCATTCAGTAGATTTACAGTGCCTTGGGAAAGTATTCGGCCCCATTGAACTTTTCAACCTCTTGCCGCATTTCAGGCTTCAAACATAAAGATATAAAATTCAAATTTTTTGTGAAGAATCAACAACAAGTGGGACACAATTGTGAAGTGGAATGAAATTTATTGGATGTGTCAAACGTTTTTAACAAATAAAAAACTGGGGCATGCAATATTATTCAGCCCCTTTACTTTCAGTGCAGCAAACTCACTCCAGAGGTTCAGTGAGGATCTCTGAATGATCCAATGTTGTCCCAAATGACTGATGATGATAATTAGAATCCCCTGTGTGTAATCAAGTCTCTGTATAAATGCACCTGCTCTGTGATAGTCTCAGAGTTCTGTTCAAAGCACAGAGAGCATCATGAAGACCAAGGAACACACCAGGCAGGTCCGAGATACTGTTGTGGAGAAGTTTAAAGCCGGATTTGGATACAAAAAGATTTCCCAAGCTTTAAACATCCCAAGGAGCACTGTGCAAGCAATCATATTGAAATGGAAGGAGTATTAGACCACTGCAAATCTACCAAGACCCGGCCGTCCCTCTAAACTTTCATCTCAAACAAGGAGAAGACTGATCGGAGATGCAGCCAAGAGGCCCGTGATCACTTTGGATGAACTGCAGAGATCTACAGCTGAAGTGAGAGAGTCTGTCCATGGGACAACAATGGCGTAAAAGCAACACAGCTCATCACCCTGAACACACCATCCCCTCTGTCAAACATGGTGCTGGCAGCATCATGGTTTGGGCCTGCTTTTAGTCAGCAGGGACAGGGAAGATGGTCAAAATTGATGGGAAGATGGATGGGGCCAAATACAGGACCATTCTGGAAGAAAACCTGTTGGAGTCTGCAAGAGACCTGAGACTGGGACGGAGATTTATCTTCCAACAAGACAATGATCCAAAACATAAAGCCAAATCTACAATGGAATGAATGGTTCACAAACAAACGTATCCAGGTGTTGGAATGGCCAAGTCAAAGTCCAGACCTGAATCCAATCGAGAATCTGTGGAAAGAGCTGAAGACTGCTGTTCACGAACGCTCCCCATCCAACCTCACTGAGCTCGAGCTGTTTTGAAAGGAAGAATGGGCAAGAATTTCAGTCTCTCAATGTGCAAAACTGATAGAGACAAACCCCAAGCGACTTGCAGCTGTAATTGCAGCGAAGGGTGGTGCTACAAAGTATTAACGCCAAGGGCCCGAATAATATTGCACGCCCCACTTTTCAGTTTTTTATTTGTTAAAAGTTTGACACATCCAATAAATTTCATTCCACTTCACGATTGTGTCCCACTTGTTGATTCTTCACAAAAAATTAGAATTTTATATCTTTATGTTTGAAGCCTGAAATGTGGCAAGAGGTTGAAAAGTTCAAGGGGGCCGAATGCTTTCGCAAAGCACTGTATTTTCTTCAACTTTTTCAAGTTGAAATTGAATTAAATTAGTTTAATTCTCTCTAGGATAGTGTTGGTGTTGGCCTAATTAAGGGGTGGAGTCAACCTTTACATTTCCAGATAGAAAAACATTTGTACTAAACTATATTCCTAGAAACATATTTACATAATTACAAGAAACAACTTCAAAACTAAAACAAAACAATCTGGGCCCAATCAAAATCCAGAAAACATCTCCCCTCTCTCTCAAACAATGGATTTTCCCATTGAGGCTGATTGAAAACACCAGGTCCTTGTCAGCACTGCTCATGGGCACGCTTCCATGGCAACACAAGACCAGGTGACCTCAAAGAGAAGAGAGAATGATTAAAACAAAATATTAAATAAAGCAAATAACTTCCTCCCAACAAAGCAATACATTTACCAACTAAATAAGAATATTGGAAGTACAAAAAACAGCACCTGTTAGGGAGGGGGTAAATCCCTCACAGATAGGTAAATCTTCACTTTGATGCAATTACATTCACTGAGGAATCACACCTTAAGAATGACAGAGATCAGCTACCACTTAAAAAAAGACAAACCAGACATAAACACAGAAGCACTGGCCAAGGTCTAATTTGAAAAAAAGACATCTGATGGCAGTAAAAACTAGAAATACATAACAAAGGTAGGCAGGTAAAGATAGCAATGTGAAAAAAGGTGGTCAATGTTTCCACCAGCAGCCTAAAGGCACATTCATAGATTCTTGCCCTCACCCTATATTATGTCTATGGGCACAGATCATGTGGTCAAAAAATCAGAGCTACACAAACACACAATTGTAAGTTGTAAGTCAAATGACAAGCTAAAGATGAACATATGTTTTGAAGAAATACAATCAAATGTAATAAAAAGCTTTGTTGTCTTCTATTCCTTTTCATTCTTCCTGTTCAGAATCAGAATCAGCTTTATTGCCACATTTGTACAGAAAAACAAGGAATTTGACTCTAATACACACTCTCAATAATAAAGAATATATTTTTAAATGTACATATATACACAACTGACTTTATAATAGAATATACTGTGAGATCAGTCCATGTATGCATGGTGTTGTTCTGAAATTCTGACCGTCAAGTGTTCATCAGAGAAACAGCCTGGGGGAAGAAACTGTCTTTGTGGAGGCTGGTTTTAGCAGACAGCGCTCTGTAGCGCCACCTGAAGGTAAAAGTCTAAATAGTTTGTGTGCAGGGTTTGTGGGGTCAGCAAAGATTTTAGCTGCCCTTTTCCTGACCCTAGACCTGTATAAGTCCAGGATAGAGGCAAGGTCAGCCCTGATGATTCTCTCTGCAGACTTGATTGTTTGTTGCATTCTGGACCTGTCCTGTGCTGTGGATGAGCCAAACCACACTGAGATGGACAAAGACAGGACAGACTGAATTATGGCAGTGTAGAAGAAGACTAGCAGCTCTTGTGGAAGTTTGGACTTCTTGAGTTGCCTCAGCAAGTACAGTCTCTGCTGGGCCTTCTTCCAAACATTGTCTATGTGTGAGGACCATCTCAGGTTTCAAGAAATGGTGGTTCCTAGGAACCGGAAGTGGTCCACAGCAGACACAGTGTTTTTGAGGATGGTGAGGGAGGTGTGTAGGGGTGGTGTTCTCTGAAAGTCCACCATCATCTCCACAGTCTTGAGAATTGATTTGTTGCGTTTTTGTAAATCATCTCTCCATTTTTCATATCGTATTGAATTTCCAGTAATGAGATGGAAACACAACATACCATCTTGTATTAAAAAAGTGGATCAAAATACAAAATAAAAACTCTGGGTTTTATGTCTGGCTAGTTTCTGTTTTGTAGGCTTTCTTTAGGAGCTGAGGAGGGATTTCTTCAGCTAGTGTAGCCCTAGGCATGCTTTCATGGGGCTTAGAGCTCAGGCTTTGATACAAGCTGTGAGGGTCTGACCACTGCAGCCTTCACTAAATGTGTATGAGGGAGAATGTGAAGATCTGAGACAGACAACTTGGGCGCCTCACGAGCATGACCAGGCATGCCAATACGCATGCAAATCTTGAAGTGCATCATAAAGTTCTTGCCTAAGGTTTTATTGATGTACTCAACACTGTGCTATTTATTAAAAGGTGATTCATATTTATATCCATGTTGTGACTATGAATCTGAATATATTATTTAATATTTAAATATTTTATGAAATACTATTTTGGTCTGTTAAGGGTTGTACTGTGAATACTAGCCCAGTAAGGCAGTGGTAATAGGACAAAATCAAAAGGGTGAGCCAAGCTCTGACATTATTGAACAGCAAAACTCTGCACACACATGGAATGAATTCACACAATTTCTTAAATTAGAAGAATTTATTAACAAAAATAAGTCAACTCAAAGTCAAACATATTTCAATTAACAAACTATTTACTATGCGAAAACAATCGAAGTAAAGTACTAAGCGGAATTAAAGAATAACGAAGACTAATGGGCTATGTACAATATAAACAAGTTGATTAAAGATGATTGAAAATCATGACCGAAAGAGTGATTCAACATTACCATGCAATGTTTACGTTTTAGAACCAAGGATTATCTTGAGAAATCTGGAAATGAAGTTAAGATAGTCTTGGAACTAACTTAGGCAATAATCAGCACGGTGGCGCAGTTGGTAGCACTGTTGCCTTGCAGCAAGAAGGTCCTGGGTTTGATTCCCGGCCTGGGGTCTTTCTGCATGGAGTTTGCATGTTCTCCTTGTGCATGCGTGGGTTCTCACTGGGTACTCCGGCTTCCTCCCACAGTCCAAAGACATGCCTGTTAGGTTAATTGGTCACTCTAAATTGACCTTAGGTGTATGAATGAGTGTGTGTTTGGTTGTTTGTGTGTTGCCCTGCGATGGACTGGCGATCTGTCCAGGGTGTACCCCGCCTCTCGCCCATAGACTGCTGGAGATAGGCACCAGCTCCCCCGCGACCCACTATGGAATAAGCGGTAGAAAATGACTGACTGACCTTTTGACAACCATTCACAATGCAAGATCAGATAAAATATTATTTTAATAAAATAATGTTTTAAAGAATGATCTGCTGAATAAAACCAACCATCTGGATTACTAATTCTCAACGGTGTCTCATTAGCTGCCTTTATTTATTAAAATAATATTTAAAGAAATATTATTAAGGAAATGGTCAAATATTTAAGGAAATATTTAGGAAAAGAGCCAAATCTTTCTGGAGAAATGGGGCTTAATGGTGTTTACTTAGTTATCAATTTTAGTAAAATAATTTTATTTTATTTTATTTTATTTATTTATTTAATTTAGAAATATTATTTACTGGATTGAAAACTAACAACCTTTCTGGGTAAATATTTAGCAACAAGCACGTGTCCTTACCTATTAGCAGTTAAAGCTAACAAAAGAAGCTGATAGCTTAGCACCAGAATCAAACACACACCCTTAAAAAAAATACCGCCAATAAAAGGGTTAAAATGCATAAGCGCGGACGGTGCGTTATGGCCGATCTTCTGTGTTTAAAATCACCCTTCAAGTAAAGTTTGTCTTAACTTTAAAAACCCACAAACACAGAACATAAAACTGAGCACATGTGCTGCAGATAGCCTGCTAGCATGAAGATAGCTGAGTTCAACACAAACAAAACCACATTTCATAAAATGAAAACGTTCAGATCATAAATCTTTCTCTATTACTCTGCCCAAACCCTAACCTCGTATGAACCATGCTGAGGAGTTGTCTGGGCGATGATGAAGTTTGAAGAAACATTCACTTTGAACAAAGGTTAGCTTCAGCTAACCTCCAAAGCTGTTGGGGGGGGGGGGGGGGGGGGGGCTCACTGTCGGGCCGACCAAGCTGCACGTTACCACGGTGATGCGGTCTCGGTTGTCCTCCTTCCAGACTGGGAAAACCACTCCACTCGGCTTCGTAGAGACAGCGTCTCTGCAGGAAATTCTCTGGAACACATTTTGCTTCTGCAGGCCTCAGAGAGAAAGTCAAGCCAGGCTTGTACCTTAATTCCGGTTCATGAATGAATCTACCGGATACACAGACAGTGATTCATTTGTACTTATCTTAGTGCATGTGATCGATGACCGTATGACACTCGGATCCAGTTGAAGAGTTTATGTCTGTTTGGCAGCAAAGAGACATTAGTGCGCTGGGTCTCTCTGTCCAGGTCCCGCGTAGAACAGAAAGACTTGCGGGAGAAGTGGGGTTTTGTACAGGCAGTGGCATCATGGGAAATCAGCTGTTACCCCCCCTTTCCAGATGTTGGAAGTAGGTTAAATGCAATTTATTTTGAATGTTCCAGAAACGTTTGTACCGCATCTTTCATGTTGTTTCCATGGCTGTGGGTCCCAACAAATTTGTCATATTTGCAGTAGTTTGTTCATGGCAGACATACACATTCTCCCTTCTGCATATTTTTACTTTCAGTAAAGAAAGCAAGGTTTTTAGAGAGACACCCCACTGTGTGTTAGGTATAACTGTTCTGAGCAGGTTTAAAGAAGTATTCCAAATCTGTTCTCTCTTGCAGAACAGCATGTTCTGTTCCACATGAACTTTCTAATCATTAACATAAAAAGAGGCCCCATTGACTTCTTTTTGTGGTTAAACTGTACATTCCTTTGTGCATTATGATTAACTTTAAAACCTGCTTAATTTCCTGTAACACAGTAGGATATCTCTATTAAATGCCATAATATTCTTTACCAACACATCTGTGCCTCTTTCTCAATAAACCACATGACATAATTTGCCAAAATCGATGCTATGTGTATTTGTACTAGCATGTTTTAAATGTTTCACAATATAAAATAAAACAGAAGTGTGTATAGGGGTACAGTTACAGCAGAGAAGAACTCTGCACAGTGTTGGGAGATGATGAAAAATGCTTGTCACAATGGCACCTCATGTCATTGACCATAGATGTCCTACTCAAGCAGTGTGTAATTGAAGCCTTAAGTAATTTTTTGAAGCTTGAACAAAACCTCAGTCATCCATCACCACATGCAGCTTTTTGTTCAAGGCCCTGTATGTCAAAATTTTAATTTCTGAAGGTCCAAAGCAGCAACAGGACATTTGGTGGATAGATATATTTTAATGGAAAATGAAGAGATTTACAGGACAGGAAGGAAACACAGGAACGAGGGAGACAGCGACAGAGAACAATCAAGGGCCATAAAACAGGAACCTAACTACAACTGAGATGTGACAAGTTAAATGAAAGAAAGGTGAGTGCAATCAACAGAAACACAAACATGATATTACCTCTCCATCAAGGGTGGAGACTTTGAGCCCATGAAAAAAAAAAAAAAGAAACAGAAAACAGCCCAAATTGGGCAGGCAGAAGGGGCCTCAGAAGAAGGGCAAGAAAAAAACACAAAAACCTAAGCTTAGGAAGGAGTTCAGGAACAGGAACACAGAGAAGCTTAGGAACATGAACGTGGTTCTCGGTGTCCGGGGCTGGGTGCTTTGGTATGTGTCGGCTCATTCCTGGTGGCTGCTTGCCGGGGCCCCCGGGCTCTAACAGGTCTCTGCTGGTGGGTGATGTGCCCCGGGGTCTCATGTCTCTGGGTCCATGGCTGCTTTCTGCTCTGGCATAGATGGCAGCCGATGGGTCCTGTGTGCTTGGGAGTGGTGGCCTAGTGGTTAGAGCAGGAGGTTTGTGTTCCGGAGGGGACACAAGGGGCCCAAGGGGCCGGGTTTGTATCCCACAGATTGCCATTCTGGGTCCCTGAGCAAGACCCTTAGCCCCAGAATGCTCCCCGGGCGCCGCACAACGGCAGCCCACTGCTCCCTATAAGGGATGGGTTAAATGCAGAGGGTCTAATTTCCCCTCGGGGATCAATAAAGTATCAATTATTATTATTATTGTCGCTGCAGCTCCCAGGGGCCTCTGCACTGTGGCTATTGGTAGGGGTCCCTGGGGCTCTTCTCTGGGAGGGTTGTGGTATTCATGGCAGTGGTCCTCCCAGGGTTTCCCGTGCTCTGGGGGGCCTTTTGATGTCTGCTCAGATACCCTCCATGTCTGTCTCAGGTCCTTGGGGGCAGGTCTGTGGCTCCTCACACTTGCTACTGCATATTTTTTACAGAGAAACCTTAAATATCCAAGCACGCCAACACTTACACCCACAGGTGTTTGAATTCAGGTGTCTAAAGATACACGGATGTTATATATTCAGCTGCAGTTGCCACTAAATACATCTTACTTTCATTAGTACTGACCACCTTTCGGTAACATTGCTGTTGTTATATACAGTATGTTCTTGTAGAGTGTTATCTTGTATTCTCCTCATCCTTTTTTTTCTTCATTTTTCCTTTTTGCCCAACCTCTCTCTCTTTCTTGCTTCTTTTTTTTCCTTTTTGTTTATGTCTCCACATCCATTGCAACCACATTATGGGATTTGGTAAACTCCTGTGTGACTGAAAAATGGTTTAGTCCTTTCAAGAAGAAACTATTTAAGGTTACTGTTTGTGATAGTGATTGCTACTGTTGGAAGGATTTATAAGCAATTGTTTGTTCATGAAGCTGTGCCATAAATCACCTGTTTTTAACCACACTCTGCCTTTGCCTTAATCTGTACTAACTAATATAAATGCTAACATTGTTTAAAATAATTAAGAAATGCATATATGCATAAAAGTCTATGACATTGGGAATATGACAAAGGTTGTTCTGAACTTCAGAAAATAACTACTTCAAAAATCTTGCAGCATCTATTTATAGCAATATTGCATTAATGATCTTTTCATCTGCTATAATATACATGTTTGGTGTGATGTGCACATTTCTGTTTAGAAAGCTGAAGAGATTCTTTTTAAAAATAAGACAATTTTCAGGTAGTAACTCCTCATTAGGTTTACGTGGGCTGTTATTACATTAAAATGTAGTAGGGTAATTTAAAATATCAATAGGTTATAAGATCATTATTGACTAAAAATGTAGACTGAAAGAAAATAAAAGAGCAATTTTGGTGATTAACTAATAATGACTGAGTTTATTCAGGTCTCCATGAACTCATAACAGATCCAAATAGACAACAATTTTGCTTCATTAATTATTGCACAATATCCAATTGCATGTATCTGAATCACAACAGTAAAACGGATATATGGTATATTACTGTAAACTCACAACAAACTCAAAATAGCGCTTTGACTACATATAGCCAAGCCTATTACCCTTGAGCCCAACCTGAACCTATATAAGACTTACAGTGTACAGGTCCTTCTCAAAATATTAGCATATTGCGATAAAGTTCATTATTTTCCATAATGTAATGATGAAAATTTAACATTCATATATTTTAGATTCATTGCACACTAACTGAAATATATCAGGTCTTTTATTGTCTTAATACGGATGATTTTGGCATACAGCTCATGAAAACCCAAAATTCCTATCTCACAAAATTAGCATATTTCATCCGACCAATAAAGAAAAAGTGTTTTTAATACAAAAAACGTCAACCTTCAAATAATCATGTACAGTTATGCACTCAATACTTGGTCGGGAATCCTTTGGCAGAAATGACTGCTTCAATGCGGCATGGCATGGAGGCAATCAGCCTGTGGCACTGCTGAGGTCTTATGGAGGCCCAGGATGCTTCGATAGCGGCCTTTAGCTCATCCAGAGTGTTGGGTCTTGAGTCTCTCAACGTTCTCTTCACAATATCCCACAGATTCTCAATGGGGTTCAGGTCAGGAGAGTTGGCAGGCTAATTGAGCACAGTGATACCATGGTCAGTAAACCATTTACCAGTGGTTTTGGCACTGTGAGCAGGTGCCAGGTCGTGCTGAAAAATGAAATCTTCATCTCCATAAAGCTTTTCAGCAGATGGAAGCATGAAGTGCTCCAAAATCTCCTGATAGCTAGCTGCATTGACCCTGCCCTTGATAAAACACAGTGGACCAGCACCAGCAGCTGACACGGCACCCCAGACCATCACTGACTCTGGGTACTTGACACTGGACTTCTGGCATTTCCTTCTCCCCAGTCTTCCTCCAGACTCTGGCACCTTAATTTCCGAATGACATGCAGAATTTGCTTTCATCCGAAAAAAGTACTTTGGACCACTGAGCAACAGTCCAGTGCTGCTTCTCTGTAGCCCAGGTCAGGCGCTTCTGCCGCTGTTTCTGGTTCAAAAGTGGCTTGACCTGGGGAATGCGGCACCTGTAGCCCATTTCCTGCACACGCCTGTGCACGGTCGCTCTGTTTCTACTCCAGACTCAGTCCACTGCTTCCGCAGGTCCCCCAAGGTCTGGAATCGGCCCTTCTCCACAATCTTCCTCAGGGTCCGGTCACCTCTTCTCGTTGTGCAGCGTTTTCTGCCACACTTTTTCCTTCCCACAGACTTCCCACTGAGGTGCCTTGATACAACACTCTGGGAACAGCCAATTCGTTCAGAAATTTCTTTCTCTGTCTTACCCTCTTGCTTGAGGGTGTCAATAGTGGCCTTCTGGACAGCAGTCAGGTCGGCAGTCTTACCCATGATTGGGGTTTTGAGTGATGAACCAGGCTGGGAGTTTTAAAGGCCTCAGGAATCTTTTGCAGGTGTTTAGAGTTAACTCGTTGATTCAGATGATTAGGTTCATAGCTCGTTTAGAGACCCTTTTAATGATATGCTAATTTTGTCAGATTGGAATTTTGGGTTTTCATGAGCTGCATGCCAAAATCATCCGTATTAAGACAATAAAAGACCTGAAATATTTCAGTTAGTGTGCAATGAATCTAAAATATATGAATGTTAAATTTTCATCATGACATTATGGAAAATAATGAACTTTATCACAATATGCTAATAGTTTGAGAAGGACCAGTATACTACCGCATCTGTTTCAACACAGCAATATTACACCATAACGTTCTACAAAGAGTCCACCATAATTACTATACATTACAAAGGGTTTACCCATTGAACAGTACTGTCTTACTGCCATAAAATGATCTGAAACCAACCTGAATAAAAGAAGGAAGGAGGCAGATGTATAAAGCTGCTGCATCGCTTGGCTGCAGGGTTTATTCTGCCGTTTCGCCCCTTGGTGGTCCTTACCCTTGTAGTGATGCGCCCTCTCTTGGCACTCCAATGTAATACAACCATAGCAAACTGTAAGAAATGGCCGGGGTTTTTTGTTTTTCTTATCAACCAGTTTTACATTGAAAATGTGTTTTTAATGAATTATTATTCTAAACAAAGTTTTTTTGTGTGCCAATTTATGCATTTTAATCTGTTTTAACTTATTAAAGACTGTATCTGTTTATATGAGCCTTACACTCTCCCCTGCTTTTAGAAATGTCTCCTGACATTAGCAACAAAAGCATTTCCAAAAAATAAAATAAAAAAATCAATATGCTTGGGTGTAACCATAATATGGGTGTGTTGTATAGGGAAAAAGAACAGTACTTGTGAATGGGTACGCTGGCAGTACCGTGTAGTATGGGGGGTAGTACAGCTGAGAAAAGCACAAGGGAGCTATTGGAGCCTGCAAGCCTGAAAACAATCAAGAGGAGTCACAGCCTGCACAAGCCTTCAAACAGGCATGCTTCAATACTCATTGTTGTCCTGATAATGGGGTTGCACACACACACACACGAGTAAAATACATCAAGGGGTCAAAGATGTGGAAATAAAGAGACAATGATGAAAGAGCAGCAAATTAGCCATCACAAAACAGTGATTTATGCAGAATTGTTTTTCCCTGTAGATCAAAGAGCTAATGTCAACATCCAACACGCCAGAGGGTGGACCAAAATCGCCTCGAAGCCGTACGGAAGTTTTTTTCCAGCAACCACCCGAGCTGCATGCTGCTTGGACTGGCGGTACCCATCAGCTGCTTCCGGTGTCCCAAAGGTCAAAAAGACCCAATCGAACTCCTTTTTCAGCCGGACAGCATCCCTCTCCGCCAGTGTCCACCAGCAGATTCAGTTTTTTTGTATTTATCATTAACATTTATCTAGTAATTTGGGATTGACGCTTGTTGTACAATCTAACTGCTGCAAAGAACAACTAACAATATTGCTTCTTATTATTGTGCATGTTGGATGCAGCATCCTGTCACTGAAGGAGCTTTCCAGTGTTGTAACTGTGTTGTGCATGGGGTGGGAGACATAGGATAATGTCAGTTTGGCTACAGTTCTTTTTTTTCCACCACATGCAATGCATTGAGAAGGCATCCTCAGACAAAGCGGATGTTCTTTTATTTTTTTATCCAGTTGTTTCCTCTTAGCTGTTGAAATGTTACTTCTCCAGCAAACCACAGCATAAAAAATGACTTGTGAGTAAACAAAAGGTGGTCAAGAACTTCCCCTGTAAAACTTAAAGATATTTCTCTGAAACAGTTTTTAGTTAAAGTGGTCTTGACTTATTAGATCATGTATGTGTTGCAATGTGTGTATGCGTACAATATTTTGTTTTGCTGTGTATGTATTCATGTACAGGTCCTTCTCAAAATATTAGCATATTGTGATAAAGTTCATTATTTTCCATAATGTAATGATGAAAATTTAACATTTATATATTTTAGATTCATTGCACACTAACTGAAATATTTCAGGTCTTTTATTGTCTTAATACGGATGATTTTGGCATACAGCTCATGAAAACCCAAAATTCCTATCTCACAAAATTAGCATATTTCATCCGACCAATAAAGAAAAAGTGTTTTTAATACAAAAAACGTCAACCTTCAAATAATCATGTACAGTTATGCACTCAATACTTGGTCGGGAATCCTTTGGCAGAAATGACTGCTTCAATGCGGTGTGGCATGGAGGCAATCAGCCTGTGGCACTGCTGAGGTCTTATGGAGGCCCAGGATGCTTCGATAGGGGCCTTTAGCTCATCCAGAGTGTTGGGTCTTGAGTCTCTCAACGTTCTCTTCACAATATCCCACAGATTCTCTATGGGGTTCTGGTCAGGAGAGTTGGCAGGCCAATTGAGCACACTGAGACCATGGTCAGTAAACCATTTACCAGTGGTTTTGGCACTGTGAGCAGGTGCCAGGTCGTGCTGAA
Organism: Girardinichthys multiradiatus; assembly: GCF_021462225.1. Lineage (NCBI taxonomy): Eukaryota > Metazoa > Chordata > Actinopteri > Cyprinodontiformes > Goodeidae > Girardinichthys > Girardinichthys multiradiatus. Next base: position 31,246,495 of record NC_061803.1, on the reverse strand, counting down.
AAATGAAATCTTCATCTCCATAAAGCTTTTCAGCAGATGGAAGCATGAAGTGCTCCAAAATCTCCTGATAGCTAGCTGCATTGACCCTGCCCTTGATAAAACACAGTGGACCAACACCAGCAGCTGACACGGTACCCCAGACCATCACTGACTCTGGGTACTTGACACTGGACTTCTGGCATTTTGGCATTTCCTTCTCCCCAGTCGTCCTCCAGACTCTAGCACCTTGATTTCCGAATGACATGCATGCTTTCATCTGAAAAAAGTACTTTGGACCACTGAGCAACAGTCCAGTGCTGCTTCTCTGTAGCCCAGGTCAGGCGCTTCTGCCGCTGTTTCTGGTTCAAAAGTGGCTTGACCTGGGGAATGCGGCACCTGTAGCCCATTTCCTGCACACGCCTGTGCACGGTGGCTCTGGATGTTTCTACTCCAGACTCAGTCCACTGCTTCCGCAGGTCCCCCAAGGTCTGGAATCGGCCCTTCTCCACAATCTTCCTCAGGGTCCGGTCACCTCTTCTCGTTGTGCAGCGCTTTCAGCCACACTTTTTCCTTCCCACAGACTTCCCACTGAGGTGCCTTGATACAGCACTCTGGGAACAGCCTATTCATTCAGAAATTTCTTTCCGTGTCTTACCTTCTTGCTTGAGGGTGTCAATAGTGGCCTTCTGGACAGCAGTCAGGTCGGCAGTCTTACCCATGATTGGGGTTTTGAGTGATGAACCAGGCTGGGAGTTTTAAAGGCCCCAGGAATCTTTTGCAGGTGTTTAGAGTTAACTCGTTGATTCAGATGATTAGGTGCATAGCTCGTTTAGAGGCCCTTTTAATGATATGCTAATTTTGTGAGATAGGAATTTTGAGTTTTCATGAGCTGTATGCCAAAATCATCCATATTAAGACAATAAAAGACCTGAAATATTTCAGTTAGTGTGCAATGAACCTAAAATATATGAATGTTAAATTTTCATCATGACATTATGGAAAATAATAAAATGTATCACAATATGCTAATATTTTGAGAAGGACCTGTATATGTATGAATGTGTGAAAAATAATATAATGCAACTCACAACTTCATAATGAACCTGTGTTGTATAATTAAAGACCGATGTTGAATGTTTAAATACAAATAATGCCAAATGGCTACTGACAGATCTATTAAGATAATGAAACAAGGGCAGTTTTAAATTTGAGGTACTGGGGTAGGATTTAAACTTTTTCCTATCCCATAGCAAGCATAACATCAATCTGTAATATTGTGAATAGGGTGAAATCTTAAGTCTCTTAAAGTCAAGGTTATTTGGAGTGGCCCAGCCAAAGTACAGAGAATAATCTGAAAGAGAATCTGTGGAGGGACCTAAATATTAGGGTGATGGCAAAGAGGCCTTCCGATCCCAAAAAACATGGAACTTATTGCAAAAGAAGTAATTGTCAAAAATACTAGTAAAAACATCCAATTTGATTGCTTCATTCAATAAAATGTTTACATGTATTATTTAAACGAGTATAAATAATTTCAAATAAATGTAAATAAAGACTTTTTCTTTATTTGATACTCCATTTGTTTAATGTTTTGAGAGATGCCTGTTTCATTTCCTATCAGAAACAAATTTATTGGTTGATTTAAAATCATTTAAATCTAAACCTGCCAGAGGTACAGTACTGTGCAAAAGTTTTAGGCATTTGTGAAAAAAATGCTGTAACAAAGAACGCTTTCAAACATGGAAGTGTTTATTTTCATCAATCATCAAAATGCAGTGAATGAACAAAAGAGAAATCTAAATCAAATCAATGTTTCGTGTGACCAATCTTTGCCTTCAAAACAGCATCAATTCTTCTAGGTACACTTGCACACAGTTTTTGAAGGAACTGGGCTGGTAGGTTGTTCCAAGCATATTGGAGAACTAACCACAGATCTGTGGATGTAGGCTTCCTCACATCCTTCTGTCACTTCATGTAATCCAAGACACACCCCATGATGTTGAGATCAGGGCTCTGTGGGACCATACCAACACTTCCAGTAATTCTTGTTCTTCTTTACACTGAAGATAGTTCTTAATGACTTTGGCTGTATGTTTGGGTCCGCTCGCTTAATATTTTGTAAATTGAAAATAAAAAAAAATCATCATTTATATTTCTGAAAGCATTATTTGTTTAAAGCTTTTTTTCACACCTGCCTAAAACTTTTGCACAGTACTGTATGTGTAAATTTGTTGCACTCAAGTCTCAGACAACAGAGCAGAGTCTGAAAGCATGTTCATTTTTTGAAACATTTATACATGGCACGTTCATTCATTCATTCATCTTCTATACCGCTTATTCCATAGTGGGTCATGGGGGAACTGGTGCCCATCTGTGGATAGGGGCTTTTGACCTCATAACCGAGTATGGGTCTTTCTGCATGGAGTTAGCATGTTTTCCCTGTGCATGTGTGGGTTCTCTCTGGGTACTCCAGCTTCCTCCCACAGTCCAAATCATACAGTATGTAGCCTCTGATATTCAGCAGCTAGATAAATGACTGATTCACTAACTGTATTACCAAGTTATAAGCCTCAAATAAGATGCTAACTTCAATATTTGGCTTGACTGTTGGGGTGTAGCATGATATTGTGTGCCCTATAAACGGTGTTGGTGGGCCCTCATGCTCAATTAAGCAGTATTTTTCCCATTGTGTAAGTATGAAAGTGATAAGTAATAATTGTAAGATAAACCTCGTTTTTAAAATGATGAAGTTTTATACAGCATTTCATCTGGTTCAGAGGCTACAACAGGGGTAATAAATAATAATTAGTGTCTTTCTTAGTAATCATTCCATATGACATCAAAATTGGAATATTGGCCTCTTCTATTTGATTTGACTGATCCTCTGTAAAATGATGGCAAATCTTGGTATTAACATTACAGTTTTTGAGCTTTCTTGCATTGACTTTTGCAGACAGCATGGGGTACTGGCATCTTCAAAATCATGGGGTTAAAAAAAACCATGATAACGCAGACACTAACGTCACTGAGACATCTGCTGCTATGTTTTTTTCACATTCTATTATTTCAGTTTTGCATCACAAGAATAGTTAGTGACGTCTTTACTACAAAAGTTGTTGTGTATTTCAGGCCCAGTAAACTGCTGAACTGGGTATTGTAATCAACACCGACAGAAGACATTATTATAAAACAAGAACACTTCTGAATGATTATAAGACAACAGTTTTCTGAAGTGTACACCTATTCACATGTTCACAAATTCAAGCAGATATCCTCTGGAGTGATACAGTTAAATAGTGCAAAGCAGTAAATGCTTTCTGCCTGAAGCAACAGTATAAAGGTTACACAGGTGTGCCAACATCACCATTTCCTAGTATGCATTTAACCTAAAGCAAAGCCAAGGGAGTACATTTTTTGTGACTAGTGGTATTACACTCCCTTAACAGTATAGAATAACTGAGGTCAAATCTCACCATGTCAGACTGAGGGTAATTAATTATGCCTTTGAGTGAATGCCTTTGAGTAGGTTGTGAGTCTGTAGTTTTGCTATAGCTTTAAGGTGTGGTGATGACCAGTGGGGTGGTATGCTTCAGCACAATAATTGTTCTGCCAATATGATTGATTCTGAAGTGCTTCAGAAGGACTTCTGATAATGAACAGTGTGTAACAGGGGGAACAGATGATGGAAGAGTGGGATCAGCTATTGTACAATTCTTATTGTCCCGGTGGACTCATTAGTTGTGGTATAATGGGTAATCTGGAATTTAAACAATGATGCACATTATGCTATTAGGTAACCTTAATATTTTAAATACTATAACATGCACAGAATGCATTCATACTAAACATTAAACTGTACTTTTTTCTAACATTTTGAAAATCTAGGTTCAAATACGTTACAGTATTCCTTTATTGTCAGAGCAAGTCTGAAATTTGTCTTGCATCACAGCACTGTTGTTTACAGACATAGACAGACAGAATCAAAAAGTACTCACTGTAATATGAACAGATAATGGCATTCCACGCTGGTTAGTGTTCCATGTTTATTTTCAGGATTGACTGATGTACAAAAGCATTTCTCAGTTGAACCTTATTAAACCGGTACCCTGTATCTTTGACCTGATGGTAACGGTCTATTTTCATGATTCAGAGCAAGGTCAGGGTTAGAGAAGATAATATAAGCTAATCTCACCTATTATGGTAGGAAGATTCATAAAGTTTTTTTCTTTTTTCTATTCGGTGGCCTACAACCTTAGAGCAAATTTTCATTCGATGAAGCAGTTTTGATTTTTCAGCAATGGACAAACTTTTATTTCACTTGGTTTTAAAGCACTGCAAATGTTTGATTATATTTTTGTTGATTGCATATAGTTATTGTATTAATTTTAGATAAATGCAGGATGGACAAACCAATTAAGTAAATTTAACAAACAACTGTTCTCAAATATAAAATGTACATTAAGAATGCAATTCATTTCAATTCAGAAATCTCCTGTACTGGTCTGTATATAGTGGATCAGAAAAATCACATGATCGACTGTTTTGTATAAGAGTCTTGTGAACAGGATGTTCTGTGTTGTGAGTTTTGTTCTTCATTTAGTCATTCTTTTTTGTACAGTTATCTTTTGATCTCCAGAGCAGTCACTCCGATGCAACCACCCCAACAGTTGATGGCAGAAAAGATTGCACTCTCCACAACAGATTGCAGCCACTGAATGATCCAAGTATGGTCAAGGAGTACAGTCTAACCTGTACCCTTAATTATTGAAATCAACAAACATAATCCTCAGGTGTGAGGTGTGGTTTGAAGCCTGACTTCCAGCCGTCAGTGTTGTGGGCTGTGACATTTTCACATTGAAGTAACGTATATGAAACAATAGAATAAATGAATAGAAAATAGAAACAGATAAACAAAATACAAAAAATATTTATATTATTGTATATGCAAGAATGTCTTGTACAGTATGTTTTCTTTCCATGTATAAAATGATCCAATGGGGTAATAATCTAGCCCAAACCTATAAAATAAGGCACAGGGTTTTGATGTGAGGGGTGTGTGGCAGGAGAAGCGGAGAGGAAAGACACCGCTGACTGGTCAGGTGAAGCTCCAAAGTATGCCTGAAGAAGTTATAATTTGGGGCTTTAGGAGGAAGTTTGTCTCAGCCATGGTGATAAAGAGGACAAGGACTCTCTGTATCGGACCCAATTCATTGCCACATGGTGCAACAACCAGACTCACCCACAGGAGAATCTTCGATGAGGTACGCAGCAGACACATCTCTAGAACAACTGTTAAGAGGAGACTGTGTGAATCAGGCCTTCATGGTAAAATAGCTGCTAGGCAACAAGCAGAAGAGACCTTTTGGGGCTAAAGAACACAAGGAATGGACATTAGACCAGTGGAAATCTGTGCTTTGGTGTGATGAGTCCAAGTTTGAGATCTTTGGTGCCAGCCACCGTGTCTTTGTGCAGCGCAGAAGAGGTGAACGGATGGACTCTACATGCCTGGTTCCCACCGTGAAGCATGGAGGAGGAGGTGTGATGGTGTAGGGGTGCTTTGCTGCTGACACTGTTGGGGATTTATTCAAAATTGAAGGCATACTGAATCAGCAGGGCTACCACAGCATCTTGCAGCGGCATGCTATTCCATCCGGTTTGCGTTTAGTTGGACCATCATTTATTTCTCAACAGGACAATGACCCCAAGCACACCTCCAGGCTGTGTAAGGGCTATTTGACCAAGAAGGAGAGTGATGGGGTGCTGCGCCAGATGACCTGGCCTCCACAGTCACCGGACCTGAACCCAATCGAGATGGTTTGGGGTAAGCTGGACCGCAGAGTGAAGGCCAAAGGGCCAACAAGTGCTAAGCATCTCTGGGAACTCCTTCAAGACTGTTGGAAAACCATTCCAGGTGACTACCTCTCGAAGCTCATCAACAGAATGCCAAGAGTGTGCGGAGCAGTAATCAAAGCAAAAGGTGGCTACTTTGAAGAACCTAGAATATAAGACATATTTTCAGTTGTTTCACACTTTTTTGTTCAGTATATAATTCCACATGTGTTAATTCATAGTTTTGATGCCTTCAGTGTGAAGCTACAATATTCATAGTCATGAAAATAAAGACAACTCCAAGAACAATTTTCTTTGGCCTCAACATTATTTTTCATGCAATATTTTTGAGAGCTTGTGAGTGGACCTTTGCCGTTTTTTTCTTTTTGTTTTTGAGAGATCATGCTCGTTAAGATCACAGGAGGATTTATAACAGAAACACTTTCTTTTTTCTAAATGGGCTATTGCATGAGCTGTTTCATGGTAGTATTTTCTTGTGTGCCTACAGGTCCTTCTCAAAATATTAGCATATTGTGATAAAGTTCATTATTTTCCATAATGTCATGATGAAAATTTAACATTCATATATTTTAGATTCATTGCACACTAACTGAAATATTTTAGGTCTTTTATTGTCTTAATACGGATGATTTTGGCATACAGCTCATGAAAACCCAAAATTCCTATCTCACAAAATTAGCATATCATTAAAAGGGTCTCTAAACGAGCTATGACCCTAATCATCTGAATCAACGAGTTAACTCTAAACACCTGCAAAAGATTCCTGAGGCCTTTAAAACTCCCAGCCTGGTTCATCACTCAAAACCCCAATCATGGGTAAGACTGCCGACCTGACTGCTGTCCAGAAGGCCACTATTGACACCCTCAAGCAAGAGGGTAAGACACAGAAAGAAATTTCTGAACGAATAGGCTGTTCCCAGAGAGCTGTATCAAGGCACCTCAGTGGGAAGTCTGTGGGAAAGAAAAAGTGTGGCAGAAAACGCTGCACAACGAGAAGAGGTGACCGGACCCTGAGGAAGATTGTGGAGAAGGGCCGATTCCAGACCTTGGGGGACCTGCGGAAGCAGTGGACTGAGTCTGGAGTAGAAACATCCAGAGCCACCGTGCACAGGCGTGTGCAGGAAATGGGCTACAGGTGCCTCATTCCCCAGGTCAAGCCACTTTTGAACCAGAAACAGCGGCAGAAGCGCCTGACCTGGGCTACAGAGAAGCAGCACTGGACTGTTGCTCAGTGATCCAAAGTACTTTTATTGGATGAAAGCAAATTCTGCATGTCATTTGGAAATCAAGGTGCCAGAGTCTGGAGGAAGACTGGGGAGAAGGAAATTCCAAAATGCCAGAGGTCCAGTGTCAAGTACCCACAGTCAGTGATGGTCTGGGTGCCGTGTCAGCTGCTGGTGTTGGTCCACTGTGTTTTATCAAGGGCAGGGTCAATGCAGCTAGCTATCAGGAGATTTTGGAGCACTTCATGCTTCCATCTGCTGAAAAGCTTTATGGAGATGAAGATTTCATTTTTCAGCACGACCTGGCACCTGCTCACAGTGCCAAAACCACTGGTAAATGGTTTACTGACCATGGTATCACTGTGCTCAATTGGCCTGCCAACTCTCCTGACCTGAACCCCATAGAGAATCTGTGGGATATTGTGAAGAGAACGTTGAGAGACTCAAGACCCAAAACTAAAGGCCGCTATCGAAGCATCCTGGGCCTCCATAAGACCTCAGCAGTGCCACAGGCTGATTGCCTCCATGCCACGCTGCATTGAAGCAGTCATTTCTGCAAAAGGATTCCCGACCAAGTATTGAGTGCATAACTGTACATGATTATTTGAAGGTTGACGTTTTTGGTATTAAAAACACTTTTATTTTATTGGTCGGATGAAATATGCTAATTTTGTGAGATAGGAATTTTGGGTTTTCATGAGGTGTATGCCAAAATCATCCGTATTAAGACAATAAAAGACCTGAAATATTTCAGTTAGTGTGCAATGAATCTAAAATATATGAATGTTAAATTTTCATCATGACATTATGGAAAATAATGAACTTTATCACAATATGCTAATATTTTGAGAAGGACCAGTATATGTATGTACGTTTGAACAGCTGATTTGTGTATATTGGCTGATTTAGGTTGTTATGTAATTAAGTGTCTAAGAAAGCTGATGTGTCCTTTCCTTTTCTTTTAGCCTTCAGATATGGTTTATGTTTTTTTGTAAATAGTAAAATTATATTCTTAAACTTTCAGAAACCTAAAAGGACCCTCTAGAGTGTGTTATATCACCCATTAAGATGGCATTTTAGTTTTTTTTTCAGTTCTTGGCACTACCTTGGTGAACATGGCAGGACTAATAAGAGCAGAAATGAGGATGTACTTACAAGATGGAAACAGTAGTGATGAGCCCCTGTTGCAGAAAATGCAAATGAAATACAATGAAAGTGAAAGAGCTCTAAAGACTAAATCAAACAGACCAACTCTTAGAGCAGCACTAAAAGTTGTTGAGCAGATCGAAGGTCCTGGTGACCCCTGCATAAGTCAAACTCTTGCTAAACCTAGCAAAGTAGTGAAAGACAACTCACTGTACTCTGAAATAGAGGAAACAATACAGGAATCAGGGAACTTACTGGTCAAGTAGCTTCACTTGTACAAACAGTGCAGCGTGACAGAAAAACTGATGGTGACAAACCAACCAAAACTTACACAAACACAGCTAAAAGACTGAAAAGGTGATGTATTGCTTACCAACAAGAAAACAAAGACTGTAATCACTTCAAATACAGTATTGCCTGACACTGGGCAAAGGGATGTGGAGTAGGAGTAAATCCAAAACAGGGAAACTGAAGGAGGCTGTGACTGAGGGACATGCCACAGCTTCAAAGACCAAGTTCAAAAATGACAAAAACCCTATATCCTACACCCTAGCCAAGTCCCAAAATGTAGAGCCAACTGTACCTTTACAGACTATCACTGAACTTAAAGACCAACTACATGACATCTGTAACCCTAATGTTAATAATTCCAAAGAGTAGTGCAGTTGGTAGACAAAAACTGTTTAGTTTGGTGTGAGATGGACTGTAAAACTCAGGCGTTATGGGTCACAGGAGCCCAAGTTTCAAAGAGTGAAGTTTGGAAATCAGCAAATTTGCCAGATGTAAAAATCATTCCTATCAGCAACTTACTAAACAAAGATGAACTTTTAGACCTGAGAACTGTAAATGGCTCTGAGATCCCTTTTTGTGGCTGTGTTAAAGTTAACCTTAGCCTCTGTGATCGTAGGGCAAAGCTACAGGTTCTCATGAGGTTCTAGTTTCAGTTCCAGTTAGTGAGTCGTGACATCACGCAAAAACCAATAATAAGGTTCAACTCAATGGAAGAACTGATAAGACAAAATCCTACTCAGTCATGTGACACAGTGGCCTTATTTAGTAGTTCACCAAAAGTTGGAAGTGGAAAAGCAGTGGCACAACTAAACCTTATTCAGACTGTGACAACTGAAAATGTTACTTATCTAGTGAGGACAAGAAGTTCGGCTACTGTAGTTCCACGTGTACAAATGCATTGGATTAGCTGTTCTATCAAAACAGACCAAAGAGTAAAGACTGAAATAGATACAAATCTTGTATTAGATGAGGGAATGAAGTTTGACTGCCAACTATTGAACATAAGCTGTCCTCGAAAAGCTATGATTTATGTCAGGAACACAACACAGCATGACAGTGTTGCCAGCAAAGAATAGGTAGCATACAAAGAATAACTTGCTGCTACCCAGTGGACATTGAACAAAGTAAGGTTAGTTCTGCTGGAGTTTAAACCTCTCAACCACTGAACTTACAAGACAAGAAACTGGGATCCACCCGGTTAGCTGCCGGGATAATTCGCCCCTCTTCATCGCCCCTCGGGGCTGGGTTTTTCTTTGTCGGAAAAAAAGATGGCTCGCTGCGACCATGTATTGATTATCGGGGATTAAATGCCATAACCGTCAAGAACAAGTACCCACTTCACCCCCTCTCCTCGGCGTTTGAACCGGTCCATGGTGCCACCGTGTTCTCTAAGTTAGATCTACGGAACGATTACCACTTAGTTAGGATCCGCCAGAGAGATGAGTTGAAAACAGCCTTTAAGACACCAAGAGGACATTATGAGTACTTGGTCTTGCCGTTTGGAGTATGCAATGCGCCGGCAGTGTTTCAAAGCTTAGTCAATGACGTTCTGAGAGACTACTTGAATCAGTTTGTGTTTGTTTATCTGGATGACATTTTAATTTACCCTAAGACACTGTTGGAGCACAAGCTTCATGTCCGCCTTGTGCTGCAGCGACTCCTGGAGTATCAGCTCTGCGTCAAGGCGGAGAAGTGTGAGTTCCATCAAAAGTCCATCAGCTTTCTTGGTTTTGTTCTAGAGGGGGGACAGGTTCGTGCTGATCCCGAGAAGGTCAAGGCGGTGTTGGAGTGGCCCACCCCTGAAACACGGAAGCACTTACAGAGGTTCCTAGGCTTTGCTAACTTCTACCGGAGGTTCATCCACTGCTACAGCCAGACGGTGGCCCCCCTAACTACCCTAACATCGACCAAGTCATCCTTCACCTGGAGCACGGAGGCAGAGGTCGCCTTCACCACTTTAAAAGACAGGTTTTCTCAAGCACCGGTGCTCATCCACCCAGATCCTAGTCGACAGTTCATTTTGGAGGTGGATGCTTCCGATTCAGGAGTGGGGCCAGTCTTATCTCAACACCAAGACCTGGATGGAAAACTCCATCCTTGTGCCTTCTTCTCTCTGCATCTGTCCCCGGCCGAGATAAATTATGACGTGGGTGACAGAGAGCTCCTCGCCATCAAGCTGGCCCCGGAGGAGTGGTGGCACTGGGTGGAGGGCGCCGAGCATCCCGTGATGGTATGGACAGATAAGAATTTATCTTACATTCAGTCTGCCAAGCGCCTCAATTCCCGCCAGTCCCGTTGGTCATAATTTTTTTCTCGTTTTAACATGTCTATTTCTTTTAGGCCAGGCACAAAAAATGTCAAACCCGATGCCTTGTCACGTCGGTTCGCCCCAGATGACTCTGAAAAGGAGGCAGCCCATATCTTACCACCTAGTTGCAGGGTGGGGGCCACGATCTGGGAGATCGAAGACAAGGTGTGGCAGGCTCTCCTCTCTGACCCATGGCCCGGTTCTGGACCTGCTAACCGCACCTATGTTCCCGCTGCAGTGCGCTCCCAGCTCATTAAGTGGTTCCACTCTTCAAGGTTCTCCATCCACCCTGGCACCAGTCGCACCATGTCGGCGGTGGCTAGACGGTTTTGGTGGCCTACCCTCACCCGGAACATTAAGCACTATGTTAATGCCTGCCCTGTATGCGCACGGAGCAAACCCACACATCATCTGCCTGCTGCAGCCCTTGGAAATTCACCGTCAACCATGGTCTCACATAGCTCTGTATTTTGTAACCAGTTTGCCTACCTCCCAGGGGTTGACGACAATTCTTACCATAATCAATCGATTCTCCGAGGCCTGTCATCTGGTGGTGCTTAGAAAACTTCCACTGCGTAACTCCTTGTCAAGCATGTTTTTCGCCTTCACGGCATCCTGTCCATCATCCTCTCTGACCGGGGGTCCCAATTCACAGCCTGGGTGTGGCGAGAGTTCTGCTCGGCATTGGGAGCCAAGGTCTCACTAACCTCAGGTTACTACCTGCAGTCCAATGGCCAGGTTGAGCGGCCAAATCAAGAACTAGTGTCAGCTCTGAGGTGTGTCACGTCAACCGACCCGTCTGAGTGGAGTGTCCACTTACCCTGGATAGAGTACTCTCACAATTCTCATGTTTCCACCGCTACAGGGCTGTCGCCTTTCCAAATAACCCTCGGATACTAGCCACCTTTGTTTCCCCTGGACGAAGAAGAGGCTGGCTCCACCTCAGTGCAAGGCCACATTCGACAGTGCCGCAAGATCTGCAACCAGACCGTCAGAGCCCTTCAGAGGACTCAATTCCCGCCAGTCCTGAACAAGAAGTACACGGACAGACGTCGGGTGCTGGCTCCGGAGTACCGCTCGGGTCAGAAGGTGCAGCTGCCCGCCCGGGACATTCCCTTCAAGTCCTTTTCTAAGAAGTTATCTCCCCGGTTCATTGGTCCTTACCCAATAGAGTCTCGGGTTAGCCTAGCTTGCCTGCTAGTTTTCGTATTCATCCAGTATTCCACGTTTCTCAGCTGAAACCTTTCCATACCAGCGCGCTTATCTTGTCTGTTACAAGTTACCCGTCCTTGTGAAGTAACTCTTGTCTTTGTTTAGAGCATTGATTCTGCCTCGCTTCCTGAAAAACTGGAGATTATACTCAACCAAACAAAGAAGAACCTGGACTACTTACCAGCTGGCAATCCAACTGAGCCCCGCCAAGCCGAACCTGTCCGCCCTCCAACGGTCTTCCAGTCTCCAGCCTCCAAAACCCTGGTGGCCTAGAACGCAGCTATCCGCAGGTCTGGACTCACCTCTCTCTCCCTGGTGGATCAGAACCCAGCTAGGTCCAAACTATAGTCTGTGAATTTACAATTATCCTGCAAGACCATTTCTTACCATCCCTCTCTGTTGCAGTTTCCAGGCCCGAACAGCGGCTGTCATTTCCCACTCCAGTCTGTTAATAAACTTCCTAAATGGTTCTCTGTTCTCTGGGTGCTTCTGTTTATGTGGGTCAGATCGGCCTTTAACATTATGACATCTCCTACACACATCAAATAACTATGCAACCTGTTAGGGTTTTTGGGGTACAACAGGAGTTGTGCTAGACTTTTCGAGACACACAAATTGCCTGTATGACTTGCTCTCAGCTGACTTGACCCTAGATTCTCAGTCACAACCAAATATTTGTCTAAGTCAGGTCAGCCCACACCACCACAAAAGATCTAACACTCACCAAAAAGCACTGAACTACTGTTATAGCCTACCCTAAATTTGAGGACCCATTAATTCTGCATATTGGTGCTTCAGAGGAAGGACTGTGAGCGGTCCTCTACCAGTGACAGTATGACAAACATTGGGCATGGTTCATGGATGCTGACACCAGTAGAGAAACACTATTGACTACATTCAGGTAGACCTGAGTTTGTAGTGCTAAAAGCTGTTGAGACACAAAAGAATAAAGATGTGGATTGGATCTCTTTCTTAAGATGCAGTCCACATGTGGATGAGATAACTGCTGACAACTACCCAAACATTAAAGTCACTCAAGCAAGAACTGTTACAAGCTCAGCTACAGGACCCTGCAATAGCTCATGTCCTCAACAAAAAACAATTAGGGAACAAGTTAGGCAAAAGATCAACAAACAAAGACTCTGTTAGGCCAAAACAACAATTACATGAGTCGAAAGGGCTTTATCTATCTGACGAAGGACTTTTAATCTGCAAAACAGCATTGTACAACCAAATTATACTCCCAGACCAATACAAAGAAGTGCTGTACAAGCACCTTCACTGTGAGATGGGTCACTTAGGTTTTACTGGTCTAGTATGCAGAAAGATTTGGAGTTTTTGCATTACCCAGGTGTGTAGGTACAATCTTCAGAAAAGCCCTGCAGTCCAAAGTAGAACCCCTATACAGGTCCTTCTCAAAATATTAGCATATTGTGATAAAGTTCATTATTTTCCATAATGTAATGATGAAAATTTTACATTCATATATTTTAGATTAATTGCACAATAACTGAAATATTTCAGGTCTTTTATTGTCTTAATACGGATTATTTTGGCATACAGCTCATGAAAACCCAAAATTCCTATCTCACAAAATTAGCATATCATTAAAAGGGTCTCTAAACGAGCTATGAACCTAATCATCTGAATCAACGAGTTAACTCTAAACACCTGCAAAAGATTTCTGAGGCCTTTAAAACTCCCAGCCTGGTTCATCACTCAAAACCCCAATCATGGGTAAGACTGCCAACCTGACTGCTGTCCAGAAGGCAACTATTGACACCCTCAAGCAAGAGGGTAAGACACAGAAAGACATTTCTGAACAAATAGGCTGTTCCCAGAGTGCTGTATCAAGGCACCTCAGTGGGAAGTCTGTGGGAAGGAAAAAGTGTGGCAGAAAATGCTGCATGAGAAGAGGTGACCGGACCCTGAGGAAGATTGTGGAGAAGGGCCGATTCCAGACCTTGGGGGACCTGCGGACGCAGTGGACTGAGTCTGGAGTAGAAACATCCAGAGCCACCGTGCACAGGCGTGTGCAGGAAATGGGCTACAGGTGCCGCATTCCCCAGGTCAAGCAACTTTTGAACCAGAAACAGCAGCAGAAGCGCCTGACCTGGGCTACAGAGAAGCAGCACTGGACTGTTGCTCAGTGGTCCAAAGTACTTTTTTCGGATGAAAGCAAATTCTGCATGTCATTCGGAAATCAAGGTGCCAGAGTCTGGAGGAAGACTGGGGAGAAGGAAATGCCAAAATGCCAGAAGTCTAGTCTCAAGTACCCACAGTCAGTGATGGTCTGGGGTGCCGTGTCAGCTGCTGGTGTTGGTCCACTGTGTTTTATCAAGGGCAGGGTCAATGCAGCTAGCTGTCAGGAGATTTTGGAGCACTTCATGCTTCCATCTGCTGAAAAGCTTTATGGAGATGAATATTTCATTTTTCAGCACGACCTGGCACCTGCTCACAGTGCCAAAACCACTGGTAAATGGTTTACTGACCATGGTATCACTGTGCTCAATTGGCCTGCCAACTCTCCTGACCTGAACCCCATAGAGAATCTGTGGGATATTGCGAAGAGAACGTTGAGAGACTCATGACCCAACACTCTGGATGAGCTAAAGGCCGCTATCCAAGCATCCTGGGTCTCCATAAGACCTCAGCAGTGCCACAGGCTGATTGCCTCCATGCCACGCCGCATTGAAGCAGTCATTTCTGCCAAAGGATTCCCGACCAAGTATTGAGTGCATAACTGTACATGATTATTTGAAGGTTGACGTTTTTTGTATTAAAAACACTTTTATTTTATTGGTCGGATGAAATATGCTAATTTTGTGAGATAGGAATTTTTGGTTTTCATGAGCTGTATGCCACAATCATCCGTATTAAGACAATAAAAGACCTGAAATATTTCAGTTAGTGTGCAATGAATCTAAAATATATTAATGTTAAAGTTTCATCATGACATTATGGAAAATAATGAACTTTATCATAATATGCTAATATTTTGAGAAGGACCTGTATACCATGTGCCTGCTACTACACCTTTACAAATGGTTTCAATAGATTATCTCCACCTTGACAAAAGGAGGGGAGGGAATGAGTATGTCACAGCTTTCGAAAACTGTTTGACCCAACATGCACAACCACACTCAGGAGACAAAGGCTATTTAACAGTTTTATTTAGACCGGCCAAGTTAGGAAATACACCACAGTCGGTTGCTCGGGTTGCTCAGGTTCCTATGAACCTGGTCGGTTCATAGGAACCTTTGTCTCTTGATGATCCACACAGGGAAGGTACTGTTTGAGCCTTCGGAAGTGGGAGTCCAGGGAGTGTCCGGAAGCAGGTTGGAACAGCGTGTTGGAATAATTGTATAGAGATTTATCTTACATTTCCTCTTCATTACCTTTGCTATTTGACCTTTATAACCTTTCATACTGTAAGCAAACATGTGATGAGTTCTTTTGCAGGCAATGACGAAAGGTGAAATCAGGATGATGCAGTCATAATTGGGGACTTATCACAAGGATAACAGCTGATCATGCTGAGCAAGGGTCGCACATATCTTAAGATCATGGAGACTATGCAAGCGTGTTTGTACAAGATAATGGTGTGCATAACCTATGTCACATTGCTGCTGTTTGTTTTTCCCCCACCCTTTAGAGCAGCAACGTTCATGTAACTAAGGACCACCCTAAATAAAAAGAGGATTCGGCAAGATTTTTTTCAGAGCGGGAGGATATTTGTAACTGAACCACATCTCTGTCCGTTCTCCTCGCAGCGAGTAAGAAACTAATTATCTTGTCTTTCTCTTCTTTTTGTGATGTTATAGGTATTTTAGGTTGTTTGAACCTGACATTTTTGGTCCTTCGAGCCAGATTCCAATACGCCTGAGGATTCCAGCGGGTTGGTGGAATCCAGTAAAGACCGTGTGCATGGCAGACTCCATCAGGGAGACTCAGACCCTTTCCGGGACTGGACTTCGGCCCGCCCGCTGGGGTCTGATGGCTGACGGAACTCCGAGAGAGGGGAAAGACAAAGTTGTGAGTTGAGTTTGGATTACAAAGTGTGACGAATGACTGGGGGTCATTGTGTGATGTAAATCCTAGGCACTAACAGGTAAACTGAGATGGCGGAGTCCTGAAAAAGTATTAAGAAGTAATACTGAAAATTCCATGTTTAAAAAAGGGACGGCGGAGTTCTGATAAGTATTTAAACAAAAATACTAAGAAAATTCCGTGCTTAAAAAAAAAAGTGTGAATGTGAGAAATGAATGGAGGATTTAAACCACTAGGTTTGCCTCATACCAAAGCAGTAGGATTGTAAGTGACTAACCTTTGAGGATGCAAAGGCAAGAATACTCCACTCGAAAGAGTTGAAGTGAGAATTACCACAAAAGGAGATTTTCACCCTACTGAGCAGAATAATCCAGCATTTAGAATACCCTAGGTATTGATATACTGGACCAAATTTTTCAAAAATGCAAAAAGGGGAGAGTAAAAATAAACTAAAAGATGAATTACAATGCAAAGATTGGAAATTCATAGAAGCATAGGATCCAAACAAATTAAAATATTTAGATAAATGAATAACCACATATAATTATGGTTGTCGATTAAACTCTCAAAAATTTGTTAATCTACAGGATGCAATAATTAAAAGTACTAAACGTGACCCAAGAAAAATGGAAAAAGAAGGTTGTGAGGATGCAGATTATTGGTTAAAAATAGCTAAAAGGAGAAAGGAAAGAGTAAAGAAGCGTAAAGAGGAAGAGAAAGAAAAGGAGGCATAAAATCATAGGAAACAGATAATGTTTCATAGAGCGGAAGACAATGAGATTGGGTGTCGGGGCTCGACGGAGTCAACCAGGACCTGCAGCTGTACTACAACAAGAAGAGCTTTTTCAAGAATATAGGATTAGAATGACAAAAGTGTTTAGAATACACAGTGGTCTACAAGAAGATGAAAACAAGCAAGGAGCTTATCGACAGCAGTTAAAAAATGCACTACATGCTGGTTCCAGGGATGCAATTAATCCCTGGGTACAGAAACATTTGATAGGGTTCCCCACAGCAACTCTAGAGGACTATGTTAATCATGCCCTCCATGCAGAAAAAGTCATGAAGGATAATAAACAGAGAAAGATAGCCAGCACCTTTTTTCCGCAAGAAGAAGAAGAACAGATTTATTTTCAGAACAACAGAGGAAAAGGAGGATTTAGAGGCAGAGGACAAAATCGCAAGGGTCAGAGAGGTGGAGTAGGCAGAGGAAACTACAGACAATATACCTGAGGGTGCTGGTGTTGTGGGAAAGAAGGACATCTGGCCAGAGACTGTCCTGAAAGGAGAAATAACAATTCAGCATGACCAGGACAGAAAACAAGATAAATTGTTCCTAGTACCTCAGACGATGATGAAACCAAAGAACCAAAAACACAGGGACAGGACGTCCTCCTAAATTTTCAGGACCTTCTTCCCCTAGACAGCATTAAACCTGAAGTAACCTTACTGTTGAATGGAAAATCAATTACTTTTCTTTGTGATACCGGAGCATGCAGGACTACCTTTAGAGAAACAATCCCAAATTTCAGACTTAGTGATCAGCAAATAACAGTGAGGTCAGCTAGTGGGAAATTGACCCCAGTCTGTTAGTCTTAACCAATTTGGATAAGGGATCCCATTGGACAGTCATGTCAGCTATCTATTCTAATGTTCCCTGAGTGTCTTGTAAATCTATTTGGACAAGATGGACTACTACATCTGGGGTCAGCATTAATTCTGACCCCAGAAGGACATATTGTAGTAAAGAGAAAAGCAGAACTCAGCCAAATAGATTTTTTTCATGTTGAAAGGAGTAGGAGCACCTTATTACTATTACTCACTGGATGTTCCAAACAAACCACCCCTAGACATAGGGACAGCCTTATTAACAGAAGGAAGAAATGCCATTTCTAGACTACAAGATCAGATGACACCAGATGACCTACACATTACCATGTGGTATACAAATACTCCTGGACCAGATAAAACTTATGAAGAAGCATTAACTAAAGTAACCCCTACCAAAGTCATGGTAAGTTATGTTTATACAGATGGGAAGAGCACGGCAGTTGCTGAAGTAGTGTTAGCGGAAGACACTAGGAAGCTCTGCAAAATGTGGACACCTCCACACATATCTTTATTCAAGGATAAAGAGCTTAAGTGGCAGGACATGGGAAGAATCGTGCAGAGGGGAAAAGATGCCACAGACTGGTTTGCAACATCAATGAACACAGAAACCAGTGCGTCCGCAGGATTTACTAGGAAGCCATTATTCTGGACAGTGACAGTGCAGGAAGTGATACACTTGCATACAAAGCAACGATGAGAAATATTCCTTACTGAACAGGAGGAACAGTTCTTGAGAGAAGTCCTTGATAAGTTATGGTCAAAAGACCCTACTGACTTAGGTTTAGTAAAAGGAGCATTACCTGTCCAAATTAGAGCAAAAACAGAATACAGGCCCAGTGTAAAACAATACCCATTGAAACATGATGCACGTGAAGGAATAAAGCCAGTAATAGAGGATTTAATAACTGCAGGGGTGATAATAAAATGTAAAGACTCACCATGTAACACCCCCATTTTGCCAGTTAAAAAACAAGCTCCATCAACAGGATGGCACATGGTACAAGACCTACAGGCAGTTAACAATGCAGTTGTTCAGAGAGCACCATGTGTTCCTGATCCTTATACATTATTAAATTCCTTAAGACCAGATGCTAGAGTATTTACTGTAGTTGATATTAGCAATGCATTTTTCTCTGGACGTGTAGATAAAAATAGTCAGTTCTGGTTTGCATTCACCTTTAAGGGACAAATATATACTTATACCAGATTACCTCAAGGCTACTGTGAAAGTCCAACTATATACTCTCAGGTAATGAATGCAAGTATGGCCAAGTTTGACCCTTACTGAAACATTTAGCAAAAGAGGGCCACAAAGTCAGTAAAAAGAAACTTTAGTTGTGCAAAAATGAGGTTAAATACCTAGGCCACAATCTTAGCGCAGGGGGATGCACAATTGTAGAAGAAGGAAAGACTGCAATATTACAAGTTCCAAAACCAGTAACAAAAAAGCAAATTATGTCCTTCCTCGGACTAACTAATTAATGTAGAAACTGGGTGCCAAATTATGCAAAAATAGTAGCTCCATTAAAAAAACTAATGTATGAGGAAGAGCTGAAAATGACGTCTGAACTGAAATGGAGTATAGAAGCTGAAGAAGCATTTACCAACACAAAACAAGTTCTAGTTTCCAGTACTGCTTTAGCATTACCAGACTATAGTAAACCCTTTGTTCAGATGGTAGATTGCAAGGGACATTTTATGACTTCAGTTCTGGTTCAACATGAAGGTAAAATGAAACCAATAGCTTATTTCTCCTCAAAACTAGACAGTGTTGTGTGTGCGCAACCATATTGTGTGAGAGCTGTAATTGCAGCCTCAATGGCAGTTGAAGTCAATGCCACAATAGTGGCACCCTTTAACTTTAAGAGTTCCCCATGCAGTTTCAGCATTATTACTGCAAACAAATATGACCTTTCTATCACCTGCTAGACATTTGTCCTGCATGTCAACTTTACTGTCACAACCAACTATAGAAAGGTGCACCACCTTAAACTCAGCAACATTGTTACCCACACCTGAAGATAGAATACAGCATGATTGTCAAGAATTAGCAGAGAAAGCAGAAAAACTAGAAGTGATTTGCAGGATCAACCCCTGGTACAAGGCAAGATAGTCTATGTAGATGGTTCCTCCAGAAAAGATGACAGAGGGAAGTCACAAACAGGATATGCAGTGGTGACAAAAGATACAGGGTTAAAAGCATAACAATTACCTTCACAGTATTCTGCGCAGGCTGCAGAGCATATTGCGCTAACTGAGGCCTGCAAACTATTTGCAGATGAGGAAGTAACTATTTATACTGATAGTGAATATGCATTTGCAACAGTGCATACATTTGCTCAATATTGGAAGAATAGAGGCATGGTAACATCTACTGGGAAACCAGTAACAGATGCTGATTTGTTAAAAAACTTACTGAAATCAGTACACCTCAATAAAAAATTTGCACAAACCAGTAACTCTTCTTTTTGTGATGTTATAGGTATTTTAGGTTGTTTGAACCTGACACAGCGCATAAACAAAGGCAGACGTGCTTAACTCACAGGAAGCCAGGGTTCGGAGGTAAGGAGCCCAGCCGCAGCCGAGAACATGGAACCATAGAGCCAGAGCAGTGCATTTGTAAGTTGGGATTTACGTTGGTGATCCGCCCACACCTCACAGGTACTGAATCGCATAGGCAAACACACAGGCATCAAAGGACTGGCAGCAGGCTCCTATATACTCCTCCCCAGGCAGGCACAATCAGCTGTAGATGTGAAACACCTGTCACAGGATCCACTGCTCCATACTCTGCGGAGACATCTGGTGGTCCACAGAGGGAAAACAGCAACCACATTCCCAAACCCCAACAGCAAAGAGTATATTTTAGTGATAATTGACAACTTCACTAAGTTTGCTCAAGCATACCCCACTCATAACAAATCTAGAAAAACTGCAGCAGATAAGATTTTAAGTGACTGTGCTTTAAAATTTGGATTTCCTGGTAAAATACACCATGATCAGAGCCGAGATTTTGAGAACCATTTATTCAAACAATTGCAAAATACACACGTTTTGACAAACGATGCCCTTCCACCAACAGGGGAACCCAGCCGGAAGGTTTAATGGTACCTTGCTTTCAATGTTGCGGACGATGAACAAGGAAAAGAAAGGCAAATGGAGTGACTATGTTAACAAAGTTGTTCACCCTTACAACTGTACATCTAGTGAGTCAACCAAATACTCACCCTTTTACCTACTTTTTGGTAGACACCCCTGTCTTCCAATAGACTTAATATTTGGACAACATGAGACAGAACCATGTAAATCACATGAGGACTATGCAAAAAATGGCAACAACAAATGAAAGAAGCATATGATATTGCATCCAAAAACATCAAGAAGACTTTAGCCAGATAAAAGAGCCATTATGACAAAGAAAGGCAAAGTGCAGTACTCTCACTGGGTGACAGGGCTTTTGTAAGGAACATGTCAGAGCGAGGAGGGCCAACAAAGTTGTGCTCATATTGGGAGAATCAGGTTCATGTTGTAGTCTCGCAAAAAGGAGACAATAGCCCAGTTTATGAGGTCAAACCTGAGCACGGTACGGGGTGAGGCAGGATTCCTCATCGCAACATGTTAATGCCCTATAATGCTCTGCCACTTCCACATAGCACTAGAACTGAGGACACACATTTGAGCAACAGATATGAGAATACAGAGGCCACAGATGAGAAGGAACTTTTTTGGACTCAGGAGGTAAGGTGCCACCATTAGCAGCCGATACAAGAGGCTGGGAGACCTCCTATGGCATCAGAACAAGCATGTCAGTTTGAGCATCCTGTTGATGCTCTAGGACAGATGTCACTGTGTCAGTGACACTCAGGAGCTCTGAGCAGATGCTGTGGAGTTTAGGATGGGGAATATTCTGGACCAAGACATTATTGAAATAGACATCCCAGCACCAACACAGACTGTCCCCGCTAGACCAGCCTAGTAGCCAAGAGGAACACATGTCTTGTTTCGTTGGAAACAAGATGGCGCCGCAGATGGTCGCCTCGGCGTGTTGGTGCGCATTGTTTTGTTTTGTTTTTTGCTTTAAAACGGTCTTCTGTGATGGTACCCGGAGCTTTCTCACCAGAGAAGAACTCATGAACATCAGGGCTACTACACCAGAGGAGTTATTTCCCACTTTTCTGCCTACTGCTCTGGAATTTTTGGACATCCTGGTCAAAGGTGCGCTCACCTTTGCTCACGCAGTGAAATGCCGGAAGAGAGGGAAACGGGCTGGGGTGCTGGTACGTCTTCGCCAGTGTGGACTATGAACACCATTACCTGGAATATTTCTCTCTAACGTGCGCTCACTTCCCAACAAAATTGAGGAACTACAACTGCTGTTGGGGAAAAACAGGGACTTTTATTCATCGGCAGTTTTGTGCTTCACGGAGACGTGGCTGTGTGGATTAATACCGGACTCTGCGCTGCGGCTGGCAGGATTCCAGCTCTACAGAGTGGACAGAGACACGGAACTCTCCGGCAAAGCGAAAGGTGGAGGAATCTGTTTCTACCTCAACAGTGGTTGGTGCATCGACGTGACAGTGATTCAGCAGCACTGTTCTCCAGGCCTGGAAGCCTTCATCATAAACTGTAAGCCTTTCTATTCCCCCCGTGAGTTCACTTCGTTCATCCTTGTCGGTGTTTACATCCCGCCGCAAGCTAACGTGCAAGTCGCACAACGCATGCTCGCCGACCAGATTCTGAGTGTGGAGCGGACCAACCCGGACTCTTTAGTTATCATCGCTGGTGACTTTAACAAAGGTAATCTCACCCACGAACTCCCCAAATATAGAGAGTTTATAAAATGTCCGACCAGAGAGGACAACATTCTGGATCACTGTTACACCACCATCAGAGACGTTTATCACGCCGTCCCAAGTGCTGCACTGGGCCAATCCGACCACATCATGGTCCACCTGATTCCTGCATACAGGCAGAAACTAAAGCTCTGTAAACCTGTTGTGAGGACGTCAAGGAAGTGGAGCAGTGAGGCTGTGGAGAATCTCCAGGCGTGTTCAGGCTGTACAGACTGGGATGTGTTCAGGACTACTACCAACAGTCTGGACGAGTACACAGAGGCTGTGACTTCCTACATCAGCTTCTCTGAGGACAGCTGTGTACCATCATGCACCAGGGTGAGTTACAACAACGACAAACCCTGGTTCACAGCCAAACTCAGAAAGTTAAGACTGGATAAGGAAGAGGTCTTCAGGAGTGGGGACAAAGACATATACAGAGAGACGAAGTACAAGTTTGGCAAGGCAGTGAAAGAGGCCAAACGACTGTACTCTGAGAAGCTCTAAAACCAGTTCTCAGCCAACGACTCTGCGTCTATCTGGAAAGGGCTCAGGCAAATCACCAACGACAAGCCGAAAGCCCCCCACTCCATCAACAACCGACGCCTCGCCAACAACCTGAACGAGTTCTACTGCCACTTTGAAAGACAAAAGGACAGTCCTGCAACCATCCCCCATGACACCCCCCAACAGCTGCACTCACAATCCACCACCACCCCCACCTCCCCAACCTCAAGAGGGGCCTTGGCAACTCCAACCCCCACCCTGAAGCTCCCCCTCACCAGCCCCCTACCTATGCCGGGGACGGCTATTTCCATCCAAGAGAGGGACGTCAACAAACTCTTCAGGAGACAGAACCCCCGGAAAGCTGCTGGACCGGATTCTGTCTCACCAGCCAGCCTGAAGCACTACGCTGATCAGCTGACTCCAGTCTTCACAGACATTTTTAACACCTCACTGGAGACATGTCATGTGCCAGCCTGCTTCAAGTCCTCCACCATCGTCACTGTTACCAAGAAGCCAAGGACCACAGGGCTAGTCGAGTGGAGTTGGTCACAGTAGAGCCCATGGAAAAGGGGCACAACTAAACAATAATATGCAAACTGCTATGGCTCCTAAAAAGCTGCTTATTTAGGTGGGCCAACAGGAGTCTCTCCAGGACCTTCTGTCATGTCTGAGGTAGCAAGGAATCAGATCCTGAAGCTGAATGTGGTAACACAATACTTTTAATAAATAAAAGAGAAGTTACAAGGGAAGCACTGGCAAATCAAGGTCTTAGAACAAAGGCAGAACAGAGAATAATGGGCAGTCCAACCATGTAACAGAATAAACAAATGACAGGCACTCTAACGGAAGTGCCCAGTAATGAACAATTAAAAACCAGGAACCCAAATTCTGAGTGGAGAGTGACATGAGTGGAGAATGACATAGAATGCAGGTGAGTTAATCGGGATAATGTGGAGCAACTGAGGCAGAAGGATAGCGAGAGACTGAGGGAGGGATACTAGGGCTGTCACAAACTCAGAGGTTGGAGCTGGACCAAAATCCAGACAGAACTCAGGAGCAACATTGTAAGTTAAAAAGTCAGTCAGTCATTTTCTACCGCTTCTTCCATAGTGGGTCGTGGGGAAACTTGTGCCTATCTGCAGCAGTCTATGGGCGGGAGGCAGGGTACATCCTGGACAGGTTGCCAGTCCATCACAGGGCAACACAGACACATACAGGAAAAACAACCATGCAAACACTCATTCACACCAAAGGGGAATGTAGAGAGATGAATTAACCTACCAGGCATGTCTTTGGACTGTGAGATGATGGAGTACCCGGAGAGAACCCATGCATTCATGGGGAGAACATGCAAAGTCCATGCAGAAAGACTCTCGACTGGCAGTCAAACCCAGGACCTTCTTGCTGCAAGTCAACAGCAGCCCCACGTTGAAAAGTTTAATAATAAGATCAAAAAACTTACAAAGGAACCATTGAAGGAACATGGAACATGGAACAAGGAACATGGAACATGGAACAGGCAGGTAGCTGAATCTTGAGGCAAAGGAGAACGAGGCATAAAGCAGAGTAACAGGAGATTCTAGCAAAGAAACAATGACAACGAAACAGTATAAATACAGGGAGAGAGTAAAGATAAAGGCAGAGCAAGCAGGTGAGGGCAATCTAGGTGAGAAAAAGCAACAGCTGAGGAGAACTAATGCAGGGAGCTGAGGGTGAAAGAGAATAACTAACAGGGGGAGACAGAGAGGAGCACAGGAAAAAAATTTCACAGTATAATAAATATAACAAAGCAGAAGAACTATAAACTAAGCACACAGAAATGATTTGATAAGACAACGTCCAACCAATAAACAGCAGCAAATAAGGAAACAGAGGCATGAAATGAAACTCAAAAAAGCCTAACACTCACAGATCATGACAACAACCCTGTGCACATGGCAACAATCCATTGAAAATGGTCTGGTTTTTCAGTTTCTGTCTACATGACATTTGTATTATGATCTCTGTGCACACCACACTAGTAGAAATTGAAAATGGTGCAATTTCCCTGCCAAGCCACTAGTAGGTGGTATGTTTTTGGAAACTCAACAACATGCGTACAAACACCACCTGCTTAAACGGGATATGATATGAGCACCGTTGTTAGATTCAAAAGAGTGAGCAGTACAAACAGTACTCTGCAATCCGCCATTGCAATTGTTAAAATCTTCTTCTTCCGTGGGTATAAACTGGTCGGCGTCCATTATGCTGGGCTTATGTGCATTAATTTCTACTGACCGCAGTCATACTGTTTCCCTATATAGGTACTGGAACAAGGCAGGATGTTCAAAACACTAAAACCTTCTCCTGGGTCAGGCAAAGGTTGAAGAGCAGCAGCAGAATCCTGCACTGCATGTTCATACAAACATAGCCAGCCATCTTGTTTAATACAAAAGTTTCCAGATAACAGCCTTAGTGGGGCTGCTGAATCAGGGAAATGAAGGTCTAGTCGTTTAATTATTCGTTTTAGAATAAAAATGGAACCCTTCCCACTGATGATTAGTGGCCATTAGATTGAAATGCTTGATTCACATAACTATCTATGCGTCATTCTGGATAATTAAACTAGAGAAATCACTGAAGTCTTACTATAGAATTCTTAGTCTAGACTTTTTTTGCTGGAACAAAACTCAGATCTTTCAGAATAATTTCTATAAATATATATTGGTTAGTCTTTGTTATTTACACTGTACTTTGCTAGAGAGCCAGCTTATATGTGCAGGATAAACAAAAAAAAAGATGAATAAACTGATCAAGAGAGCTCTATTAGTTATTCGTTTATCCTCTGGCACACTTGAGGTCCCGATGAATAGGGACATAAAGTCAAAACTGTTAATAGTGCTGCTCTCTGACAAAACCATGCTTTAAAAAGACTTTTTATGAAACCAAGAAGCCTATTGAGCAAATGATTCATCATACCTCTGTGTACACACTGTTAGATACTTAACCTAGCATATAGATATATATGCTTTTAATATATATTAATTACTTTTTAAGTTATTGTTCCCAATCATGTCAAATTAATGCTTGTGTGGAATGGCTTTTAATCATGTTGCAGTGGCCTTTGTAGTGCTTTCTCTGTTGGGTCTATATATGTTAGCCCTCTCTTTCTCTGTTTATCTACAAGCCCACTTTAAAAACAGCTTATAATGTGCTACTTTATAAAAAATAGTACTTATTTCAATATAAGTGATGATGTAAAACACATTTTGCTGTGGAATATCATGGAGCTTGTCCCATCTTTTTAAGGTCTGTGTTATGATTATTTCCTCAGGCTGCTGGATATTTATTTCACTGATGGATGTTTACCAATAAAGAAAATAAAGTGAAGTCACCTGGGAGTCAAACAAGCAGAAATCTGCACACTTACATCTACGCTCAGTTTAAATTACAATGTTACCTGAGGTGAATATGCAAGGCACACGGAGACCATTCAAGCACTGAAGACATGAGACGAATCTTAAATAAAAATCTTAGTGTGACAGAACAATGTTAATTACCATAACACCAGGGTATCCTGTAACTCATATTTAGAAACCATAGATAAAGTAGTTGATATATTGACAGGGAGCAGAAAAATGCAGTTTTTAAAGAAGGCAATTCTGTTTTCCCTAAATCTAAGGCTTAGGGAGATCTTTGGTACCCTGGGTAAAGAATTCTGATGATTAGGCAATTCTACATGTGCTTAGGATGGATTTGCAAAGCACTGCTATGGATATATGTGTTTCTATTTGCTACTAAATTACTGTATATAAGATAGCCCCTTGCAGAAGCCTGGGTGGTGAAGATGTACAGGAAACTATGATAATTAAAGTTAAATACCTGGTAAATTAAGTTTTAGATACCAGCTGGTCTTATAATGTTTTGGTCTTATAATGTTCTCTAAGTTTCTAATGTTTTCTTAAGTTTCTTGTCTTAATTCCTGTAACGGTAGACTATGTATTTAGCTGGCTTTTACCAACTTTTGATGTGTGAGTTCATTTTTAAATAGTTTCGCTAAGTCTTTAATCTTAATCTTAACTTACAATAACTAACTTGTTGAGGTAGTATAGATTGCACAGAGGTTTTTGGTGACGTACCTGCATGCAAACCGTACATGCTACATGATAATGGATTCAGGAAGTCGAGAAGAGGATGACTAGGAAAAGCATCTTGAATGAGCCCAGTACTCCTGGTACAGAGATGCTATATTTGTCTATGCTACTGTCAATAAGGTCAAAATCTTTGAAAGAGTTATACCACCAGAGGTGAGTGGAGATGCACTTTTATAAACTGTCAAATGTTACACTACCACTTAAATTCATTGAGACATTCTCTGTAAAGAGCTATTGGAGCATGACTCTCACGATTGTGTGTGTGTGTGAGCCTGTGTGTGTGAGTTTTTCCTTGTCTCTCCTGATGAGCTCTGCTGGTGGGCGTGGTGTGCAGCTGACAGCAGCGCGCCTGCTGCAGCGTTCTTAAGGAGCTGCTGGACGAGCACTCTTTGCCTGATGGTTCACGTTATTGGTAAAGTCAAGCCCTCTGAGTCCAAGTTCTCGTTTAGACCTCTAAGCAGTTTCTAGCCTGTTTTTTGAATTCTTCCTGCCTGAAGTCCTCCTTTGCTGTCTCCCTTCCCCAGGTTTTTGAAGCCACTTTGTCTCTAGATTTCCCCACGCAACTTCACTGATGATCAGCTCGTTTCTGGAAACACCTTTCTACTGCCGTCCTCTGCAGCACCTCTCCGCTTCAGTTTCTGCCTGCCCGCTCTTCAAGACCCCCGCAGATTCCCTGACTCAAGTTCCAATAATATCCCACTACAAGACTCCCTGCCATAACTCCAACCCCGCCGCAGGGCGTTCCATGGCGTCCAGAACCGTAAGCCCTCTTCCTATTGATCCTTCATCTGATCAATCATTACCAGAAATCTCCCACTAACTGCTGCTCTCCTTTCCAGAAACCTCAAGCCCCAAGTACCTGAATCCAGAATTATCTCTCCCCCTGTTGTCAAAATAAATATGTTAATCGTTTCTTCATCTCCGGTTTGTGTGGTTCTGCATGTGGGTCAAAGGAATAACTCCTAATATGACAGTGACATTACAAGAGATAGCTCGACCCCTCAGTCTCCAGATGAGCTGCACTACTGTATTAAAGTGGAGTGTGAACATCTATGGGAAGAAACTTGTGCCGTCAGAAACTGAATTTGAATTGCTCTGACTGATTTTGTATTTGTGCATTTTGAAATTAAATGCATTGGTTTGAAACTGAATAAATTTTTCTTAAAATGTATTTCGTTGTATTAAAAATTCAGTTTGACTACTTTCACTTTCAGGTCTGTAATTCAATTTCAGTTCCAAAGGTCAGTTTTTTGTGTCACACATCCGGGTCCTTGAGGATAGCCACAGATTAATCAAACACAGATTCATCGATTTACGTTTCACATCAGGTTAAACGTCCTTTACGGCATGTTGAGCTGGAGCAGTGCAGCATACCTGAGCTTGGCGGATGTCAATCATCAAGTCAAATGAACATCTATAAGAAGCCTCATGTAAACAAATTATGGTCAAACAGTAACACTTATGCTACCTGTAGCTATTAGCTAAACATGCCAAATTAGCATAGTGTGCCGCCGGTGTTACGTCGGTCTGCGTTTTTCTTCCCCTTACCTCAGTGTAACTTCTGTTGCCTAGCAACCATGTTAGCGTGAAGCACAGAGCTGTGAAGTTGAACAAATGGAGCCTGAAGGTTAATAACGCTGTCTTTACTGTAAATAACTACACCGTTTTTATTTACCCTTTTACATATTGCTGATGGCTTATAATGCTGTTTTGTTTTAAAATGTTATTGTTTTATGATCTTGTTCATTATTCAGCCATTAACAAATTTGGAAATATTGTTTGTGTTCATTGATATAAAAATCTAACTCTAGATAAAATACATTGATGCCAAATACCATTTGTTTAATTTATTTGTAAAGCTTTCAACAACTTAATCACTAACTTATTAACTTCAGGAACAAAGTTTAAATCAGTTTGTTTACAGAGCATAATAATAATAATAATAATTATTATTATTATAATAAATAAACCAAACATTAATATGAGATTTAATCTGACTAAATTATATCTGTTTAACTTCCACCCACTGGGGAAACCCAGCGGGAGTTTGAAAACAATGTGCCGGGAGTCAGCTTTTCTCTCGGGGTTTAGCGCAGCTCAACCACCCGGTCAGCTGACAGCTGGCGAGGCGAGCCAGCTGCTGGGGCAGCGGACGAACACATCGGCGCATTTGTGCAATTAAGCGATATCATGATAAACTGATCAGATATTTTAGATTTACATATCTACATTCTCGTCTAAAAACATTGTAAAAGTTCAGCTGTTTCACAGAATGCGTAATATATCCAATTTTATTCAGAACTTTTCTCTTTCCTCCGGCCTACTACTTCCGTTTGAACAATTTACTTCGACCCACAATGAATCATGGGATAGGGTGGGACTCAGAGGATACACCGGACCCATCCTTCACATCTGGGGATAAGAAGGACGCATTTGTTGGAACCCTGGAGATTGGACGGCATTTGTTGCCTCATCCAGGACGTTATCGGCCTACAAATGCGTCCTTCAAAAGAATGCAGTCCTGAATTTGGACACAGCAATAGTGAATGACATCCGTAAATCTGTGTTTGATTAATCTGTGGCTTAAGGAACCCGGATGTGTGACACAAAAAACAGAATTTTGGAACTGAAATTGAATTTCAGACCTGACAGTGAAAGTAATTGTTAGGTATTAATTAGTCAACTCAGAGGCAAGAACGATACAGAGTCAGTTTTACTTGCAGCAAGGGTAGGTCACACTCTGCAGTGCAAACTACGAAAGTGTTGGTACCCCTCTCTCTTTATTTATACATGCTGGTTCACACACAGTTCAACAAACATTCAGGGTGTGTGTGTGTGTGTGTGTGTGTGTGTGTGCGTGTGTGTGTGTGTGTGTGTGTGTTTGTGTGTGTTTGTGGGGTCAGAAAGGTTAGGGTTCATGTGTCTTGATTTTAAACAAAGAGGGAAAGTGGGGACCTGGTGCGTATAGCCCCCAGATGCTGCTGATAAAAGCATAACTCACTCCTCTCCCCATCTCCCTTTCTGTGACATGTAAGGAGGGAAAGGCACTTAGAGCAGACATGAGTGATGAACAATACAAAAGTTTTCAAACCCTAACAGACCCCCCTTTTTTTATCCCGAATAAGTCATGATTAAATACATGTAAAAGAAAACACTCTGTGTGAGCACAAACCCACGGACGGAAAGCAGATTATATTGTGGGAAACACTCACACGGTCCCTCCGCTCTAGGCAACCACCAATCATGGCAGAGTGAAACAATATAATAAAACAAAAAAAACAAAATGTAATAAAAGTAAAAGAATTAAAACAAGCCTTGTTCATATCATCATTGCACTTTTTCTCATTTCACTTAAACAGCAACTTCTTTCGATTTTCTGCTATAAGGTAATTTTATGAAGTACAATTATGAATACACTCAGGCATTGAAGAAATATTCATTTACAACATGTCATCATAGTCATCTGTTGTTGGGTCCAGTGCGGTGTCGACTTGAATCAATGCTACATACGCGAGTGGGACTGATTGAGTTACTATCCTTTTACCATGCATTTGCAACCTGGGATAATACATATTGACAAGGTGCACAGGATGATCAGGAATGCTGCTATGGCGAATAAGAAAATCTTAACCCAATTCATCCACCCCCATCGGAGCATCCAGTCTAGCCAAGAGGAGCTGGGAGTCGGGTGGTCGTGTGTCATGACATTTTGCAGGCTACGCAGGTTATTCAGCGCCCCTGTTATATTTGAGAAATGTATATTATCTGGGATATATGTGCGACAGGTGTTGTTCAACAAAACGCAAATGCCCCCCATTGATGCTGTTAGAATATCCAAAGCCATGCGGTTCTGAATTATCATGGCTCGCATTGCACTCGTTTCTGTGTTTTGGCCCTCTTCTACTATTATGGAGTTATTCAAAAACAGCCCTAATCAGTAGCTTAAAGTTTCCACACGCAGCATTAGTTTCCCCACACCTAGCCAAGGAAGGAGAGATAGTGTCACTTTCTCATCTTTTGGCCAAAGCTTAAATTCATCCGGGACATTAGTTCCCCAGATAGGGTCGTGTGGTTTCATTTCTATATCTCTCTTTTGCCTTTTGGGGAAGGTGGGTATTATCGTTACCTTACTGAGTATTATAGTGTGATCAGATGTGAAAACTGGAGCACACACCCCATACCAATTTGGGGGTAATATGAAATAAGCATTGTTCCCGCATAACCAAGCTACCCCTCGACCCAGTATGTTCCATTTTGATTATTACCTTTGGACACCCATGTGCCTCCACATTGCGTGGTGTTACCCATATAGATAGAATAATTATTTTTCTTTTCTCTACTCAAACAATAGTGGTGGAATGTGTTTCCGTTGGCATGTGCTTCGAATGGTGTGGCTCTTCCCTTATTACTGATGTGCAGAGGCTGCCATTTCTTGGGGTCACATGTACAGTTACGTGGGTCACATGCATATGCAAAAGAATTGTTGTAATATGTGTATGTTTTGTTGTCCTTACCAACCATTTGGATGCCTTCTCCTTTCGTCAGGTTCTGACCAGGAACAATAAAATATGTAAGCTTAGTATACCCCCAGAGTCTTTTTGTAAAGGCACATGCTGCTTCTGAGAAAGTCATTTTTCTCACATATACTGTAGGGCCCTGCAAATAAATTGGCATGATAGAACATACATAACAGTCGCTTTTTTGTTTTGTGCTTTAGCTGTTTCATACACGTAACGATACCAATAATTTTGCAGAAACAAATGTCCTCCTCCTTCCTTTAGGGGTCTGAGATGAGTGCCGTCCGATGTCCATCTCTTCTCGTGTGATGTTGCATCCTGTGGATCCTGCCTTAAACAGAGAAAGATCCCTGCTACCAGAATTAGGCTCAGGCTTATCAGTCCTGTCCACATGTTACAAAAAGCCATGCTAAATTGGGCACAGGTCAGTTGTTTTCTTCACCGGTTTGAGATGCAGAGCCCTATGGGACACCAACCCCTTTGTACCCGTCTTCCCCTGTCACCCCGTCGGTTGGTTTGGCTCCTGCAATGGTGATATTAGCTTACAGTGGCTCTTGTGGATCCAGGATGGTCTCTCTGCGATTTTCAGAGCTGTCGGTGTGGTCAGGAGAACGCGGTATGGCCCTTTCCAGCAGGGGGTGCTCCAGTCCTTTCTGTGGAATGTCTTAATCAGGACCAGGTCTCCAGGCCTCAGGTTGTTCTGTGAAATTGGAGCAGAATTTACTGGCAGACTACTGGACAACTGTACTTCTTTTGTTTGTAACATTTTATTCATCCATTCAGCTAATGATGTTTCCGGCTGTGCTTTTCCTATGTCATCCATTTCTGATGGCAATAGAAAAGGTCTGCCATGTACTATTTCAAATGGTGTGAGACCAGTTTGATTTGGAGTTACTCTCATCCATAATTTAACCAGGGATAGGCATTCGGGCCATGGCCTCCCTGTTTCTTCCATTGTTTTCCTTAATCTATTTTTTATTGTTCCATTTGTTTGTTCAACCAGCCCAGCAGATTGTGGGTGGTAAGAACAATGGTTTTTTAACTGAAACCCTAATGCTTTAGAGCACAGTTCTATTACATTATTTACAAAATGAGTCCCATTGTCTGATCTTATGATTTGTGGGATACCATATGTGGGGAAGAAATGTGTCACTAAACTCTTTGCCACTGTGAGTGCATCACAGTGCTTTGCAGGGTATATTTCAACCCACTTTGAAAATGCATCTATGACCACTAAACAATATTTCTTTCCTCCTGACCATGATAACTCTATGGAATCCATGTGTATCGTGTGAAAGGGATGAATTGCTGCTGGGAACTGGCCTCTTTTGGGTCTCATGTTCCCCTGTGAATTATGTTTGCAGCAGATAATACATGATCTACAAACGTTTTTTGCATAGTCAGAAAAATTTATGGTGTGGAAATGTAGATTTACTAAGTGTATCATTCCCCCCCCTCGACACATGCGAAATTCCGTGTGTCGCATGGGCCGCCGTCTTGTATAAATTATTTGGTAATATTGGCTTATTTTCCAAAATGATAAATGTCATCTTTCTTTATGGTCCGTCTATTCAGCCAAGATTTAACTTCTGCAGCTGGTGCAGATTGTTGTGAATCTTTCAGCACATCTGTATCTATAAATAGGAGATCTGACATTTTCAAAGTGAGGGGAAGCCTCGAAGCTATTTTAGTAGAAATATCAGCAAAGGTGTTCCCCTTTGTTTCCATGGTTTCATCAGATTGATGCGCTTTACATTTACAAAGCGCTATCTTTGCAGGTAGCTGGAAAGCTAACAGCAGTCGTTTTAACAGATTAAAATGTGTCAATTCTGTTCCAGATGATGTTTTGAACCCTCTATTTTCCCATATTTTAGCAAAATGGTGAACAGAACTGAATACATATTGGCTGTCTGTATAGATGGTTAGGATTTTTCCTTCATATAATTCACAAGCTCTGATAACGGCATACAGCTCTGCAGTCTGTGCTGAGCACGTATGGGGCAAGGCCTGTGATTCTATAATTTTAGTTTCAGTGGTTACTGCATAACCAACTCTGTTTTTTCCACATTCATCTTTTGATGCTGATCCATCTACAAAGATTATTTGTGAGTTTTTCAGAGGTGTCTGAGAGATATCTTGACTAGGTTTTGTGTCTTCCTCAACCTTTGTTTGCAAGAATGTGGTTTCCCATCTACTGCTGTTGGAATTAGCGTGCTAGGGTTCAGTGGACCACATCTATGCAGAGTTATATGTGGTTGTGAGAGTAGCAATGAGGTCAACGTAATATGCCTTGCATGTGTCAAGAAAGGAAGTGAAGTTTGTAGCAATACCAGTGACACTGAATGATGAACTTTCAGTGTGAGCGGGTGGCACAGCACAATTTCAGCTGTCTGCTTCACAGCTTCTGCCGCAGCAGTGCAGCTCTGTAATCAGATTGGAAATCCAGATGTCACAGAGTCCAGTTTTTTAGAATAAAATGCTAAAGGTCTGTTTTTGGAGCCAAATGGTTGGGTTAATACAGCTTTCATATAACCCTTACATGCATCTACACAAAGTGTGAAAGGCTGGCTATAATCAGGCAGAGCTAAGGTGACTGTGGTTTGAAGCAGATTTTTTAGCTCTGTAAATGCTACTTCTCCTTCCTCAGTCCATATGATTTTGTCTTTTAATGTCATGTCTTCGCCATAGATCATAGATTGCAAGGGTTGTACAATGGCTGCATAGTCTGGTAGCCATTCTCTGCAAAAATTACACAGTCCCAGAAAGGACCTCATTTGTTGTTTAGTTCGTGGTTTTGGGGCTTTCTGTATGGCTGTTTTTCTGCTGCTTATGAGGGAACGGCCATGTTGTGATAACATATGTCCCAAATAAATCACTTTCTCCTTACAAAACTGCAGTTTATCCCTAGAGGCTTTGTGCCCCGTCTGGTAGAGATGTTTCAGAACTGTTATGGTAGCTTCCTCACAGTGTTGTTGAGTGTCTGAAGCTATAAGAATATCATCTACATACAACAGGACTTGGCTATGTTCAGGCACCTCACAAGTGCTCATAGAGTATCTTAAGGCTTGTGTATATACATGTGGGCTTTCGCTGAAGCCTTGTGGTAGTCTTGTGTAAGTGTATTTTTTTCCCTTTAAACTGAAAGCCAAATAAATGCTGTGACTCTTCATGCAGTGGTACTGTAAAGAAAGCATGGCTAAGATCTACCACTGAGAAATATTTTTTATCTGGAGTTAATGAATGCAGTAATGTATGTGGATTTGGGACGTCTGGAACCACATGTTCCAAAATTTTATTTATCGGTCTAAGATCCTGGACCATCCTCCACTTTCCAGTGCTGGCTTTATGCACTGGAAAGATAGGTGTGTTGCATGTAGCATCAGGTGCTTCCCTTAATATTCCTGATTTCAGCATGTCCTGTATTACTGGCTTAATACCCTCTTCAGCTTGTGGCTTCAATGGATACTGTTGAACTACTGTCCATTCTTCAGATATTAATTTAACCTTATATGGTGGAAACCCCTTTATAAGTCCTACATCAGTCACTGATTGGGACCACAGTTCAGGTGGGACAGCAGCTAGGGCAGGGTGCCTGTTGCTCTCTTTGCTTTCAGCTAGGTCCTGTATTTGTCACCTTGCCTCATCCAAATGTGTCTTTGGATGAACTTTGACTATCCACCCTAGAGTGAGTTTCCAGATTCCTGTGGTAGGATCTACTTTCCAGTCAGAGCTTGTTAATGCCTCATATCTCCCTCTTTCAGCACACTGTATAAAGTTTTCTAATTCTTTCCACTGACCCCCCACGGGTTTAGTTAATGACAGATGAGGTGTACTGCCTTTAAACTGTTGAAGCTGTCTTCCTGACAGTATGATTGAGGTGGAGGATTTCCCTGTTTTGGGGTCAACATACAGATGCTGTATGGTAACAGTCTGATTATTTTCTCTGTGAAAAACAGTATCATACTGATGATCTGGCCCTACAGTATTTTTATATCTCATGGTTACATGGAGCTCAGTATCTGGCATGTACTGTGCCTCCTGGGAAGTTTGTTTTTCTCTGGTTCTCCTCAGCAGTTCTCGAGCTGTTGGTGTGGGACCTAGATCGAGGGACCAGTAATAATGCAGCTGTGGGAGTTCATTTAGGACTAGGGCCCCTTCTTCCACTACAGCTTTCATACCTGTTTCTGTTGATACTATATTTATATGCAACTTTTGCATAAGATCTCTTCCCAACAGGTTTACTGGACATTTTTGACTTATCAGAATGGGAGCCTGACAAGTAAGTTTTGTCTCAGGTTCTGTTATTATTACTGGTGCACTTAGGTAATGTACCTCTGATTTGCCAGCTGCTGATCTAACATACACTGCGGTGTTAGAATATTTTACTCCAGGTGGAGGTTTAGTTAGCACAGTTCTACATGCCCCTGTATCACACAAACTGCTATATCCTTTGCCATTTATTATTATGTTTTTATATGGCAAATCTTGCGTCCTACTCAGTGCTATAAGTTCCAGTGCTGCTTGTATGTCAACTTCCTCCATTTCACTACTGTTTCTCTCTGCTAGTGGGGGAGGAGGTGGGGGCTGTGGCTGTAATTGTCAATTCTGGGTGGAATTGGGGTTATACACCCACTTTTCATTACATTCTCTTGCAAAATGTCCTGGCTCATTGCAGATCCAGCAGTTTTCATCTCTTGCGCCAGGGTTTTGTAAATTCGTTCTACATTCTCTAGCATAATGCCCTATTTTTCCACACCTCAGACACGCAGTGCTCTGTGTGTGCTCGTGTCGTGGCCCTCCTCCTCCTCCTCTTCCTCCGTGACCTCTATATCCTCTCCGTCCCCTTTGCCCGCTTGCCCCTGAGCGATGCAATGCTATTAAACTGTCTTGCATTCCAAACGTATCTGTCTTCCTATTTTGCTCTGTTTTATGGGCATGCTGCGCATAAGGCTTGGGTAACAGTTCCTGTATTTTGATGAACCTAGCTTAGTTTATGAGCTCCCATATTATTCAACATTTAATTTCATTTCCTTACGGTGAAATGTTACCAACCAAATTATCCAGTTGCCTTACGACGGAATTACCTAGTCATTTCTGATGTCCTTGCGGCGAGATCCTACCTAAATTTATCGCTATTTCTTTGCGGCGAAATAAAACCTAATCTAATTGCTGTCTCCTTACGGCGAGACACTACCAACGACTTTTATGTACTTTTCTTCTTTTATTTATATAGCGCTTACTCTTATCTCATGTACTGTATTTTAAGGTTATCTCACCTCGGAGTTGACTTCTAGGTGACTCTGTCGGACCTCCCAGAGTCACCCGGCGTCGAGCAAGACAATAACCTACCGGCCAGATGCGGATGACTTTCAGCCACCAGGCCTAGGTGCGGCTGTGCGGCAGCGCTTAACTCGACATCAGGCTGTTCCCGGAGATCCGCCAGTCACTGCAAAGAAAAATAAGATCAGTTTAGTTCTGATAATTATTCGGCTCGAAGGACCAAATTAATGTTAGGTATTAATTAGTCAACTCAGAGGCAAGAACGATACAGAGTCAATTTTACTTGCAGCAAGGGTAGGTCACACTCTGCAGTGCAAACTACGAAAGTGTTGGTACCCCTCTCTCTTTATTTATACATGCTGGTTCACACACAGTTCAACAAACATTCAGGGTGTGTGTGTGTGTGGGGTCAGAAAGGTTAGGGTTCATGTGTCTTGATTTTAAACAAAGAGGGAAAGTGGGGACCTGGTGCGTATAGCCCCCAAATGCTGCTGATAAAAGCATAACTCACTCCTCTCCCCATCTCCCTTTCTGTGACATGTAAGGAGGGAAAGGCACTTAGAGCAGACATGAGTGATAAACAATACAAAAGTTTTCAAACCCTAACAGTAATCAAACTGAATTTTCAATACAAAGCAAAGCAAACAAGCTAAGTTTTAAACCATTATATTCAGTTTCAGTTTAGTGACATTCATTTTCAAACCAATGCATTTAATTTCAAATTACACAAATACAGATTCAGTCTGAGCAATTCAAATTCAGTTTCTGATGGTACAAGTTTCTTCCCATAAACATCATGGAAAATCTGAGAAGTGAATGTAAAAAGTCAAAATGTCAAAAAGTTGTTGTGTGCATGAATACACTAAGGTTTTGTAAGTTTTTTTTAAATGTTTTTCTAAAGAAATAAATAAAAATAGGTTGATAGAGAGCTATTCAATACAGATACATCAATGACTAACAATGCCATATGAGCCTTCAGATTACAGTTCTGTGTGCCATTGACTTTTTATTACAGGCATATCTTCATTTGTTTACTTTATTAATTTAATTATAAGTAAACTAAGCAGTAGTACTTGTTATGTATTGTAAGTGCCGACCTGGGCCTCATAGGCGCTTCTTGGCCACCCATCTCAGTTGCTCAGTGAGATCAGAGCATATGGAATTGGTCTGGTGCATAGGATGTGTTGTGAATTGGTAAAATATGATAACATATCTGATCAGGTTTTCCTTAAACTGGACAGTTTTCAGGGTTGCAGCAGTAATTAAGGCTCCAGTTTTCATAGTATGCATTAACAATGAAAACTATGTTCTAAATGGCTCTGCAGACCCATATAACTAGCTTTTCTGGGCACATTCTTGGTTTATAAAGATGGTGCGATAGATAATTTTCATTAAAATGTGAGATCTTGGACACCTGAAAGTACAACACCTATTGAACATCCCGCGAGAAAAAACAATTATAATGTCTGACAATGTGTCAGATTTTAGAGTCAACCTAAGCTCATCAGCTAGTCAGTTAGTCAGCAGATTTATGTTGCGGAATAGGAAAAAGAACTAAGTCTGGAGAGGCTTTTTAAGAATTGCATTGGTATGCGGCATCTGGTTGTGACTCAAATTAAAAACAGAATGTATTACAAGGGATTTTACACTTGGTTGAGCAGGGTGGAGAAAACTCATCAATACATACAGCGTAAAGATAACTACAAAGGTGGTGAGTTGGGGTGGAGGGTATGGGCTTCTCATTTTAGTTTTCTGACCTTGTGAAAGTGATTCCAACTCTAAGGCATTTCGCCCTTATCTTATTACTTCTGCATTCATTTGACCCAAGGGTGGCTAATAAACACTCTAATCTCGAAAGGGAGAGTGAAGCTTTGACATGTGTTGTTCTTTGAAATTAGCTTTTGGACTTCTTGGTCTAGATTTGTAGTTTAGGGGGGACTGCAAAGCAATATCTATAGAGTAACCCTTTTCCCCTGCACTGCAACTACATAAATAGACCTGTCAGTAAAAGCAACAGCAAAGAGGAAGCAAAGTGGAGCTAAATGTGAAGCTGAGACACTTATAGGTGAAAATGTACACAGTAAGTAAATTTTTTAGTCTCTGCTGTGCAATAGGCAGGATACATGCCTTTGTCCCCTGATTTACCTGCTGTGAATGAACACACAAGAATATAGAGCCCTGCATGAAGTTGATTAAGCATGATCATACATTGAAATTATCCACAATCAATAGAATAGTGTGTGCACAATTCTAACCTGAACCAGAGAACACATACAGTGTGATGTAAATATAAAAGGCATTTTTCAAAAGATTTCCAGGGAAAAAGCTATCCAAGACCAACCTGGCCCTATGGGAAAAAGTAGTTGGCCAATAAACCTCATAACTGATTGTGCCCCATTGACTGCCATCACAAAGGCCTACACCACCACACTGACATCACCATGTTTGACTGTTGGTATGATGTCCCCCTTCTAAAATGCTGTGCTAATTTAACACCCAATGTAACAGAACACACACCTTCCACTTTTTTTTCATCACTTCACAGACTATTTCACCTAAAGTCTTGGGTATCATCAATATGTGATTTAGCATGTGTGAGATGGACCTTTTTGTTTGTTTCAGTATGCAGTGGTTTAGGCTGTCGAAATCCCTTACAGATGCCATTTTGCCCAGTCTTTTTTTCTTATTGCTAAGTCATTAACAGTGACGTTGACTGAAGCAAGTGAGGTCTGCAGTCCTTCACATGTTGTTCTGGGTTCTTTTCTGATCTCTTGGATGAGTCGCGGATGTGCTTTTGGCAATATTGTGATATGCTGCCACTCCTGGGAAATACACAACTGTTCCATGTTTTTTTTTTTTTTCATTTTGCTTCGGTTCACTGGAGTCCCAAAGCCTTAGAATTCCTAATACATAAGTTTTATCACAGTTAATGTATGACTTATCAAGTGAAGGGGAAAAACACAAACAAGAGCTAAGAGCTCAGTTGTCACTAAGCAAGAATAATTACTTGCTTCTGAACTTCAAAAAAGTAGGTCATTACAGAGTGAAAGAGACTACAGGGAAGAAAACTTGGCACAATCTACATTGGGTCAACATTTACACAACCCATCAAGATACTTGTAAAATATTTAACTACCTTGATAGAGTCACTCAT
The DNA here is from genome assembly GCF_021462225.1 of Girardinichthys multiradiatus. Classification (NCBI taxonomy): domain Eukaryota; kingdom Metazoa; phylum Chordata; class Actinopteri; order Cyprinodontiformes; family Goodeidae; genus Girardinichthys; species Girardinichthys multiradiatus. The sequence continues at coordinate 31,206,402 of NC_061803.1, read as the reverse complement.
TGCAGTCACAGTGAGTGACCTTTAAATTGAAACATATTACAGTCTAATGCACTAATTGTGATACATTATTATTGGCTGAATTGTCTGTTTCTAGGTGAAACTACGCATTTATAATACTGTTAAAGAAATTCATCTTTGCCTTACATTTTCTTCTTTCTTTCTTTTATTTTATTTATTTGAATTTTGTAAATGAATTAATCATTATGTATATTTTTATCAAACAGCAATATTTGACACAAGATAGATTTTTCCAGTTAAATTAATTTCATTTTAGAACTGAGCCAATAAATAAACATGCTGTATAAGATTCCTATCTTGACAACATACAGCCGTCTTTTCTTTAACTTAATGCAAACTGGATAATTGTGGTTATGCTTTCATGCTGTGGTTCATTCAACCATACAGATCTAGATGCAGTTAAATTCACAACATCTTACCACGATAAAACCAGTGGCTTTACTCTTCAATCTCTTCTAAATCATCCAACTATGCAGAGTAAATTGAATTTTGTGATGTCCAACCTTTCATGAAAACTATTCAACTTAGCATCAGTGTTAGAGTCAAAATATTTTAATGGAAATATAACTGTATGTTTGCTGAATACAGGGGAGTGACTTAGCCCAGTTTTGCACATGCCTCTGCACCCGTACCAGTTTGGAAGGGGCTGGTGGTGTCTTACCAGGCAGTATGGCACCATGCTTCTTGAGTCTAGAATGTCTTTGTGGGGTGATGCCTGCCTGGTAAGGGGCTATGGGGAGATTGGAGCTGGGTGGTTTTGCTGTTCTGGTCTTGTACGGGTTTTCAACCATGATGGTGACCAGACATCAGGCTTAGCATGCTCTGCGTTACATAGCCATTGGGGACTTTGATGCCCTGCATCTTTCCCTGTGTCTATTTGGCTTGAGGGCTGCTGGTCTAATTCTTTGTTGTGAACCTACCCCTGTGTCGTGCATATGGCTTTTCTGTTGTGAGGTGCCTGGTGTTTTTCTGCATGTGAATGCTGTGGCCTTTGGGAGCTGAGACTACCTGCCCTGTTCCTTATTGGGCACTGAGTGTTGCAGGGTTTCGACTCACTTCACCACTGACAAATTCTCACACACCCATACTCCACAGTCACAGAAGTCATACTGCCAAAAAAATAATCCAATTGAGTCAAGTTTAAATAAATACAATATCTTTTTTCACTGCTGTGGCCTATCTATGTTAATGCCAGATGCAGACTTGTTCTAATCAAGTCAACTCTGTAATTAGAATACCATCTTCAGATGTTTTTTGTAGGATATGTGAAAACACAACAGTTTTTCCCTTCAATAAAATTATGGTACTCTTTTAGACACTTTAGCAGACAAAAAAATTAAAATTAAATCATGTAAATCAAAAAGCTATTTTCACAACTTAAATGTAACAGAAATGTAGCAGAAGGCATCTGCATCTTATCTCCAGCCCATATTTGAGAGTTTGGGTTTGAGCCTTTAATTAATACTCTTATGTATAAAGTTAACCTGAAGGCTGCAGAGTCAAGTGTAAAGCAAGGGAAGATGCATAGGTCATTACCAAATATGGTATCCTGCTTTTGCACTACAGCTGAACTTCATTTATTCTGCCAGCAAACACGTGCGCACACACACACACACACACACACACACACACACACACACACACGCACAATCACAGACACTCAGCAAAGAGCTTAAAGGGAACCTTCTGCAGCTCTTTCTGCATGTAATATAGAAACAGTCATTCAGTTAAAATTTTCCAAACATATGAGCTCTGCAATCAAGCACAACACAAGGCAGTTTTTTTTTTGTTTAAAAAAAAAAAAAAAAAAGTTAATTATTTTATTGCACAAAGGAAAATAAAAACTTTATAAGATTTACAATTACGTTTTCACCCTCCCCTTCCATCTGCACAAAATAAACTCTGTTTTGGCAAGAAAATAAACATATTTAAAACAGAAATTGCTTGAACATGAAGGTACCTTAAATTACATACATATACAAATATTTTATTGGAACCAATTTTTCTTATAGTTAGATCTACCTCTCCATTAGGAAATGCCCAATACCAAAGCTTTTCATAAAAAACCACAAAAGATTTTCATACACATCAATTTCATAAAAAAATAAATAAAATCTCTCCATTGCCATTACAGTAATCTAAGCACCGATTTTTTTCCAGTTAGAAGCTATCTACCTTTTAGTAAATTTTTGGTTAATTTAATTTGATGAGATCTCACCTGAAAATATTTAGGATGCAGGTGTAATATTATCATCATTGCATCAAAGGGCTTGTTTATAGAGAGTATTGCCTTGATTTTATTCATCACTTTCTTCCAGAAATCCTTAATTATATCACATTCCCAAATACAATGGAAAAATGTTCCTCTAGCAACTTTACATTTGAAGTAATAAAGTAACAGGAATTTTATAATTAGATTAATTCAGCCTTACTGGAGTTACATATGTTTGCATTAGCCAATTATTTTGAAGTAATTTTATGCTAGTTTTATTGATTGTTTGTGCACTTTGAGACATATCATTTCCCACTCATTTTCAGAAATATTTATATTCAGCTCCACTTTCCATAACTCATGTTTGGACACTGACATTTCCGAGGCACCACATAAGAGCCCATTGTCAAATGTTGAAATTAAGACATTTTTAAGGCAATTTGGTGATGTAAGAGGTGGCAGTTGGACAGGTTAATTTTGTGATAGAATAGAAATTTCTTTTGGTAAAATATTGAAAAAGTGTTTTCTTGGTATATCAAATTTCAAAATAATTTCTTCAAAAGAGATCATTTTCCACTCGTCGAAAAGATCGGCTATTTTATAAATACACTTTTATGCTCAAATCTGGCATCCTGCATCCATCTTTCTGGGTTTAAATTAAGTATTTCTTCCAAATAGGGCTAAACTGACAAATGTTATCATTATGATTCATCCACGTTTTTACCACAAACAAAATGTCTATTGTATTTTGAACTATAGAATTATTTGTCTCATATTTTAGTTTCTTAAAATTGGCAGAAGAGGTTTAGTGGTAACTTATGTCGAAGCCGTCTCTGTCGGGGGAGGATCTTGGGTCGGACCAAAGTGCAGACAAGAGCTTGGAAACCGCATCATAGTTACTTCCTTGTTTATTCACAAAGTGCAAAAACTTAACAAAAACACTGCAGGGATGAAACAAAGACAAGATCAAAAACTTGCGCAAACCTGCATGTACTCATGGCAAGGCATAGCATAGACAAAACGTAGCATAGTCGAAGCATAATATATACAAAGCGAAGCATAAACAAAGCATAGACGTGGTAGGAAACGGGGTAGTAACAGAAGGAACCAGCCCTCAACAGAGACACCAAACCAACTAATATACTGGGGAAATAACCAAAGCAGATAATCAACGGAACAGGGAACAGGTGCGACAAGGGGGCAGGGAAGGAGCAGGAACAGGTGAAACAAATACAAAGGCTGAGGAAGAGTGAAAGGACAGAAAACACAAACTAAGCAAGAGAATAAATCAGAGAAGGAAATAAAGAACTAGGATAACTATGAACTAAAGAGAAACTAGAGGGGAACATAGAAACAATAACCTAAGAAATAAACAAAGAGCCATAAGGAAAATCTAAATTACAAAATAAACCATCAAAGAACCCACAAAATCCAAAATGTCACTCCATGACAGTCTCTGCTTCCCCAGGTCCGTTGATTTGGGCACAGGTTTCAAAAGAGTGAAATAAACACAAAACACAATCAGCTTAAGTTTGCCTCTGCGCAGAGTGAGAGAGATGCTCCGGCCAACACCTGCGAGCAATAACTCTGCTCTCTCTCTGCTTCCAGCTTGTTTTATTAAGTCTCCAGGGTGTGTTCACATTTCCTTTTTTACATATATCATATCACTCAGTTGTATAGCATAACAGTTCCTTATGTCCAAATAAGGAGTGCTTCCTGTTTTTACTTCCAGCAAGCTCATCTTCTCCTGTCTCCTTCACTCCCATCCGCTACACCCCCGTCCATCACCAATTTATGACCTTGCACGCCCTATCCGCTACTCCCTGTCCTCTATCTGCAAACACATAGATAGTTTATATTCTACAACACCCCCTTTTGAACTCTCATAAGAGTTCACACTCTAAAATGTCCTTCAACCAAGTACTTCTAAGAATAAGTAGAAATAAGTAAAAATATTACTGTACCACCTGTAAAATGAGAAAATCATTAAGAAAACATGCATCCATCTTATTATGCGTCCATGAATTCACACTCTGAGTCCTCATCCTGGTTATGGTCAATTTGCAACAGTGGCATCGTTATCTTTGGATCCCTCAGCTCAATTGTGGAGGTGATGAGGCGCACCATCAGAGAACGAATGCATGGTACACAACAACATCCACATGTCACCATTATAGCAACAAATACTGCAATAGAAATCATCAAAGACATTAACAACCCCTTCCAGTGTCCAAACATGCCTGTCATCCACTCCTCCAGGGGATTATCAATTCCAGAATGTTCATGCATGGTGGCGGAGAGGGTCTTAAGTCCCTCTAAAGCCTTTGACACTAAACCATCCGGTGCAGTGTTATTAGGAATAAAGGCACAACACATATCTCCAAACATGGCACACACACCCCCTTTTTCAGCTAACAACATATCCAATGCCATCCTATTTTGTACTGCCATGAGGGAAGTTGAGGCCAATTGTTCAGATAATCCTTCTACAGCGTCTCGAGTTAGATTGGCCAGATGCAAAACATTATAATGAATATAATTAATGCAGTCTACGTTTTTATTGGGCGTTACTGGGAACAATGCAGCTATAATAGGGATGTTTTCAAATCCAGCTGATATTTGATCCGCACGTTTATACTCATTTGGGACTCCTCGCGGAACTCCAATTGCATCTATATAGGTGGGGGAACCCTGACTCAGGTCAAAAGTGGTTGGAGCGCTACTTTTCATAATATGTCTTCTCCTCCTACAAGTGAGTGCCAGTGCCTTATTTTGTTGATATGTCACAGAGATAATATTAGAACCAATTAAAATCAATAGGGCCTGCAATCTGACCACTGCACATACTCCTATGGTGTTATTTGGTATATTAGTGAGAAGTCTATATCCTCCGCAGTAGTAATATAATCCTGCTCGTGCCCAAAGTCCTATCACTTTCCCAGACGTGGTGGTATTACACCAGTCCGAGGGAATTTGTCCTACATTCACCTTTGGGGTGTTTGGGGTGAAATTGAAACAAGAATATGTCCCATTCAGCCTCTGGGGAGTGAATGGTCCTGTCTTAGTATTGTTTGGGATGGGTGGAAAGATGCTAGCTAGCGTGGTACAGTTGGCTGGGGTGGCTTCTTTAGTTAGTTGTAACATGCAACTGTACCCCCAAGCATCTTCCGGATATAAAGGGGCTGGATCAGTGGTTAAGTGTGGTCTTGCAGATGCACATGCAATGCAGTCAGACCTACTTTGTTCCTTCGCAGTTTGGGCCATCCACTGCAACCAAAGATTATTCTTTGCATAACCTGTGGTCTACTTTTATTACCCCTCCTTGTGGGACCAGTGGTTCAGGGACAGCAGGAGCCCTGGTGGCCTGCACCTGATAAGTTTCTTTATTCAAATTAACTTTTATTATTGCCTTAGGGTCTGTTCCTGATACCTCTACTCCCAAAATGAAATAAATTACCGTACCCCCATGGACAAAAGTAAAGGATTCACCCCCCCGGATGTGTTATGGGTCAACGCATTTCTTACCAGACTAATTTGTTTGGCTGTATCCTGATATCCATATGTGTATGTGGGAGTCCACCTGCCAGTATAGGCCAACACATGTTCCCAAGCGTCACACAAACTATGACAATGTATGAAAGAGCACACAGGTCGCCCCTTAGCGCGATCAGCCTGTATTATGGGGCTACCACATAAATACACATCATATCCCCTCCAGGCCGTCGGATTTTGCCCGCAATCTATGACTTCACACAGGTCAAACTGAAAAGTGGTAGTTGCCCCTAACATGTAATTTAGTTCTAATCCCCCATAATATTATAATAGTTACCCTAGACCTTTTGGACACCTTCCCGGAGTGGTTTTCAGAACATGTCTGGAATGGAAGTTCACAAAAATACCATTGAATAAACGTAACAATGAATACTGAGAGGAACACTCCACCTATGATGAAACTCCTAGAGAGTCTAGTTCCCTTGCTTTGGGTACTCATTTTTTTTAAAACTTATGAAACTTAAAACATAAACATATAAAGTTAAATCATAACCTGAAAAAAGATACAAAAAATCTAAATGTAGTATAAAATATAAAATGTTCGCCGAACAGTGTCTTCTGGGGTGGGAGGGAAACTCTACCACTCCTAGTGAGAGGGAAACTCAATCACTTCCGCCTCTTCTTCTGCTATTCTTCTTCTGTCTTCAGCTCTCAGGGCAGACTAACCCTGGGCTAAATTCTCTCACCCGGGGATTGTTCTGCCCCTTCTTGGGTGAGAGAAGTGAGATTGTCTTTTCCTGTGTTTTCGCTCAGATCCTCCTGAACCTGAGAAAGGGATCGTTGAGGTGGTTCTGCTCCTGCACACTGGCTCTAGTGATACCAAGTAGCACTTTGCCCTTCAGCCTGACTGCATGGGTTGTCCTCACTGTGACCTGAAATGGACCAGTCCACCTTGGCTCTGACCACTTTCTTTTGATGACTTTCAGGAGGACCCACTCGGCTTCCAAGGGATTTTTGTCTATGGATATAATGATTTATCAAACACTTCACAGATTTGCTGTCTTCCTTTTTTGTAGGCCACGCCTCCGGCCATCCAGTAAATGCATCCACACACACCAACAGATATCTGAACCCATTTACTCTCTCAGTCATGTCTGTATAATCAATGATAACCTCTTTTCCTGCTATTGGGTCTACTGGGAACTTTCCAGGTGCTGGCTTCAAGGTTGGTCTAACATTGAACTGCCTGCACATCTCACATGAATTAATCCAATGCACTGCCATTGGTTTCAAAAAAGGGTGCTACCAGTGTTCGAGATTTGTCAACATTTGCGTTGTTCCCACATGTCCTACTCCGTGTGCTTCTTCTAGGGCTACTTTGGTAAGACCTGGTGGCAAGATGGGACGTCCGACTGGGCTTCTCCAGAGACCACTCTGATCCTCTGAGCCCCCTCGGGCCTTCCAAACTGATTTTTCCTCAGGAGAGGCCCCCTTTTGTAATTTCATTACTTCTTCCAGGGTGGGTTTTGGTGTCCACCCTGCTTCTGAACATAGCATTATGTGTCTGGGCTGATATCCTGCACACTGTTTAGCTGCCTGATCAGCTGTCTGGTTCCCTTGTGCTACTCTGGTGTTACTGCTGTCATGTCCTCTGCATTTAATGACGGCTACTTCTTGAGGGAGCAACAAAGCTTCATCCAACTTTCTCATTACCTGTTCATGTTTAATGTGTTTCTGTCCTGCAGTTCTGAATCCTGTCCTCAGCCACTGTTTAAGTTCTACATGTACTGCTCCTGTAGCGTATGCGGAATCTGTGTAGATGTTAACCTTCTGTCCTGTTCCTAGTTCCAGAGCAGCTATTACTGCCAAATCTTCTGCTCTCTGCGCTGATTGTGCGTCTGTCAGTTTCTTTGCCTGTACTGTGACAAAATCTGTCCCTGTGTATTCCACCACCGCGTATGCTGCCTTAAATCCTTCTGTGTCATGTCTGAAGCAGCACCCGTCTGTGTACAGGTTTCGGGCGTCTGTTAGGGATGTACTTTGTAGATCTGGTCTGATTTTTTCATTGAACTCTTTTCACTGCACAAACATGTGGTGTACCCGTAATTATTCTATTTGCCATGTTTATTCCTTCATGTGTGTATGTAATGTTTGGGGCCTCCAGTACCTTACTCAGCCTCTGTTGTCTCAATGGTGAGAGTGTGAAGGCCTGAGAGTTCACAAAGGCCACCACACCATGTGATGTCAAAATATTTAAGGGATGTTCCATCACTACATGAGCTGTTTTTTGGATTATTTTGGCCAATCCTGCCACATTCAATTCAATTCAAAAATGCTTTATTAATCCCAAAGGGAAATTAAATGTTGTTGTTGCTCATTATGATCCAGGAGATTGTTGGGGCCTCCACATGAGTCTTCTGGGGTTTCTGACAAAGCAAATCAGGTTGGATTGTATTAAATGCACTGGAGAAATCAAAGAACATGATCCTCACAGTGCTGCTGGCTTTGTCCAGATGACAGTGGGTTTGTTGAAGCAGGTGTATGATGGCATCTTCAACTCCAACTCCACAGTGATAAGCAAACTGAAGGGGGTCCTGATGGCTTACTGTTTGCTTACTCAGGTGGGCCAACAGGAGTCTCTCTAGGACTGCCAACAGTTCAATATCTGGACTGCAGAGACGACACTTCACAGCAACATGTCCTGGATGACACCATCTGTTGTTCACAAATACTGCCAGTCCCCCTTCTTTACATTTGCCACTCCTCTTTAAATCTCTGTCTGCTCGTATGGTTAAAAAGCCCGGCAGAGATACGCTGGAGTCGGGGATATGATCCTGCAGCCATGTCTCAGTAAAACACATAATACTGCATGCCCAGTACTCTGGCTGGGTCCTTTGTAGGGCTTGGAGTTCATCCAACTTGTTTCCCAACGATCTCACATTGCCCATCATAATTGATGGAAGAGATGGTTTGAACTTCCTCCTTCTCTATTTTCTCTTAGCTCCTGCTCTGCATCCATGGCATCTCCTTTTCAACTCATCAGGGATTTGGGGTTGTAGTTGAAGTATTATTTGAGCTTTTGAGATATTAATCAGCTGCTCCTGGTTGTAAGAAACAACCCCGTTGCCATGGCAATGCATCATAACAAACGTCCAAAAATAGAAAGTATTAGGAAAAATCCTCCAAGCTGCACAGCATCTGACACCGGAGAGGACAGTTGTCCAAAAAAAAAATCAACTGTATCCACCACAAGAGGAATAGTTCCCAAAAAAGAATAAATCAGAATCAAAAGTAACAGAGCTACTCCAACCTGCTGCCACCTTGAGCGGTGCAATTCTAGAATTCATGTCGGGTACATTCATGATGTCTTTGTTCCATGTTGTCCAGCATTACACTTATGTACATGAGGACTGTCCTAACCCCCCCTTTTTTCTGGAAGAGCACACCATTTGCTGTGTGTGCTGTTACAGAAGCATCCAGCTGAAATGGCAACGTGTAATCTGGGTGTGCCAAATGTGCAGCTTGCGAGAGGCTGGTTTTTAAGTTAATGAACGCTTCTTCAGCTTCTCTGGTCCATTCAAGCGGGGCAGTGAGGTTTCTCATGCCCTGTTTTTTGACAAGATCTCTAAGGGGTGCAGTGAGGTTGGTGTAGCCGGGGACAAAAGATCCGCTATACCCTGTGAGTCCTAGGAAAGACAACATGTCCTTAACCAGGAGTGGTTTTGGGTGGGACAAAACCGCAGATTGGTGAGCTGGGGACATCCCCATGCCAGATTGGGAAACAACTCTGCCCATTAAGTCAACCTGGCATCTGCAGATCTGGAGTTTGTCTTTGCTAACCATGTAGCCTTTTTTAGCCAAATGCGACAGGACAATTGCTGTTGTCTCTAGGCATTCAGCCACAGTGGGTGTTGCGAGGACAATGTCATCCACGTACTGAATCAGAGTGGTGTTTGGTGGTAATGGGCAATCCTGGAGAGAGTCTTTCAGAACCTGATTGAAGATTCCTGGAGAAAGCGCGAATCCCTGCGGCAAACGAGTGTATCTATACCTATGTGATTTATAGGTAAATGCGAAAATGTCCCTGCATTCCTCAGCTAAAGGAAGGCAGAAGAATGCGTTGGCTAGGTCAATGCAGGTAAACCAGCAATGGTCAGGGTTAAGATTTGTCAGAGCAACATAGGGATTGGACATGGGAACGGTAGGGGCGGCCAAAGCTGCATTTATGGCCCGTAAATCATGTGCCATGCGCCATTTACCCGTCCCCTTTTTCTCCACTGGCAGAATGGGTGTGTTCCATGAAGAGGAATGTGCGGACTCTAAAACACCTGAGTTTCAGAGGCCTTCCACTGTATCTTTAATGCCTAGTTCTGCTGCTGGTTTGTGAGGGTATTGGGGCTTCCATATTGGTTGGTCGGTGGTCAACTGAAAGGTAATGGGGCAACATTGAATCAGGCCTACATCTGTGGGCCCCTCTGCCCAGAGGGTGGAAGGCATTTTTTCCACAATAGCAGCTGCCAGCGGATGGTCTGTTTTTTCCCTACCATGGTGTATGTCTAACTGAACATGCTCCAGCATGCCCACATCTGTGGAGTGGTTGAATATGCGATAAGTGTTCCCTAAGGGCGAGTAAAAAAGGTTGGGGGTTGCCAAAGGCTGCCAATCTTGTAGGTTCAGGGAGCGTTTTAACACACCTCCAAGTTCACGTGCTTCATAACCTGGGTGCAGAGCCAAAGAGACATGAGGCACGCCATCAGACCACATCCTAAACCACACTTCCTGCTCTTCAGCGAAGTGAACCTCGGCCACCACTCCCTCTGGTGCTACATAAATATCTGTGGTGACAATGTCCCAGTGCGTACCCTCTAACTCGTCAGCAAAGCTTTCCTGGTAGCAGACACTGGACACCCTTCACAATTATTTCTGCAGCAGTCTTTTAGTGGCAATGGTCATAACAGCTCAGTAATATACAGTATGCCACAGGCTGTTTGAATGAAAAGAGCTGGTGTAACTAAGATTAAGTATTTGCCTGGAGGAATATTTAAGCCTGAGGTTATTATTTTTTTTTTTATTTCATTTGGTGTGGCGTGTGGCAACCTCTTTGAGGTTTACTTTTAGATTTTAGAATGTGGAAGATGTATTAGAGAAAACAATTATTTTAAGTTTTCTAAAAGTCATATTAAACTCAATAATATATATTTTTTTAACTGTCCACGAAATCTGTTTTTGTGTTCAAATAAGATAAACCGCTTTCAGAAAATACTGTTTTTTTTTTGTTTTTTTGTTTTTTTAAGACGACCAAAAATGAGCAACAACAGCATTTACTCTGTGTTGAGGTATCTAACATAAAATAACAGCTGTTATGTTAGATGCATCAGTTGAATCATCTTCAGCTAAGCCTACCTATGGTGCTCAACTTTTCTTGTGGAGGATAATCCAGACAAGGGGATTTGCTTTACCGTTTTACACAACTCTTGCTTCTATTTCACCCCAGAAGTTTCAGCCATTCATACATGCTTTAACAGTGGCTGAGTCAGGGTAAGCTTTTTGGTTTAGTTTAGCCTAAAACCCAAAGAGGTTTATGTGCCTATTGATTTGCATGTTCCTGAGCAGTCCAATATAGTGCCATGATTCATCTGTGATCTGTCTCCTAATTTTTTTAATTTCTGTTTTTATTTTATTTTAGTTTTCTTCAGATTTGAATTGGTATCAACAGTCTGAGGAATCTTGTCTTTTTTTCATAGTTGCACTTTCCATTTTGTTTCTACACTCACACTAAAGGTCCAATTTTTCATGTTAGTTGTCTTTATTTTAAAGCAAGCCAAGGTGATTTTCCACACTCCGCTACAATATTATTTAGTCAGACTCGTGTTTTTTCAGCTTTCTGCATTTTGGGATTTCTCTCTGTCTTTAGTACACTACGCCACAGTCATAAGCTATTATAGCCAGCCCAGCCTTCATTTGTGTTGTGATTATGAATCTGATAATATTATTTAATATTAATATATTAATATTTATCAAATAATATTTTGGTCTGTTAAGGGTTATCCTGTGAATACCACCCCAGTAAGGCGATGGTATTAGGACAAAATAGAAAGGTGTGAGATGAGCTCTGACATTATTGAACAGCAAAAACTCTGCACACACATGGAATGAATTCATTATTTCATTCTAAATCACTTCTATCTCTCTGCCCAAAACCTAACCTCATGAATGTGTTAAGGAGTTGTCCGGGCAACGACAAAGTTTGAAGAAACGTCCACAGTCAACAAACGGTTAGCTTTCAGCTGACCTCCGTAGCTGTGGATGAAAGACGGCTCGTTGTGTCCACCAACCAACTGCACGTTACCACGGGATGCAGCTCCTGTTGTCGTCCTTTCAGACCGGGGAAAAACCGCTCCACTCTGCTTCGTAGAGACAGCGTCTCTGCAGGGAACTCTGGAACACAGTTTGCTTCTGCAGGCCTCAGAGAGAAAGTAACCTTAATGTCCCTTTATGAATGAATACCAGATTCTTTCAACATAAATTCATCAGTACTTAACTTGTGCATATGATCGCGTGATCTTATGACACCCTTGGATCCAGTTTGAAGAGTTTATGTCAGTTTGCCAGCAGAGACATTAGCACGCTGGGCCTCCCCTATCCCAGTCCCGCAGAGGAGCAGTGGAAGAGATTGGAGCATTGGGGGAAGTGGGGTTTTATGTGGACAATGGCATCATGGGAAGTTTGCTGTTACCCCCAATTCCTAAGTTGTGCCGGAAGTAAGTTAATGCAATTTATTTTGAAAGTTCCAGAAAAGTCCATATCCTGTTGTAACTCGTGGCTGTGGGTCCCAACATCCCCCCTTTTAGATCTGAAGAATGAGATGAAGTCCACAGTCTTTGGGGCTAGCAATCAGTCCTCAGCCATGTGAAAAGAGTCACTGGGTTCCTGTAGGTAGGCAAAGTTCAACAGTTAATTTTTGGTTCAGAGGTTAGTGTTTGGACAGGAGTGAGGCAGGTTTAGGCAGAGACTAACTCTAATAAAATGTTTTTAAAAAAACAAAACAAAGCAAAAGTCATGTAATAATTTTCACACCATAATAATGCTGCTTTTAAAACCCTAATAATTTCTCAAGTTCAAAACCATAAGAAAGAAAAATATTAAAACAGAATATAGGGTGTTGGAAATTATTTACCATCTTCATACCTTGTTTGATAGATTTTACAGGGTTGATTCTGGACTGCAACGGCTTGCCATGTCTTTTAGGAACGCCGTTACCTCAGTTATTACGCACCTGCAGATCATCTCAAACTCCTCCTTAGTGATGACATCTTTGGAGTGGCTCCACTCTTTACCACCAACCTTACAGTTCAATGTTGCACTGTGAAAAGGTGTTTGTCTGCTAACTGGCTGCTTGTCTTTTGGCTGACGCCAGTTACTACCCTCCTGGTTGTGTTGCATCACTTGGGAAGTTACTTTGCGCTCCTTCTTAGGCCTGTTCTCAGTTTGAATGTTTAACACTCTTACTTTGCCTTTTTCTGCTCTGTCTGAACGGACACGTTTCCCACACAAGCTGAGCATATCTACGAGTCTCCTGCATGGAGAGATTCGCTGTTATTGTTATTTAATTTCCCTTTGGGATTAATAAAGAATTTTTGAATTGAATTGAATTGTTATGCAATGCCTGGTCACTTCATACTGCATGCTAATGTGGAGGTTGTGAAGAAACAAAGACTTAAAAGTGTGGTTTTCTTCAAGACCTGGAGCATAACATCCCTGAAAATAAGCATTCTTTAAACGGTGGAAATATTCCCGGGGAGGTTCATCCTGTTTTTGCAAAACTGTCAAAGCATTAATAGTGGCAGCGGCTTCATGGTACTCTTCTCTACAAGCCTGGCAGAGAGCTGGATAGCTGTCACCAATTTCGGGAGGAAGAGTTTTTATGAACACATGAACACTCTAAGCAGTTGTTTTCCAAATAAGTCTCAGCTTCTCACGATCAGAAGGGAAATGCAAGTCAAGAAGGCAATGTTCAACCTCAAACAGGTAAGCATCAATATTTGACTCCTGGATCAGAAATGTCTATGTCCTTAGCAAGGGATTCAAGCTGTTTGAAATGGACACCATGCTCCCAAGGTGAACCATGTCCATCTGAGAAGTCATGCTGGTTAGGTTCATGAAATGGTGGAAGAAAACAAGTTTTCTCATGATTTAAATGAGAGCTTTCTAATGAATGGACTCGTGCAAGTAGTGGTGGGTTAGGTTGGATTGAGTCACCTGAGAACCATGTGCGTCTCTCCTGGTCCCTAGGGGTCGACACAGAGTCAGAAGGGAGAGCGGTGCCGATCAGGCTGGATGGGTTCTCCTCCCACCCAATTGGACCACTTGTGCATGCTGAGTCCAGCACCTGGTCATCTTGGTGGTTGTTCACTGCAATTGGATTTGGCAGGACACCACTGGAGGCCATCTGACTTCCAACATTTCTGTTAAGGTCTGTGGAAGTAAATTGAACACTTTGACTAAATCCATTTGCATCTCCACATCTGCTGAATTCATACTGGAGTTTGATTACATCATTCTGGCAAACACTACAAAACAACAACAAAGTTATGAGAAATTGCTAAAAGCAACAACATCCAACAAATGTATGTCCAGCTATATATGTATATCTGACTGTACATATATTGGAAACATTTGTATGATTGTAAAATGGGCACAGTGTTGATCATTCAATCTGTCACTTATGACAACCCTATGCTCTAAGTGTTACAATGCTACTCTTTTCTCCAAGGATATTTTGTGATTTTAGCATTAATTTTTCACCTTTCTTTGGAGGAACTAGTGATTAGACACTACTCTTAACCTTTAAAGGAATTTTGTTTAAAAATGCAAAGGAAAAAGAAAATTGCTACACCTCCTAAGGGTAATAACTGCAATTTGACTTTTGATACACCCCTTTATGGCGGGGTGGATTAGATTAAATTTGGGATTAAATCTTGCAAAAATCCTTTCTTTCAAAACGTAAAACAAACTATAAAGTAACTGAATGGATACATGCATCAAAATTAGGTCAGATACTAAAATTAACTGCAAAGTTAATTCAGTTTCAGAGTGTGGTCTTACACAAAACACAGCCTCTGGATACAGATGTGCAGCAACTGTCTGGACAGTGAAGTTAACTGAAATTAAACCAAGTCTCAAGTTATTGTTTACACAGAAGAAAGCAGACTGAGTCCGGACATCTAAAATTTGCTTATGTAGCAGAGTTGATTGTTACTAGCACGGAGATATTGGAGTTATTAATTTTGACGAAAGTCTAAAATTGTGAAGTCCTGGAATGTCACGAGTTATAATGTTCTCTTAAATATAATCAGTGACATCTGATGTTGGAACTCTGATGTTGTGAGTCCTATTGTGACCAGTGACAGCTTGTTTTAAGCTAATCAATCGGTACATCATTAATGTGCAGTTGTGGTTTATTCATTCTCATTTATCTACAGTGCAAGCTGTTCATGATAATGTCCACCGGACAGGGACGCCAATGTTGTGATTATTAATCTGAGAATATTATTTAATATTAATATTTCAATATTTATCAAATAATTTTTCGGTCTGTTAAGGGTTATCTTGTGAATACCACCCCAGTAAGGTGATGGTATTAGGACAAAATAGAAAGGTGTGAGATGAGCTCTGACATTATTGAACAGCAAAAACTCTGCACACACATAGAATGAATTCACACAATTTCTTAAAATACAAGAATTTATTAATAAAAATAAGTCAACTCAAAGTCAAACATATTTCAATTAAACTCTTTACTATGCTGAAACAATCCAACTAAACTACCAAGCAGAATTAAAGAATAACGAAGACTCATGGGCTATGTACAATATAAACAAGTTGATTAAAGATGATTGAAAACCATGATCGAAAGAGTGATGCAATATTACCATGCAATGTTATTTATGTTTGAGAACCAAGGATTATCTTGAAGAATCTGGAAGTGACATAAAGTTAGTCTTGGTACTAACTTTATGTCACCATTCACAATGCAAGATCAGATAAAATGTTATTTTAATAAAACAATGTTTTAAGAAAGATCTGCTGAATAAAACCAACCTTCTGGATGACTAATTCTCAACGGGGTCTCATTAGCTGCCTTTATTTATTAAAATAATATTTAAAGAAATATTATTAAAGGAAATGGTCAAATATTTAAGGGAATATTTTGGAAAACAGCCAAATCTTTCTGGAGGAATGGGGCTCAATGGTGTTTACTTAGTTATCAAATTTAGTAAAATGATGTTAGGGACACATTATTTACTAGATTGAAAACTAAACCTTTATGGGTAAATATTATTTGGCAGCAAGCACGTGTTCCCTATATGGAGGACCAAACCTGACAAAATTAAAAATAAAAGCAGAAATATATATATTTTGTTTTTCCTTTTCCTTAGACATGCATTTTCATCAAGAAATGTAAATGTTTTCTTTTTCCTTTTCCTTACACATGCCTTTGTTCTTTTGACGTTTCCTCGTCTCTCTTTTTCCTTCACCGTATGCATTTCTGCTTCATTATGCAAATGAGGAGGGCTGCCTTCTTCTCTCCAGCTCCTCTTCTATTGGTCAATATACAGGAAGGAGGAGGATCCATGTGCAGGCCGAGGGTGCGTCCCAATTCAGGGGCTGGATCCTTCCAAGTCTGTACTTGTGGACTGATAACGTCACAGCGCAGCGCGTAAGGTCTGTCAGATGACAAATGTGTCCTTCTTTTGCCCAATTTGAAGGATGCGCTGTGAGTATCCTTCACGGTCCATCTTTTCCCATGATTCATTGCGGGTCGAAGGGGTTTGGTCAAATAGGGGCAGCCATGGCGGACCATAGTGGCAAAAGCTGTGAGTAAACTGTGAAAAATTACACTTTCTGTGACACAAATGAACTTTTACAATGTTTTTAGTGCGGGAATATAACTGTGTAGACGTAAAAAATCTGCTTGATTTATCAAGACATCGCTTAGTTTCAAACGTGCTCAGACGTGTTCGGAGTTTTCCGCTCCCACCGTAACTGCCGGGTTGCTTCGCCAGCCCTACCGGCGGTGGGGCGAGCTAGCCCGGTAGAGATCTGACCGGACTATCGGCACTGAGCTCCTGCTGCCAGTCATCACAGTGAACGTTAAACCCAAGTGATTTTTAACAGTTTATGTTAGTATTATTTTAATGTAATGTGTCATTTGTTCATGTAAGTCGATTTGACATTGCAGGTGATATTAAAGTTAACCTGAATAAATGGATGATTTTATGTAATCTTACCGTATCGCTGGAGAGTGTGATCGAGAATAAATAAGCTTTTAAATATTCATTTTTGATGAAGAAATGTGCTATATATGTTTTAAAAGTATATTTATAATTCAGCTAGCATTATAATTCGTGATTCCAGGTACAGTTGAAGAGAAATACACTTTCAAATGCAAGCAAATCTCAGTAAAGAAGTGAAAAGTTTGAAAGCGCTTGTTTTAGGCATTTGTATAGAAATATTTTAATATGTTCTGCAAATTAAGACAAATGTAAAAAAAAAAAAAAAAAAAAAAAGACTTATTTTACACTGATATTAAGCAAGATGGTTTTTTTTGTTGTTTTTATTGTTTAGGGACAAAGGAGCAGACGGGCCAGTTTATTAAGCTCAGGGTTGAGAATGACCACCTTTTTATTGGAGCTAAAAACTCAGCCACCGTGGCTTGGAGGTACAATAACAACATTCTTTGCAGTCAGTTTCGGTCCAGTTTCAAAAACTCCTATCTTTCTAACTTTCATAAATATCCATCCATTGATTAACATACTTCTTTTGGTTTTCCCTCTTTCCTTTTGCTTGTTTAGGACAATTCTGGAGAAGATGGGCCAACAGGGGAAGGTCACCCCCTTGCAGACCCAAAAAAAGTGGGACAATATGAAAAAGAAATATAAAGTATGTTCAGAAGTTCTCATGTCACACACAAATAAAAAATATTTCTAAAAGTCTTATTGGTTTCTCTGTTTAGTCAACTCTTTTTTTCTTCCTTCTAACTTTAGGATTGTATTAGGTCAACTCATTCAGTCAACTCAGAGTCAAGAACGATACAGTTCAGATTACTTGCAAGGGTAGCCCACTTTGCAGTGCAAACTACAAAGTTTTGACACCCTATCTCTTTATTTATATGCACAGTTCAACAGACAGTTCAGACAGGGTGTATGTGTGTGTGTGTGAGGCTGAAAGGAGGCTGGTTCTCATGGCCTAGTGTGTGAAATAGATAACGGTGATCTCACACACAGGAGGGCTTCATATCAGAGTATGATACAAAGCGGAGTGCAGGTGCCTTGCAGCACAAAGTTTTTACATGAGTGATAACAAGTCCTCGCATCCATCCAACAGTCCCTCCTTTTATCACAAGTAAAAACATTTAATATAAAAACGAAAAAGAAAAATACTCTGTATGAGCAGAAACCCACGGACAGTAAACAGATTATATTTTGTGGGAAATACTCATACCGCCCTCGGCGACCATTAAAAGTTAAATGTTGATTAATACTTGAAATCATAAAAATAAAAGAATAATACTTGAAATCATAAAAATAAAAGAATCATACTTGAAAACATAAAAATAAAATAATAATACTTGAAAACATAAAAATAAAAGAATTTAAAAATCTGCCCTGTTTATGTCATCATTGTACTTTTTCTCATTTCACTTAAGCAACAACTTCTTTCGATTTTCTGCTGCAAAGTCATTTTATGAAATACAATGTATCAGTACACTCAGGCTTTCGATGTGATTTATTTACATGTCATCATAATCGTCCCCTTCATTTTTGTGCATTTCTACCTGGTTCAGTGTTGCATATGCCACCGTGACTGACTGAGTTACTATTCCTTGTAACATGCATTTGCAACATGGGATAATACATACTGACAGGAGACACAGAAGGCCCATGCATGCTATTACTGCAACTAGGAGATTAAAACAGATTTATCCATCCCCCTAGGAGCATCCAATCTAACCAAGAAGAGTTAGGATCTGAGTGGTCATGTGTCATGACATTTTGCAGATGCCGTAGGTTGTTTAATGGTCCCGTTATGTTTGCAGAGTGTATATTATCTGGGATATATGTGCAACAGGTGTTATTCAATAGAACACAAACGCCCCCCGTTGATGCTGTTAGAATATCCAAAGCCATGCGGTTCTGAATTACCATGGCTCGCATAGCGCTTATTTATGTGTTTTGACCCTCTTCTACTATTATAGAGTTATTTAGAAACAATCCAAATCAATAACTTAAAGTTTCCACGCGCAGCATTTATTTGCCCACACCTAACCAGGGTAGGAGAGAAATAATGTTTTATCATCTTTAGGCCAAAGTTTAAATTCATCTGGGACATTTGTTCCCCAAATGGGGTCATGTGGTTTAACATCTATTTCCCTTTTTGATCTCCTATGTGGTATAACTATAGTCTGCTTACTAAGTACCACAGTGTGATCTGATGTGAAAACTGGGGCACATACACCATACCAGCTGGGTGGAAGTACATAATAAGCATCATTACCACATAACCATGCCACCCCTTTTATCCAGTATGTGCCGTTTCCAGGATTATTCCGGTAAGTATAGAAGTAGTTACATTTCGTAATATTCCCTACAAAATGAGTATGATTCCCTGTAATATTTTGTCTTATGCAGTGTCGATGGTTTCCGGGTTCTGTTACATGTGCTTTGAAATGGTTCTGATTGCCCTGTAATGTTGAGAGGTTGCCATTGTTTTCTGTCGCAAGTGCAGTT
Organism: Girardinichthys multiradiatus; assembly: GCF_021462225.1. Lineage (NCBI taxonomy): Eukaryota > Metazoa > Chordata > Actinopteri > Cyprinodontiformes > Goodeidae > Girardinichthys > Girardinichthys multiradiatus. Next base: position 31,186,890 of record NC_061803.1, on the reverse strand, counting down.
TTCTGGGTCACAACTATAATTTAATCTCTGGTTACTGAAAGATTGGTTTGGCATAAGAAATAACTTTTTATTTGTATATCCTATCAGGCCAATTGATATGGCGCAACTTGTCTTGGTGAGGTTCATAGCTTTGACAAATATGGTGGGGCCTTGGGAATGCACGGGCATTATGAAACACACATAATCAGTTTTATTTTGAGTTTTAGCTGTGTCATACACATAATGATACCAGTAATTTTGCAGAAATGGGTGTGTGTCATGTCCTTCCGTCAGTGGTCTGAGATGGGTCCTGTCTGATGTCCATCTCTTCTGGTGCGGTATCGCCTCCTGTGGATCCTGCTTTAGACGGATAAAGAGTCCTGCTACCAGAATTAAGCTCAGGCTTATCAGTCCTGTCCACATGTTACAGAGAGCCATTTTATAATTGGGCACAGATCAGCTGTTTTCTTCACCGGTTTGAGACACTGCGCCCTATGGGTCCTCCAGTCCCTTTGTACCCGGTCTTCCTCTGCTACCCCGTCGGTTGATCTGGCTCCTGTAACGGCAAAACTGGCGTACAGTGGCTTTTATGGATCCAGGAAGGCCTCTCTGCTATTTTCAGAGCTGTGGGCGTTGTCAGGAGTACTTGAAATGGCCCTTTCCACCGAGGAGTGCTCCAATCCTTCCTGTGGAGTGTCTTAATCAGGACTAGGTCTCCAGGCCTCAGGTCGTTCTGTGGGATAGGAGCAGAGATTATCGGCAGACCACTGGACATTTGTGTTTCTTTTGTCTGCAACATTTTATTAATCCACTCAGCTAATGAAGTTTCCTGTTGTGCTTTCTCTATTTCATTCATGTCAGAGGGCAGAGAAAACGGTCTGCCATGTACTATTTCTTTGAGAATACAAATTTACATCAGCGACTTGGTGTCACGTGATCTCAGACTCAGAATATAGTGGGTGGAGTTATACAATGATGTACAGTAGGTGGCAAATGGAGTAAGACCAGTTTGATTTGGAGTTATTCTCGTCTCGTCATCTTCCGCTTATCCGGGACCGGGTCGCGGGGGCAGCAGACTCAGCAGAGACGCCCAGACGTCACTCTCTCCAGACACCTCCCTCAGCTCCTCCAGGGGGAGCCCAAGGCGTTCCCAGGCCAGCCGAGAGACATAGTCCCTCCAGTGTGTCCTGGGCCGTCCCCTGGGCCTCCTCCTGGTGGGACGTGCCTGGAACACCTCCCGAGGAAGGCGTCCAGGAGGCATCCGGTATGGATGCCCGAGCCACCACAACTGGCTCCTCTCGATGTGCTTGCATACAAAATCTTTTACTCTCAGATTATTTCTTTAACAACATTCTGTTCTCCCTTCTCTAGTCATTGTTCACTGGGTTGTCCAGTTGGACAGTTTTTTAGCCCATTGTCCATGTTGTCCACATTGTCACCTCCTCTTTTAACTTCTTTTACCACGTCCTCTAAAACCACCTCTTAGTCTTATAATTTGGGGCTACCTTAGTATTCTAAACTGGGATGGGTGGCGGTCCACCCCCCTTATTTGTTTTCAGTTAAGCTGAAAGTTTTTGTTGTTTTTTTTTTTTTCTCAGTATTATAGCTATGTCAGTTAAAGGCTGCTCTTGTTGTTTTTTTTTTATTCATCTTTTTGTTATAATCTGTTTATCAACTGTGTGCACTCAGGGACTGAAAGGTCCCCTTTGAAATTATAATCTGGTAAGGTTTTTTATTGTCTCTTGAATCTTTTGAATGCATAATCTCCAGTTTAAGATCCCCGTGTAGTTTTAGGATTTCAGTGATAATTAAGTTACTTGAAAATCTGTATTTTTTATGCCATCATTTACATATTTCTTCGGCCCCCTTCACATAATTTTCCATAAACTTCACATCTCCTTTTAAATCAGAGCTTTTTTGCTCGGTCCCTTCCCCATTGTTCTTTGTTATTTTCATTTTTTATTTTATATGTTTTATTTTTCTTCAAACTATGAATGTCCCAGATAAAAGGTCACTGGCATGAGACTTATGGAGAGGACATTAACACGGCCTCCTACTGCGACTAGTCCGCAGCGGTGTTAATTTTCCAGAATGAAATCCGACCTTAATCTCCAAAATCACCAGTACGTAGTTCTAATCTGGGCAAAATAAAACACAGGACTAGCAGAATCCTGCTGATTTTATTAAAATGCTTAGTCCTCTATATACACACACAACACAGTCACACAGTTAGTTTCAGGTACCTTATAATGTTTTCTAAGTTAACTTGGTGTATTTTATGAGCTCAATTTACTCCGTTCTTTTTAATTTTGTAGCGCTTATTCTATTCCCTCGCAGGGGAATAACCCTTAGTTGTTTTATTTGGCCCCCTTCTTGGCGGGGCCTTACCTTAATTCGTCACTATTCCTTTCACGGTGGAAGAAAACCTTCCCAATGCAGTGTCCTTAGCCGGCGACACACTACCAACGACTTTTAAGTACTTTTCTTCTTTTATTTATATAGCGTTTACTCTATTCCCTCGCAGGGGAATAATCCTCAGTCGTTTTCTTTAATCCACTTCACGGCGGGATTGTACCAAATTTGTCACTATTCCTTTCACGGTGGAATAAAACCTTCCCAATGCAGTGTCCTTTACCGGCGACACTACCAACGACTGTTAAGTACTTTTCTTATGAACTGTATTTTAAAACTGTCTCACCTCGGAGTTGACTTCTTGGTGACTCTCTGGATCCTGTGAGAGTCACCCCGCGCTGAGGAAGGTGATAACCCACTGGCCAGGTGTGAATTCACACACACCGGGACTTTCAGCCACTGACCATTCCTTTAAAGATCATCAGTGTTGTGACTCTAGTCCAGTTAATAGATGGGTTTCAAGAGGATGATGCCATCACGCATGCTACCTTGCTACCGCCATGTTGAGTACCGAACGCTAAGCTCCGTGGCGCTTTCTCTCAGACCAGAATGGATCGTTCTCATTTAAATCCCCACGAACTTAAACGATACTACGAAAAAATCGCTGTTATTGGATGCGATCCATACGAAGTTCCTGCAGACTGTTTTCAACACCTTTCATCAACTGACAGGCTTCCAGATTTTTCCTTCCACGACTTATACATATATCTGATACACAACCCGTCTTCATACACCGGGGAAAGTCTGAAAGCTTTTAAAAGCACGGATGCCTATCGATATTTCACGGCTGGCTGGGTCATTGACCCGAAAATATGGTATCAGAAGAACAAGAAAATATTCTTGTGTAAAGCAAAGGTAAGTCGTGTTCTACTGATCTTTATGCTTGATGTAAACAGCAGCTAACACTGTTAGCATTGCAAAGGGGTAAGCTAGGATCATTTAAATCATCCACTGAAACATAGAGCAGGACTAATGATTAATGTAAGAGTGATGTTAAGGTCCTAAATAAACAATTTTGAAATTTCAAGGGGTGGGTGAACGAACATCAAGCTCCTGACTGTTGCAAAAAGTCACGTAGGTGGGGGGGGGTTCCGAGTACCTGAGGTTAATATGTTGTACTTGTCCCAAGAAAGTTAAAGTCTCACACTCACCTTGATAAGTATTTTCTAGTTCTACTTTACTAATAGATCACATTCTTTAACTTCAGGTGAATCACTCTCAGGCCATAATTGCCACACCCACACAACCCTGGGTTGTTGTCAGAGAGGATGGGACAGTGCTAATGGCTCACTGCACCTGTAAAGCAGGATTGGGTGAAGCATGCTCCCATGCAGCTGCACTGATGTATGCACTACTGGCAGCAGTCAATGTCAAAGATGGACAGTCCAGCACTCAGAAGGCCTGTGCCTGGGTCATTCCAGGCAAAACATCTCAAATCCAGTATGAGGAACGGAGCAAAATATCAATGACCAAGAAGAATAAATCAAAATCCACCACACTGCCCAGCATTCCTGTCCCTTCAGAGGGCAAATTTGGAATGTAAAGGTTGCAGACCCCTGGCTTAACACTAATATAAACAGATGTATCAACATAAAAAACTGCATTTAACTAATCTTCAGTGTTCAAAACATCTTGCAGTCATTTTCAGTAGAAAAGGCAACTAGAGAACAGTCAGCCAGCAAGGTGTGGTTTGAGCAAAGAGCAGGCAGAGTCACAACATCGGTCTTCCATGAGGCAGGCAGGACGGACAGTGCCATATCCTTGATTAAAAGGATTTGTTACCCTCGATCCTGTCAGGTTTCTACTGAGGCAGTGAGGTAAAGACAGAAGTACATATGGAAAGGCTACATAACCAACCAGGTTTACCCAGGGTTGGTTTTTATTTAATGTTTAAGGGATATTGCAGAGTAACAAAGTTATTATCATTACACTTCAAAGACTTAAGTGATGCAAGCTCAAGATAAGATCCCAGTCCTAACACTTCCACTATTTCATTTCTGCTCTGTCGAAAAGTAATGTAATTACAGGGTTAGATAATGTATACAATGCATAATTAGATCATGTTTGCATAACAGCTAATGCACAGGTTTTAGATGTGAAGTAGTATACTCTAGGTTGTGATTGTTGTAAGTAGGAGTCAATCTAATTCATGTGTAACATCATTTTTCTAGATGGGGAAATCTAAATGAGCCAGTAGCAAGGATACATTACATCAAAGCATTGCAAGATCATCACACAGATTTCCAAGTGACAACAGCAGGCCTCATCATCAACACATCTTTGCCGTGGATCGGTGCATCGCCAGATGGGATCATTACATGTGTCTGCCATGGTAAAGGTGTGCTTGAAATAAAATGTCCCTTTACCCTCAAAAATAGCTCTCTTGCCAACAGCTGTAACACTGACACAAACTTCTGTCTAGTGGAAAAGGACAATGTGATGACACTGAAGGCAAATCACAAATACATGTCACAAGTTCAAGCTCACATGCGTATTGCAGGTGTACAGTATTGTGACTTTGTTGTGTGGAGTCCCACTGAAACGTTTATACAACGCATTCAGTTTGATGACGTGTTCTTCAGTGAGACGTACAGCAGAGTAGTGCAGTTCATCAAAACTAGACTTCTGCCAGAACTTTTGGGAAAGTACTACACGGTACCACGCATAGTGGTCTCGCCAATCTCAGAGAAACAGCCACATTCAGGATGCTACTGTGGTGAACCACAAGGAGCTCCAGAGGATGTAGTCATCTGTGCATCAAAACTATGCAAGCGAGGACACTTCCACAGGTCTTGCTTGCAGATGACAAGGGTTCCAAAAGTGTGGAAATGTTATGAATGCAGGAAGATAAAGCCAAACGGAGGAACTACACTGTTATGCAACAGACATTGTACAAAGCTAACATAACAAAAAGATATTCAATAATATTTAGCCTACGGTTTTGTTTCCTTTTGTTCTGATGCCAGAGTTTTCCACTTATAAACATGGTGTCATTCCAGTAATCCCACTTCGGGTTATTTTCCAACTAAGTCGAAATACCTTATTATTAAGGTACTGCAATTGTCTTGTGATCTTTTAAAGTTGTGTTTAACCTGCCTTCTTTATTCCCTATTGTTCTTATTCTAATGATATGCTTGAAAGAAAATCTACACTGAGGATAGGGACAAGCATAGATGAGGAGGGAAGAGGAGAGGAAGGAAGGGAAGAAGAGGGGCAGTGGGAGAGGAGGGATATTCTAATTCCAATTATATTATTTTGATGTATTGTAACAAGATAATTGGAATTAGAATATTCAACCTCTCTTCCTGCCTCTCTCCTTCCCTTCCTTCCTCTCCTCCTTACTATCCTCTTTCCATCTCTTCTTTCAGTGTATATTTCATTTCAAGTAGAACTACTGCAAATACAATCTACATTGTGAGGAGAGGAAGATGAGGACGTGGGATGATTTTCTTGTCTTGTTTTTAATCCTGTCTTAATTTTGTGCGTTATTAAAATCACAATTGAAAAATGGTGACATGTTTCTCATGTTTCTCTTCAGTAGTAAACCTTAAAAAAATTAAATATTGTAATAATGAAACAAGTATATTGTTTGATCATCAAAAGTCAGATTTATTTCAAAATGAAATACTTTGTGGGTTGGGATGTTTAATTCTGCATGTCATCACTCTGGTGGAACAACAGGAGGGCAAAGATTACAGAGGGCACAACACACTTTCATCATTTTGTCTAGTGGCGTGAGTCCATCTGAGGCTGAATAACAAAGTGATATGGGTATGGTTCCTTGCAAAATAGAGTACTTATTCCTTACAAGTCCTATAATTCTCTCCACATGGATGCGCACAGCTGCCAGTCTTCTCGACGACTCGATTTCTTCTGGGTGAAGCTGTGCTTTTCCTTTGATAAAGGCAGGTATCTTGAGTTGTGCATTGACAAGTCCTACAGAATCTGCTACATTAAACCATCTGTCAGCAAGAACCACATCCCCAGGGGACAACAGGTCAAGATATCCACTGTGCTCCGTCACATACTTATCACTTGTCCTACCACCCCAACCTTTTGAAACAAAGCTAATGACCCCTTGTGGTGTTATGGAAATGAGATACTTAACTGTATTATGATGTTTATATTGTGAAAAGGTTTGTGCACGTGCTCTCATCTCTTTAGGTCTTTCAATGAATATCTCAAAGCAGTCAATAATACTAGTGCAATTTTTGAAGTTTTTTCTGTAACACATGGGAAGACTAATTATAATCTGATCTCTGCTTGGCCAACTTATAATATTACACAGCCGGAAATACATAACATTCAGTGTGTTGTTGAAAACCCTACTAGCAGTTGATGTTGATGTATGAAAACAATGACCTAGAAAAAAAAGTGGTAAATTAATTCTCAAGCGCATTAATGTTAGTAAAAACTGCTGAAAAGGTGACAAACTTGACTTAACATTAAGTAATGGTGATATAAAAGAGAATACAACAATCAATTTACTGTAAGAAGGCAGGCCAGTTAACTTATTGACTTTCTCATCTTTGCCTTGGAAACTTTCTTTACTGAATGTTAATGAATCTACTTCACCCTTGAGTTTACAGATTTCAGTCCTTAATCTCATACATTCTTCATTGAGTCTTTTAATTGTGACTTGGCAAGAAGCATTGGTACAGGAACCATCCATCGCCAATCCAACCTCCTGTCTGTCTTCTCCTCCATCCTGCTGGTCATCATCATCCACCTCTTGTCTGTCTTCTCCTCCATCCTGCTGGTCATCATCATCCACCTCCTGTCTGTCCTCTGCTTTTCCCGTCTCTCCTCTGTCAGCATCAATCACTGCTCTTTCTCTTTTTAGAGCTTGAGTGTGTTCAAACCTGGCCATTTGATAAATCCTCTTTTGCTTGTTTGGAGAACTTAGATGACGAAATATTGTTGGCACGTAGTCTGGGCTTAGTGGGTTTTGGCTTTTTGCACCTGATGAGACAAAGGTTTCAGTTAATGTAACTAGGTCTGTGTCCAAAGCAGCTACAATGAAGAAACCAGAGAAATGAAACATCTTGCTAGGTTAATCTAAGATCAGCACAATATATCATCAAGCTTATTAGCTTGTAAGACTGTAAGTTTTCAACTTCTGTTGCTGTATATTTTACTGTCATTATGTTGCGTAAGTTCAATTGAATGGAATGTAAAAATACTAAATTAATCTCAAAGATCCTGCTGTAGACAGATATCTAAGCTAACAACTGCAATTCCTGAAGCAAAATATTCAGATCTTCATATCAAATGCATTTGTTACAATGTTTCAGTCATTTGTTTCATTCTAATCACTTAATTTTCTGAAAAATATGTTCAAGACATTAAATCCAGTTGGCAGTAGCTTGAGCTAGCTCTCCGGACGTGCTTTGAAACTCACATGATACAAAATGTGCACTGCACAGACGGCTACTTGCAGTCGGCGTCCAGTTAGCCCTCCTGATCGCTGACAGCCATCTCTGTCGACGTTCTTCCTCTTTCGGTAAGCGGAAAAAAGAAATATTTGGGTCACCTTTCTTATTATCACACCCAACTGCACAACACACGGACGGCATCTTCAACGACCGGGGCACCAAAGAAGGTACTCAATATGGCGGCGGCTAGTGTTCGGTGAGCGTGTGACGTCAGCTGCAAGGCATCTATTGTTTAGGTACTTATAAGAGTCACTATCTCAGGTCATATTGCTGAAGAAGTTCTCTGCAGGGCCCTTAGACTGCAGACTAGTCTGTCAGAGACACAGTCCCATGCCCTCACATAGTGTGGGTGGCCAGTGAGGTAGTCCAGTATCCACCCTGAGAGGTAGTGCTCCACTCCAGACAGCTCCAGCTTGTCCCCCAGAACGTCTGGCTGGATGGTATCAAAGAACACAATCCTCATAGTGCTTCCGGGCTTCTCCAAGTGGGTTAGAGTTTGGTGCCGGAGGTAGATGATAACATTCTCTAACCTGATGCCATGCTGATAGGCGAACTGTTGCAGATCCAATGAAGACCTTAACATGGGCAGATATGGTTGAGAACCAACCTTTTAAGAATCTTCATCAGATGCAAGATCCATACTACTAGCCTGTAGCTGCTGAGGTCCTGCAGATGTGTGGTCTTAGCCACTTTTACTACATAGATGTTCAACAGCTGTGGCACTTTGTCCAGCATCAGGCTCATGTTGATCGTGTATCCCATGATGCCAAAAGCGTAAGAGGTGAACTAATTTCGTATCTTCAGATACAGATAACCTGGCAAATAGGCTAGGGTCATATCAAACTGAACCTCTTTCAACCCCTCCAGAAGAAAGCATCTTTTCATTCAACTAGTTTTTGAAAAATGATCCAGTTACTAGATGTTGTTGAAAAGAAAAAAATCCCATTTTAGGTGAGTGGATGGTCATTCATCATCAAATGTTTCGAGGCTCAGGCACGCTGACCCAACACGAAATCAAAAACATAAACGGCTTAAACTTTTGGCCCTTTCTCCTGAAAGCATTAGTATGTATTGCTGTCCATGGCAGTACTTGTGTGTGTGTGTGTGTGTGTTCTTGTACTTGTTGCTGAGTGAGAACCATTTTTCATAATTTTATCACAAAGTGAGGACATTTTCCTGGTCCTCACTTTTTCAAATTATGTTCTTGGGACAGGGGTTAGGTTTAGGACTAGGGTATGAATTGAGTTATTGTTAGGGTTAGGTATTAACTGGTTAGGGTTAGTGTTAGGGTCAGGGTTAGGCACTAAAAATCAAGGAAAATGAATGAAAGTCAATGGAAGTAACCGAAAAGTCATCATAAAGATAGTAAAACACGGATGTGTGTGTGTGTGTGTGTGTGTGTGTGTGTGTGTGTGTGTGAGACATTGACAATAGGTAACTGGTCCAAAGGCTATTTGCCACAAACTGACCGGCTTCTCTAAAGACATATGAATATGTCTTGAAGACTTCCCTGTTTCATCTGTCTACAGCCCTGCAAAAGATACAGACTTCTGCATGATTTACTGCCATTGTCATTTTCTATAGTTTCTGCTCACACATTTCTTAGTTTAATTGTTGTTAAATTGTAGTATTTATAATTCATCTTGCTCTGTGGTATAATTTATTATTGAATTTTGCAGTGAGTTGTGTTATCCAAGGCTGTTGTTCCTATTTCCCTCATTTGGCCCTTCTTTAACAATCACCATATTGCTATTGTTCCAGCTGATACCCCTGCTCTGTATATAATACTATTAGGTTTACCTTAGTTTTATGATAGGGCATTTTTACATTACAAAAGATGCAGTGCAAAACTCTGTAGAACCAGCATATCACTGAGGATAACAAAACAAAACAGAGGAAGGGGTATCTCTTGAAAATTACATCCTACTGAACCCTAATTACTTGCAAAGATTTATTCTCATTTGTCAAACAACATATTTTTCTACTCATTATGAAAAGCTTTGATCTTATCCTACATATATACTTGCAATAACTTTAATTGATGTGCAGTATGCATAGATACACAAACACACACAATGATTTTACTTTTGTTAGAGACACTTGGCTCCAGCAACAAATTCCAACGGTCAGGCATTCACTGACGAATGGCCTGATCGCTATCACAAAGAGGACAAGCTGAACGGAATGCAATAAATAATTCAACAATCAGGGTAGCCAAGGGACCGAGGAGACAGTAAATTAGCAACTTTGATATTTCACAAACTTGTTTGGGGCTCATTATGCATACAACCTATTTAAATTTTTCCATGCTCAGCATAGACCTTAAGGGGCTTTGGTTTTCAACACTTAAAAAAGAGGCTACATTTAATGAATGAAGATGCTGGTGATCCACTACTCACCAGTAAGAAGCATGCATGAATATTATATAAAACAATTGAATCAGTATTGCATATTAAAAGTTTAATCATTCTAGACTGAATTGTTTGAAAGAAACGGTTCAATAAATAAGTGTCTGAATTTATTCAATATTCTCCATCTTGACCCATAATCTACAATTCTAAGTTACCCATTAACAGAGTACATTTTTTGTTCTTTTCTTTTTTCAAATAAGATCCAGGCAATTTTTTTATACTTTCCTAAATCACATGAGTATCTGATGCTATACCTTGCAACATCAGTTGCAACAATAAAACTCTTAAAATACATACATACATAAAATTTGTAGTACCGTATTTTCGGCACTATAAGGCGCACTTAAAAACCATTAATTTTCTCAAAAAATGACAGTGCGCCTTGTAATCCGGAGCGCCTTATATATGGATCAATTGGTTAATTGGTTGATCCATACTGGTTGTACACAGCGCTCTGTCAAAATGTTTCAGTACGACTGGTAAACTACAAAGCCGCACCGCTTGCAGCATTACGGCTACCGTAGTCAGGGGTGTCGCCAAAGTAATAGCGGTAAACACCTGTACTGTGCTTACTCCTAGTCCAACACCACTTGTGTGTGTATAACGACCCCAAAATTGCACCTTTCAAGAGACACGCTTACGATGCTGAGTTCAAACTCAAGGCTGTCAGCTACGCAGTGGAACATGGGAATAGAGCAGCAGCGAGAGAATTCAACAGTTAACGCTACTATATTGTGAATGTACTAACGTTTGATTTAGTGCATCAAACTGTTTCTTTTACGTGTTTACTGAATCAGGGAAAAGTTCCCTTTCACGTTTTAACTAACGTTTGATTTCAACTTCAACTTCATAGACTCCAATGCATTCCTAACGTGCGGTTGGCTCTATTCAATAGAATTCTATGTAGAGGAGACCTTACCATGAGAGTGAATGGAGTTATCAGAACGCTGGTTTGTAGTGTATTAATAAAGTTTGACGGACTGACTTATCTGACTGTTTTGTTGACATTCTCTTTAGCACAGCTCCATCTAGTGGATGCATAACGCAACCCCAGTCAAACGTTTGACTGCAGTAGCTTCTATTCTATGCGCCTTATAATCCGGTGCGCCCTATATATGAAAAAAGTTCTAAAATAGGCCATTAATTGAAGGTGCGCCTTATAATCCGGTGCGCCTTATAGTGCGGAAAATACGGTAATCAAGCAATCAATCAAGTTGTTCAACCAAGCAACATAATATCACAACTGGACAAACCACATCCAATCATTGACACTGACACATTATTATGATCCTTTTAAAGCACCGTCTTTAAACAGGAGCTGAAGAAGACCCTAAGAAAAATGAAACCAAATGCCCACAGTTCATATCCTTCCTTTCTAATAAATTTGCAATGTGCCATTTATTACTGAATGATTGGTTTTATGGAATGGTTCTTAAATATTTTTACAAATTGCTACATTCTATATATCTAACTGACTAGAACTGATGCTAATACAGTTAATAGTACCACAGCGTGGAATAAAAAAAGAATAAATAGAACATGCAAGCAACGTTTCCTTTTAGTTAATGTTTGGTGAACTTTAACAACAAATGACTTCAAGGGAAAAAAAGATTCTAATTGTTATAACTAAAAGTCCTTAGAGTCTTACCTTTTGGCAAGATAAAGGAAACAAACTATGCTTCATGTCAGAAACTTGCCATGCACCTCATCTCTTAAGTAAAATGTTCACTAGAAAAAGAGTTAAATGTACAGGGAAATGTGAAGTCCCTAATTTATCGTGTCAGCGTTAGAGAAAAGTGGTAGAACTGAAATCAGAAAGGTGGACCTGAATAATTCAAATAAAAGTTTTATTCAGGTCAACATGGCAGGAAATACTTCTCCCAATAATGCATACCATGACAAAACATTTGTGTAAGTTTTTAGTTTAATGAGGAATATTTTAGTTTTTAGCATATTGGAATTGTGTATGATTTTTCTGGCTCTGTAACATGACATAGTTTCCATAATAAAGACTTTGAAAGCACGTCTCAGTTGGAGAAAAAAATTATACTGGATATCCATACTGATATAGAATGGGTTATGTGTTAGGAACAAAAGGATGCCACATCATTTGATTAAAATCAATCAATCAAGCTTTATTTATAGAACACTTTACACTCCCAGAGTGACCAAAGTGCTGTACTGGTCCATGAAATAAAATACAATTTGCAATTAAATACAACATCCACAGTAAAACAGAATAAGAACAGTTAAAACAATAAAAACTTTAGAAAATGAAACTATTATTAAAACTAGCTTGATACTCCTGCTTATCTGGAATAAAAAGCAAAGTTCAATAGAAAAAGTCTTTTCTTTTTAACTTGGCTTGGATTTAAAATCATTCAATATATTGGCCATCCTCACAGTGAGCAGCAACATGGAAAGCTTTGTCTCCTGGCTTACAAGACAAGTCCTAGAAACATCAAAAAGCAGCAAGTTACCTGACCTCAGTGTTCTGCTGGAAATATGCTTGTGTAAGAGCTCCAAAGGCAAGGAACTGTCTGACCGTTTAACCATTTAAAAAACAAAAGTAAAATCTTAAAACATTTTCCTAAAATGTGCAGCCAGCCACTGCAGGGAAGACAATCTGGGACTAATGTGGTCATGTCTTCTTTTACCGGTCAGCAGACGGCCAGCAGCATTTTGAAACAGCTGCAGGCGATACATAGGAGAGTTGTCCATCCCAATATAGAGAGAGTTGTAGTAGTCCTGTCTAGAAGTAACAAAAGAGTGAATCACTTTCAAGAGAAGTATGAGGTAGATCTTTATGAGGTTTTGATATTACTGATCAACCTCAGATGGTAGAAGCTAGACTGGACTACTGGACTGACCTGTTTATCAAATTTAAAACCAGTATCAAAAAATACCCCAATATTCCTGACAGCAGTACAACTAAAATAATTTGAAGGACCAACTGCACTGCAGTTTTCAGGAAGTCAAAAAATTAAATGAAAAATCTAGTAAAATTAAAACAAGAGTAACCCGAGGCTGCAGTTAAAAACAGATCATTAAAACCTCTAAGAAGTGCTGTTTCTGTGTCCAGACGGAAATTTCTCAGAAATCCCATGAAGTTGCAGAAGCTCCTGTATTTGGAGGTTAACCACCTTTTCTAAAATTTTGGAGAGAAAATGGAACTTAGAAATTGGCCTAAAGTTTGACAGAACATTAGGATCTAAGTTAATCTTTTTAAAAAAGAGGCTGTACCACAACGTGTTTAAAAGCAGCTGGGACACAACATAACATAAGAAAAGTGTTACTAACTTAACAATGAAGGTGCCTACAGCTCTTAAGACCTCCTTAAGTAGTCTGGGTGGGATACTATCAGCTGTGTAATAGGTAGGCCACAGGTGTTGGACAACCTTGGAAATCTGGAAAAAGTGACAAGTTCAAACTGATTTAAAATAGCTGGAGAATTGGGGTGGAGGCCAGTCAATGGTATCAATTCCTTCATCCTCCAGGAACTGCCTGCCTACTCTTGTCACATGAGGCCGGGCGTTATCATGCACCAGGAGGGACCCAGGACCCACTGCACCAGCGAATGATCCAACAATGATCCTGCACAGGTCTGTGCAGCCCTGTGTGGACATGCCTCACCAGACCAACACTGACCCACCACCAAACCAATCATGCTGAACAATATTGCAGGCAGCACACATTCATCACAGCTCCTTGTGACTCTTTCACATCTGCCACATGAATTCAGAGTGAACCTGTTCTGATCAGTGAAAAGAACAGGGAGCCAGTGCCGAACCTGCCAATTCCTGTGTTCTCTTGCAAATGTAAGTCGAGCTCCACAGTGCTGGGAAGTGAGCACAGGCCAGCCTCATGAAGTCTGTTTCTAATGGTTTGGTCAGAGAAATCAACACCAGTGGCCACTTTGCAGGGCTCTGGTGGGACTCATCATGTTCCTCCATGCACAAAGGGGCAGATCCCAGTCTTGCTGATGGGTGAAGGACCGCTGACGGCCCTGTCCAGTTACCCTTTCTTCTGAAATGTCCTTAATGCTCTTGAGACTGTGCTGGGAGACACAACAAATCTTCGACAATGGCATGCACTGATGTGCCATCTTGGTGGACTTGGACTGCCTGTTCAACTTCTGTAGGGTTCAGGTATCGCCTCATACTACCATTAGTGACATCGACCCTGCTCAAATGGAAAACTACTGAAAAGCAGTCAGAAAAATAAGGGAAAAATGTGTGTAGCCTCCACCTACAAAATCATTCATGTTTTTGGGGTCATTTAATTGTTGCACCTTTAGTGTTAGTGCACCTGTTAATTTCATAAACACCAAAACAGCTGACACTGATTGACAACCTCTCTACCGCTTAAATGACCAAATCAATATTCCAGAAGTGTTAAAATGGACTTGATACCATACTCTGATTTAAAAGTGTTTCTTTAATTTTTTTGAGTAGTGTAGAAAACTATCATTGGGTATTTTCTATGAACACAGTGTTGATGAGCTGAGAAATATGCTCACAAGCAGACCTGACTCCAGTAGGTATGCATTTATGGTTCTGTAAGCCCTCTGCTGTGAGCTGGAATTTCTTACAAGCAGCATTATGTAAATGTTTATTTACAGTGAGGGAAAGATGATAGTGTGATTAGATATGCTTCCAAAAATAGGTTGTGCAGCTTCTGGAGAAGAGGTGAGGTAGTTCAGTTTGAAGCAAGAAAATAACGAGGAGAAATCTTCTAAATAAATGGTAGAACTGAAAGACTTATTATGCAAAGGAGGATGGCAGAGGCTGAGAAGAGTGGATGATCCTGGTGGGAGTTTAAAGAAGGGAGTTCCACTGAGATGAGTAAACTTCTGCAGGGATCTCTGATAAAGATGGAGCTGACGGAGGCTTGAGATCCAGATAGAAGCTGAACAGTGGTAGTCAGAGAGCAGGTAGACATGGACTAGTGGCGACGGGGGAGCTGCTGTAAATGACCAAGAGTGGTTTTTCGGGAGATGGCAGTTATCGAGTGTTCGTGCAGGAGAGATCCAGGGCTGGGATGGAGTCCAAAAAGAAATATTCTAGGTTTGACTCCACCAGGAAGGTTGAACATCAGTCAGCCTTCCTGGTGGAAGGTTGACTCATCTGTCCAGCAGCCAGATGAGGACATTACAGACAGGTTTACAGACATTTATCTGTTTTAACAATTAAATGCAGGATAGGAATGTCCACCCATCTTACTGTTTAGGAATAACACAGGTTTTAAGTCCCAGAGATGAACTTGTATTGGTACAACATGTGCATATCAATCCCAGAACAAAAGCAAAAGACCTTGCTGGTTGAAACTGTTAACAAAGTGTTTGTTAACAAGAGTTTGTCTAGAACCAAACCCTGTACACGGGGGCAGCATGGGCTGAAAGCAGCGAGAAAGTCATCCAAAATTAAAATAAAACACCAGATTAAAGTTTTCAAGCACGCTTAGGGACAAATACCTTAATGTTGTTGGAGACATATCTGGTGGTTGGATGACACTATAAAATGAAAGCTTCCGATAACTTTTGTTCCATTAGGAAATGCATTCAAACTTCTGAACTAGCAGTTATGTTTCGATTTCTACCGTGTATTTAATTCACTCTGTTTACCGGATTACTTCATTTGATGAAAAGTGAATTATTTATTTTCAGTCTAAATTCCCTTGTTGGTGGGTACTTAAGTTCCTCAGTTCTTAATACTCCTTTCACTCTGTACAAAGCAGTAATTTTCTTGCTGTCTCTCAAGTACAGGGTATCTGTCAGTATTCCTGCTCCTCTGTGATAACCCCTCATGCAGTTTTGCTTCTAACCTGCATTTTTCAACCTCCTTTTCACTCTCCTCTGTTTTTTGTGGATGAAATGGAGGGTTATCCGCTGGGACTGTTCTAATTAGGTCATGAAAGGCAGGGATGTGTGTGAATAAAAACATTTTCATCATGTCATTCAGCTTTAGTTCCTCATAATGTAGGCATGATGTGGGAAATTTGAAGTAGGGTTGTGTGCATCATGATCAATGGAAAAGGCTGTGATTAACCCAAATGGAAGGTGGAGGAAATACTATTTTTAGATGCAAACAGATCTAAGGATGCTGCAATAGGCAGAACCATAAATAGTTCTGTTTAAGACAGAAAACTTGACATGGGAGCAGAAAACCAAGTGCTGAAACAATGCCATGCCAAATTTAGCTCAATTTTTAAAAAGATACAAGAAACAGTACTAGTGAAATCCACAATAATAAAATGACTAAATGTGTCCGTTAGTGACTGTGGTGCCTACACAGACAATCAAAAGCAACAAACAGGCCTCTTTGTGAAGCACTATCTGCTAGCTTACAGTCTGGTAAGCTTATTGACTAACTAGTACTAAATAAACTTAGAACAATTTGACTTGTTTTGGGACATTATAACAGGATACTGAAAAGCAAAACTCTTTGGCAAAACTTCAATATACATCCACTAGTCTTTGATGTGTAGTAGCAGGTTGAAAGCCAAAATGATTGTGTGTATCAATAAAACAGTCAGCCTACTGCTGAAGAAAATGATACATTTTTAATTTGTTTTTTACAAACAGAAATCTGAACTGTGGCGGGCATTGGTTTGCTCTGATAACCAGAACAACAATCCAGGGTAACCAAATGTTTTCAGAAGACACTGAACTAGTAAATAGAGTCCAACTGTGTGTAATTTAATCTCATAAATTTGGTTGTTTATCGAAGGCCCAGATGTCTGTTAGAGAACTAAATGTACAAACAGTATCACACAGAGGAACACACCAGACAAAAAATGTTTCCTCACTTAAAAATGGCTGAGAAACAAAGGTAGTTTGGACTACTTGTGCATTAACAAACCTGCCATGCTTATATTTTAGGAATGACTGAGCAGTTGAAAGTCTAAGATTGAATAAAGAATCAATAATAAAATAAATAAATGTCAAAACTGAAAACATGTCACCCTATGCTTTGTTTTCCCAACAATAAAAACAGAAAAATAAACTTCAGGCAATATTTACAGCCTCTATTTTTTTAAAACATATAAGCTGACACAGCATTAGGTTTCCAGCAGATTCCAGAAGTTAATCAGAAAGAGTTAAAAGGACAGGTAAAGTAAAGATCTACCAAATGCTGAAAGAATTTCCAGTGTTGGACAAAAACACACAAAGTTGTCCCTTAACATTAACAACAGCCCTGTAAGTTGGGTTCTGCTACTTTGAAACTGTCACAGAGGACAGTACTGTTGCTATTCTACCCGTCAGTCAGCCATTAGATAAAAGAAGCAGACAATTTCCTTTCTCTGGCCAGCCTGGCTCCTGACCTTCACCACACCAAAGAAAATGTCTATGTCCAGGGAAGCAATATTGTCTGTAGCTGCACATCAACAGCCAAGACCCATTTTCAAAGGTTCGTCCCGACTTGAGCCCCCTTGGCTATAGCAAACTACAAAGAGAGGGTATTTTCAATCAGAGGTCTCAGTTGCACTGCCCTCACTATCTATGGCCCCTGGGCACTCCTAGTCAATGGTGACCCTTCAGCTCAGCAGTAGCAGCAGTTTACAAATGTGTCTGATGGGCCGCGTCCATCAACAGAACACAGAAATTAGCTCGAGTTTCAGAATTAACCTCTGTGAAATCCGCAGTACAGGAAGGAGAGCATCGCTCAGCCACAATGGAGATCCTGACTTTATTATGTGATTTTGTAGAGCATAAATGGCACTGACAGATTTACTCAAACACTTTTTCTTTGGTGATACTAGCTAATGATGATTTATGTTCACAGGCCTTTAAAGCCCACTCTAATTTATTATAGCCCCAAAGCTGCAAGACTCACCAACAGAAATTATTACATTAATATTTTACAGCAGTAATTAGGTAACACTGGAAAGTTGCGTTCATTTTTTGAGGAATATTTGGTTGAGAAACTGTGCTTTCATTAAGATCGATCCCTGAACGGATCCAGCATATATTACGATGGTGATAGACCCAGATAAGAAATGAACCTGCTTTATGACAGAAGGTGCACCTGAAGTTTCCTCACAAAGCTACGTATTCTGCTTTGTGGTGCAAGTTTCAGTCCTGTTTGGTAACTACTCCCTCTGAGTATTTGTACTCCAGATTTTCGGTTGTTCCCTATCAGAACCTTGGTGGTCTCTGTGGGGACCACATAAACATTTACAACAGCCTGGGTCCATAAGTCTCAGTTCATTCCCAGCGTGTGGTTGCATTACAGCTCACACATAACAAAACTCCAGAAATTTCAGATTTAACGTAGACAAAAAAAAAACAACAAACTCCTCCCCTCTGCTCTCCAGATAGTGCTAAAGAACTATTTTTGTTTTATCTGTCATCCTGGATAAATATATGCATTGCCACACATCAAGCCATTTAGCTTTTTATGAGCCATTAATAACCCCAGACATAGGGGAAGGAGGGAAATTATCACTGCTACAAGAGTCTTATGATATGATAAACCTGAGTAAAAAATACCACAGTATCATAGTATTATCACAAAAATTAAAAGCAAAAACATATGATGCATAACTTTTGTTCAAATATCCTACTTAATTTACAAGTCGTGAGATTAAATTTAAAGTTAATGTAACTAAAGGATGGTTTGTGTCCATGCAAGAAAGCTCATATAAAACTAAAGGTACAGAGGTAGAACACTTTAAATGTACAAAAAATATAAATAATCATTGCAACATATATACAGTTAGCTTGGGAAAATAGTTTGGTTCCCAAAATGCAACTGGTCAGGTTCTTTTTTTGGTGTTTTTAATTAGGGTATTTATTTGGTTTGATCAGAACCACCTTGAACATAACCCTCTGAAGACTGTGGAGAAGATGGTGAACTTTCAGCAAACACTGCCCCCACACACCCCTCACCATCCTCAACAACATAGTATCTACTGTGGACTACTTTTGGGCCCTAGAAACCATGCTTTCTCGAAAGGTCCTGCAAAGCCTGTACTTCCTGAGGCAACTCAATACGTACAGCCTTCCACAGGAACTGCTGGTCATCTTCTACACTGCCATCATTCAGTCTGTCCTGTCTTCGTCCATCTCAGTGTGGTTTGGCTCATCCACAAAACAGGACAGGTCCAGACTGCAACGCAAAATCAGGTCTGCAGAGAGAATCACCAGAGCTGACCTTCCCTCTATCCTGTACTTATACAGGTCTAGGGTCAGGAAAAAAGGCAGCTAAAGTCTCTGCAAACCCCACACACCCTGCACATAAACTGCTTAGATTTTTATCTTTAGGTCAGCGCTACAGAGCGCTGTCTGCTATAACCAGCTGCCAGAGAGACAGTTTCTTCCCCCAGGTTGTTTCTTTGATGAACATTAGACAGGCAGAATTTCAGAACAACACCATGCATACTTGGACTGATCTCACATTATCTTTTCTGTAAAGTCACTTTTGTATACATGTACATTTAAAAGACATTTTTTATTACCATTTATTTATATTGGGGGGAAAAAATCTTCACAGAGAGCAAAGTGTACCAGAGTCAAATTCCTTGTATGTGTGCACAAACCTGGCAATAAAGATGATTCTGATTATTATCCATGAAGACAAAATAAACAGGGATGATGATAATACAAGCAATAAAAAAATGGCCTCATGCTATATAGAGAATACAAAAAACAAAGTGCACAAAACTTACTAAAATGTGTGGAAAGACTAGATGTGTGTCATAAACACCTTTCACAGCAATATCATACAACTCACTCAGGATAATGGAGTAGACAGAGGATTTCAGATTTCATGTAGAAATCCACACTTGCAAAATGGCCGCCTTGCACATGCACCATCGATTTCAGAAAAACTCCATCTTGTTAAAATACTGATTGCTTTACACTTAAGTGCAATCATATTTAACATAATTTTGCAAGTTACAAGCATATTTACCAGTTCCTTCAGAAAAACATCCCCTGCTCCTGAGAACTAGTGTCTCTCTTCACTTCCAAGCATACAAACATGATTTATAATAGAGATGCTGGCAAAACCCTGAGAAAGGCGTAGTCAACTTTTAAACACTGCCATCTTGTGACCAAAATGAGCAACCACCCAACTGAGTACTGATATGCACATATTGAAGTGTACAAAATGTTTAAATGCTAAACAGCAAAGCCCAAATAACATTATAACATTATTCATGAAAAAGCTGGAACATGAAAACACCTATTTTGACACCACAGATGTTTATTAAACTAAAGTAAAAAAGCATTCTTCAAAATCCACTCAGCCACTCAGCTACATATATATATATATATATATATATAGTCTTATCTCTAGTCTTAGTCTTAGTTTTATTTAGTTTTTTCAACTAAAGCTTATTACATTTGTCTAAATTTACTCTAGATTTACTCAACTGATGGCTCTAAGTCATATATTTTACTCACCTCTTGCATCTTCAAGGAAATAATTTATTTGCCCTTAGTTAAAATATTTATCCTAAAATGAGATATATATTTTGTAAAAAATGTACACAGATTTTGTTTTATGAAACAAACAACAAACAACAAAACCTACAATAGGTCCACCTGTGTGGCATTGGGGAGAGCAACTGGAGAAGGTGACAATGAATTGAAAAAAACCGGAGGGATATGCTTGTAAGGTTATTTATGGATTCAAAACAGGTGAGTGATTACTAATGTAATGCAGTTGTGAGAGATGAATATGCGTTTATCAGCCTATTGCTTTTCGTAATTATGATCATTATAATTTTTATAATTATATTGTAATTTAAGTCCATGCTGTTATTTGCAGCATTATGTTGCACACTTAATTTAATGTGAGTGGGCCATTTTGGTAACTGCACAGTATTTATTTTTTGTGAGTTTTTCCTTTACTGTACAGTCTATTCTAACATTTGATTACTGATTTTTATAGTTTCTGCTCCCTTAACTTTTTCTATAATATTTTTTGTGATGTGTGTACGTATGCTTCCGTTTGTCCTTTTGCTTTGCCACTGACACACCTGAATTTCCCCATTGTAGGACAATAAAGGATATTTCTTTTTTCAATCTATTCCATGAAGTTCCCATTGGTATCAGAAAATATATCTTTGCAGAAGAAAGTTAGGTGTGAATGGGGTAGATATGGCTGGGCGTGTCAAGAAGTGTGGGTGTAGAGCAGGACCCAGGCACAGAGGGGAATGTTGGATGAACATAATATATTAAAATACCTTGTATGTTTTTTCACTGCACAGTCTGATATTACTAAAATATTTGCCAAAAAACAGTACAGATCTATTTGCAAAATATATCCAGAAACATTTACGAATCAGTAAAATTTATCATCTTTAATTCCTAAAAGGAGAAAATCAGTTCTGTTTGTTGCCAAGGTTCAGGTGGACTGCCAAAGCTGTCAGTGACTCAACATTAAAGGCAATGCATCCTTGCTGAATACAAAAGCTTTTATCAAAGCCACAATCACAAGGTTAGATGAAAAGCTGCAGGTGCCAGGCTCCGACTGTGGCTTGTGTGACCCAGCAAACCTGCTACGTGTTATGAAGATAAATTATCCTGTGTCATGCCTGTCTTGTTTGATGGAAAGATACTCAATTGGTGCTCAAAAAATTCACAAAGATCAGTCCTGTAATCCATGCCTTGCTTTTCCTTTTTAGCAATATTGAACTTCTAAAAAAAGGGTCTAAGAAGGATTGCATCTTGTGTTTGTTTCCATTCAATATAGACAAGTAAATAAGCTTTAGCTGCTGTTAGAGGCGCCAAAAAGGGGAAAACAAGGGGATGGATTCTAGGGGCCCATGACTGACAGGGGCCCACAGAGTTATAGTTATAATACTGACCAAATAATATGACACTCATTAATAAATGTACAATTACACCTAAATGTATTTACAATGTATTAGTAACATTGCGTTTATTTGTTTCTGAAACATTTCTCAATCCCCCAACCCCCAATTTACGTGAAATGGTTCAGTCCAACACCTGCTCCGTCAGAAAGCCACAGACAACTCCTACTCTTACTCCCATACATTCTCCTGTTGGCTAAATATGTCTCAACTCTCCTCTTAGTGACAATGATAAAACAATTAGATCTCTCTTCCAGGGGGATGTGATCTCTACACCAGCTGTCTTTTTCTTTTGGAATCTTGGGAACATACTTGGCTTCTGTCGAATCGTTTTCTCCTCACTAACAAGTTGAAAGAAGTTTCCCTTAAACTCATACATGGAATTTACAATGCTAAGGTCTACCTCAGGAAGTTTAATTCTGACATTATTGTAAACTGTACGTTCTGTCACGTTCAGAATCTGTCACTCATTTGTTCTGGTTGTTTCCTCGTTCCAAAGTATTTTGGCAAGATTTTCTATGTTTAATCTAAAATATTCAACAATTTTCAAATACACTGGAAAAAATTTATATTTGCATTTCATTAAAGTAGCAAAATGATTCAGAAGGTTTTTCTTATTAATTTATTTTTCTTTCAAGCCACGTTTCACATGCATAAATGTACATTTTTAAAGTAAACCACAAATTTTGTTGTTTTTTTGATTGCTTTTAAACAGTATATGCAGAAAACTTCAATTAATCAGAAGGCAAAAAGAACTATATTGGCTTGCTCCCAATTTAAGATTATGTATGATATTTTGCCTTAATTTATTTTTATATATGATTCTTTGTCACCAATTTTATTTAAAATGCAAATTCAGTTTATATATCTTACAATGTTTTGTTATATTGACTCTTTTTGTTTAACTTATGCTGTTCCCCCAGCTGATTTTGTGTTGTTATGCTTACACTCAGCATGCATTGTTATGGAGTTCAAACGAAAATTCAGAATGAAAGACTCACCTTCACCGCCTCCACCTTACAATGAATCTTCTGTGCGTCTCCCGGCCTTCCAATCAGCATCCTGTCTGTCTGATTCTCCATCCAATCACCTTCCAACGGCTTGTTTTTAAAGGACCTTTGGCTGTGTCCTCCTCGCTTGTCAGCTGAGCTCATCCCTCCTCCACCCCACCACCACCACCTTCCTTCACATCTACTCCTGGCTTCCTCGCTCCCTGGCCGCCAATCCACCACCAGTGTTGGATCAGGGGGAAGACATCTCTAAATCTAAGCCTTACAAATGATCATCTTAGCTCATGTCATTCTCAGCATTCATGTCTTCCTCCCAGGTCCGAGCGCCAAAGATATAACCATGTAATTTCTCATCATTAAAACTTTTCTAATTGCCAACCATTTTCTTTGTGAGTCTTTTCAGATTTAAATGTTATTTGTAAAAATGGAGTTTGTATGAAAAAAAAAAAGAAAGCCTCAGACAACTTTTTACGGACAGCAAGTGGAGGCAGAGACGTTAAGATGCAACATAAGTCAGGGAGCCAAAAAAGGAAAGAGAAAAAGCTCAGACAAGAGAAAGATGCAAAGGATAGCCAGTATGTCACGCATTTCTTTCACAGGTGGTTCTGTTAGTGGTTCATGTAATAAAAAGTTCTGAAACATTAACCTGTTGTCTATTCCTAACTTTCTTCATATAAGCTAGCTCACCTTTCTCCCCGTATTAGCTCAGGTTTCTGAAGAAACCTCTGGATTTATACATTTCACTGGTGTTTTAGTTAATCAATGCAGGCAAACGTTTAGCAAGCTGCTCTGCTAAAAACATTTACACATGTTCTGAACAGACACATCTGTCAGCTCCCCCCCCTGCAGCTGTGTTGAATTAATCAATTATGATGGAGAAAAAAACATTAAAGAATAAAAAATCGTTCTGAAATAAATAAAAAGCCTTATTTCAGAAGGATTTTAATGATTTACAAAACATCAGCTATCACTGACATATAATGTTTGGTCAGTGGTCTAGGTCTATCATCCCCCTGCTTAGCAGTAGGAACAGAGAACCTTTGTAGTGTGTGCACTGATGTGGTGTTTTTTCCTGAGATTTTATTTATTTCTTCACAGATTATGATTCTTTTTTTTGTGTTTTCTTTTTTCTTTTTTTCAAAAGCCCGAGTCTCTGTATCCATGGTAGCCAGCTGTTCTGATGACCAATGGAGGAGTGATATTATCAACCAATTCCCTTACTGCTTCAGGTTTCAGATCAGAGGTGTGTCCGACTGGGACTAGAAACAGGCAGTTAATGCAGTTGAAAGACTGCTTTGTCGCCTGCGGGGAAGGTTGATAGTTGGTCACATCACTACTAGGTCCAGCTAAATTCAAAGATAATGCATTGCAGCAGGTCAAAAACAAAATTTTAGAAAAGGTCTTACTTGCAGCTGTATAAGCCAACATGTAATCACCTCAACAGCACTATTATATCCTATTAGAGTGTTCAGGGAATTTTGCAATGCACTCTGCTGCTTTGGGATTTAGAAAATAGGTTCTGAAACAGTAAAACCACTTTTACAAGTCAAGTAAATAAGTTGTTTTCAATTCATGGATCAGCCTCTCACCCGTAGACTGCTGGAGAGAGGCACCAGCCCCCCAGTATGGAAGAAGTGGTTATAAAAATAGATGGATGGATGATCATATTAATGTCATGCCTAGCCTGTGTCTTTGTTGTGTTTTTGTCTATTTCTCCTGGTCGGGTTCTTAGTTTACCCTCGGTTTTGTGTTCAACATGTTAATCGGTCTCACTTCCTCTGTCTCCTTGTAGTCTGGCCTACACCTGTTCCTTGTTTCCCTTGATAAATATATCTCTCTGTTCATTGGTTCTCCCAGTACTCTCATTTGCATTTAAGTTCTTTAGTTTCCATTGTTCCCTGCTGTTTCCTTGTGTGTTGTCTTCTATGTCATTCTGTCATGTCTGGTTTGGTGTCCTGGTCGCTGTAATCCTGCTGTCTGGATTTCGTATGGGCAAAAATTAAAACTCGACTCACCGTCATTCACCGAGTTCCAAGAGTACCTCTCTGCACTTTGGTCCTAGCACAAACAAATCATGACAATTAAGGTCACACACAACACTCTGTAAAGAACCTTGCTGTCATCTTTGACCAGGACAAGTCTTTGGCTGATCCAAAATGTCACAGCACAACATAGAAAAACATTTATATGATATTTAGGGCTTATTAATTTAATCAAATGATTCAAACTGGACTTGCTGTTTTGCTGGTTTGTGGCACTGGATTAATGGTTGAGAGCTCACCCATGATGCTGTTCATGAAATAACTACTGCTGGTTACATCTCAAATCAAACAATGTAATCACAGTTACTCTGCGGCCAACAACAGAGAACAACTGGATATTATTTGAACAAAACAGCAAAAACTCGAAAACAAAACCAGAAAACACAACCAATCTGATCATAACAGCTTTACAAAAAAGGAGGGCTCCTAGCACAACAACAGTTAAAATGAGGCTAGACTGGGAAAAATAGGTGATGAGGCCAATAAACTCACAGCGAAGTGTGAAAAGAAAAGATCAATATGTGTTATACAGGGAAATGAGTAGCAAATTGCACAAAGGTACTGTAAGTCTCTATTCTGTATCTCTCTATAACGAGGAGCTCACAAAGATAAGCCCCAAGGAAGGATTAAGCTCGACAATTTTTGATTTACATCAGCACACAGTCTTGCAAAGCTGCTTGAATTTTATAAATATCTTACTCGAAAGTGAGGTATGTAATCCTTTAAAAATACAGCCCTTCTAATAACACATATACATGCAAATACAGATATTTTAAAGATTTCAGCTGGTTATACAGGATCTGGTGTGCTAAGAACATGCAGCAATTTGCACTGAATGCAATACCTTTTGAATATCCCATCATAAATCCAATGGAGTTATGGTTTGGCCACATAAAATGTTTTTATGCTAATGCAGTCAGGTATGTAGTAAGCATAAATAAGATGTGGCTCTGTTTAGCCCATGGCAAAACTATAAAATTAGCACTTTTTGAGATATTCCATAAACTTTTATTTTGCTTAAATGTGTTCATGGTTTTAGGGGTGGGGTGGAATCCATAAGAGCAGCAGGATTGGTGACAATTTGCATATACAGGGGTTGGACAATGAAACTGAAACCAGAACTGTCCGTCAGGAGCTCCACAGGGTCAATATACACGGCCGGGCTGCTATAGCCAAACCTTTGGTCACTCATGCCAATGCCAAACGTCGGTTTCAATGGTGCAAGGAGCGCAAATCTTGGGCTGTGGACAATGTGAAACATGTATTGTTCTCTGATGAGTCCACCTTTATTGTTTTCCCCACATCCGGGAGAATTACGGTGTGGAGAAGCCCCAAAGAAGCTTACCACCAAGACTGTTGCATGCCCAGAGTGAAGCATGGGGGTGGATCAGTGATTGTTTGGGCTGCCATATCGTGGCATTCCCTTAGCCTAATACTTGTGCTAGATGGGCACGTCACTGCCAAGGACCACCAAATCATTCTTGAGGACCATGTGCATCCAACGGTCCAAACATTGTATCCTGAAGGCGGTGCCGTGTATCAGGATGACAATGCACCAATACACACAGCAAGATTGGTGAAATATTGGTTTGATGAGCATGAAAGTGAAGTTGAACATCTCCCATGGCCTGCACAGTCACCAGATCTAAATATTATTGAGCCACTTTGGGGTGTTTTGGAGGAGCGAGTGAGGAAACGTTTTCCTCCACCAGTATCACGTAGTGACCTGGCCACTATCCTGCAAGAAGAATGGCTTAAAATCCCTCTGACCACTGTGCAGGACTTGTATATGTTATTCCCAAGACAAATTGATGCTGTATTGGCCGCAAAAGGAGGCCCTACACCATACTAATAAAACCAGGTGTTTCAGTTTCATTGTCCAACCCCTGTAAGTAATGGCATTAAATGATTTAACAATAAAGTGAATGTAACTGCAATCTATTAGATAGGAAAATGTATAATTAATATCTTCACCCTAAAATTTATCATGACTATACTACGAGTTGCAACTAATTGTATTTGGTCAAAAAGGAATTATTGTTATGTGTTGAATAAAATGTATTTTGTTGATTTGCATGTTTATCTTATGCACACATTGACACCTTCAGTTTCTCCCCCAAAGTTCACATTGTTGGAGATCAAGGTTGTTTCTCTCTTTTCTTAGTATACCAGGCAGACAGTTCAGATCAGCCTAGAAGACATTTCTCTACAGGACCAGAGCGCTGTTGTACAAAAACAAGATAAGGGATTAAGTCGGGATGTTCCGGATATCCTGGCTTAATCAAGCCTTGACTTGGTTTCACAAAAGCAGTAACACATAAGTTGCCATGGTGATTTTTTCTGTGAAGTTAGCCTGCTCCAGACCAGGCTAACAGCCAGGCTTAGTTAATCCTGGTGCCTTATCTGTTAAGTCAGCGCTCATACCAATCAGAAATCAATAAGTTTTGTCAGTGATTCCGTTTTCTTTTCTGCATATTTTGTTTTTTTTATCACCCTACATTAAAATACCACTAGTAACTATTGTTATTTAGTCAAGTACTTTATTTTGTTTAACATTATGGTAGGCTGTAACCATTAGTAACTATTTATGTGGGCATTGTTACTCTCTGAATGTATTTTTGACAACTATAACCATATAAGTAGCTCCAAACACATGTATTCTTCTTTACAATGGCGTGCCCATTCTTGAATGACATTGTTGATGAAGAAGCTCTTATATTGGGAAGGGCTTTCAGAAGGGAAAGAGCGTTTCAGGACAGGCCCAACCCTTGGGCTTTTCCCGACAATTACCTGTTTGAGCATTACCGCTTTTCTGGGGAAGGCGTCTGCTGTCAGTGCAGACTGCTGGGTCCCAAAATTGAGCACCGCACCAAATGGAACCATGCTTTGACTGTCACACAGGTGATGTGTGTTGGGCTCAGATTTTTTGCTAGCGGTATGTTCCTATATGCAGTAGGAGATACTGAAAATCTTAGCGAAGCCACTATCTACCACACCATCAGAAGTGTGTATTTGGCATTAAAAGGACATATGCACATGTTCATAACCTTCCCCGGCCACATAAGAACTAACTACATAAAGGAGGGATTCTACAACACTGCAGGAAACATGAATTAGGCTCCACATCACAAAATAAACTTTAGAACAGGTGGACTACTTTTCTCTCTCTTTGATACAGGATTCCCTAATGGTATTGGTGCACAGGACTGCATACACATTAAATAAAACACTCCAGTGGTGCACATGAAGGTGATTTTGTTAACAGAAAATCCTTTCATAGTATCAACATTCACGTAAGAGTGAATTATGGTTAGGCCTAGTGTCAACTAAATTATTTTACATCTCTTATTGCTTCAGATTATCCGTAATGCTGATTATTATTATTTTAGTAGTAGTAGTAGTAGTAGTGGTTTTTACCCAACATATTTTCATTATAAAAACATTAAGTACAATTTGTTTGTTTGATGATTATGACTCACCACTGATCCATCCATTCATTATCTATACCCGCTTATCCTTGAAGGCTCGTAGGGCGTCTGGTGCCTATCTCCAGCGGTAATTGAGTTAGAGGCGGGGTACACCCTGGTCAGGTCATTAGTCCATCACAGGGCAACACAGGGGCACAAAGGACAACCATGCACGCACACACACTCACTCACTAACAAAATGACAATTTAGAGAGACCTAATAACATAACAGTCATGTTTTTGGGCCATGGGAGAAAGCCTGAAAACCTGGAAAGAACCTACAGGTCCTTCTTAAAATATTAGCATATTGTGATAAAGTTCATTATTTTCCATAATGTCATGATGAAAATTTAACATTCATATATTTTAGGTTCATTGCACACTAACTGAAATATTTCAGGTCTTTTATTGTCTTAATACGGATGATTGTGGCATACAGCTCATGAAAACCCAAAATTCCTATCTCACAAAATTAGCATATCATTAAAAGGGTCTCTAAACGAGCTATGAACCTAATCATCTGAATCAACGAGTTAACTCTAAACACCTGCAAAAGATTCCTGAGGCCTTTAAAACTCCCAGCCTGGTTCATCACTCAAAACCCCAATCATGGGTAAGACTGCCGACCTGACTGCTGTCCAGAAGGCCACTATTGACACCCTCAAGCAAGAGGGTAAGACACAGAAAGAAATTTCTGAACGAATAGGCTGTTCCCAGAGTGCTGTATCAAGGCACCTCAGTGGGAAGTCTGTGGGAAGGAAAAAGTGTGGCAGAAAACGCTGCACAATGAGAAGAGGTGACCAGACCCTGAGGAAGATTGTGGAGAAGGGCCAATTCCAGACCTTGGGGGACCTGCAGAAGCAGTGGACTGAGTCTGGAGTAGAAACATCCAGAGCCACTGTGCACAGGCGTGTGCAGGAAATGGGCTACAGGTGCCGCATTCCCCAGGTCAAGCCACTTTTGAACCAGAAACAGCGGCAGAAGCGCCTGACCTGGGCTACAGAGAAGCAGCACTGGACTGTTGCTCAGTGGTCCAAAGTACTTTTTTCGGGTGAAAGCAAATTCTGCATGTCATTCGGAAATCAAGGTGCCAGAGTCTGGAGGAAGACTGGGGAGAAGGAAATGCCAAAATGCCAGAAGTCCAGTGTCAAGTACCCACAGTCAGTGATGGTCTGGGGTGCCGTGTCAGCTGCTGGTGTTGGTCCACTGTGTTTTATCAAGGGCAGGGTCAATGCAGCTAGCTATCAGGAGATTTTGGAGCATTTCATGCTTCCATCTGCTGAAAAGCTTTATGGAGATGAAGATTTCATTTTTCAGCACAACCTGGCACCTGCTCACAGTGCCAAAACCACTGGTAAATGGTTTACTGACCATGGTATCACTGTGCTCAATTGGCCTGCCAACTCTCCTGACCTGAACTCCATAGAGAATCTGTGGGATATTGTGAAGAGAACGTTGAGAGACTCTAGACCCAACACTCTGGATGAGCTAAAGGCCGCTATTGAAGCATCCTGGGCCTCCATAAGACTTCAGCAGTGCCACAGGCTGATTGCCTCCATGCCACGCCACATTGAAGCAGTCATTTCTGCAAAAGGATTCCCGACCAAGTATTGAGTGCATAACTGTACATGATTATTTGAAGGTTGACGTTTTTTGTATTAAAAACATTTTTCTTGTGGCCAAAGGACATCCAGCTCTATGCCTTTCTGTGACTCCCCAAGTTTCTCTGTATCTCTGTTGCAACCTGCTTATGACACTCTATGACATTTTAAGCTCAGCGACAGGTTTCTGTTAATCAATTGTTAGGTGTCGTCTTGGTCTCATGATGTCAAAATAAAAACAGCATGATGAGAATGACAGTTTAAATACCAGTTCTGATTGAACCAGAATTGCTCAAATCATAGATCAAACACCTGTTGTGAATCTTGCCAGTAAGGGCTTTGTTATAGAACAGCAAGTTGTCCCTAACATTTTGGGAGTAGTGTGTACGTGTATATATATATATATATACATATATATACATATATATGTATATATATATATATATATATATATATATACCATATATATATATATATATATATGGTAGCACTGTTGCCTGGCAGCCAGATAGTCCTGTTTATACATATATATATATATATATATATATATATATATATATATATATATATAATATACACACATATACATCCTAACTGAACTACAACAGTAAATGTCTAATTTAATATATATGACACAAAATATAGATTGTCCTATGCATGAAAAATACAGTTTATGTAAACATTTGGGTTCAACTGAATATTGTTTTTATGAAATTAAATCAAGAAACAAATCAGACAGGCACACAAAATGTTCATTTTGATTGATGTGTCATTTTTACTTTCATTGGCATGCCACACGCTTTATTAATTTATGGAGCACAATGAGTTCCAAGAGTGATGTAAAAGTGGGCAACATATAAATTCAGACCCCCTCCATAGTATAACAGTTACACCATACCATGCAGACTAAATGTTTTAGATGACAAAAAGGCTTTTGAAGGTAGAGCAGAGGCAAAACAAACCTATATCCTCATTTAGGGTGAATGCATTTTTAAAGCTATTCCATGAACACATTTTGCATAGTAATTTCTCAGCTGAGATGCACTGAAGGAACCAAAGGCAGGGGAATGAAAAGCAACTGCAAACCATTCAGCAAAAATTACAAAACTGACTGGTTAGCATCCGCCAGTCAGTGTGCTGTTTTGGGCCCAGATTGAATAAACTGCACATATATGATAATGCTGATGATACAGCTTTTGATCTCTCATGTTTGGTAAAATCTGACATTCTTCCTGTATTAAATGCACACTGAGGAGAAATATGGGAATGTTAAAGGTGTACAGATTGGAGTAGTTTAGTTGATAAATTTATAGTAGCTGTTTGTGGAATATTTGTGGAACCGCATAACACATGTCGTTTCAAGGCACTTTACAAAGTCAATTCAATCGAATCATACAGATTTTAAGTCATGTGACATTATTGACATTGACAGAAACACTTTTTTTTGTTTGCCTGTCCAAATACTTTTGTAAAGAAATGTGACATCTGTGTTTGTAAAGACAAACACAGCATTAAAAATAATCTCCATATGTTTTTGTTTTGACCACAGTTACTACATTTATAAGAGTAGCATTTGTTACGGAGGAGATTTTGAGATAAGAAGTAAAAGTGTGTGTTCTGTCAAATGCAACATATGAAAGACTGTAACCACAGAAGGGCAAACTAGTCAGGGGCTTGAAACAGCTGTAAATCAAATTCACACTATCATGTTGCCCAGTTGTGTTTGGTTCACATACAGAGGAAACTGCAAATCTTGTCACAGAGTGGTGTTGTGCTGGACCAACTTGCAAGCAGCAGCGTGGCAGCCACATGGTGAGTAGAAAAGTTTAATGAATGAACTGATAACTTACAGGTAGTGGCAGGACATGAAACATAGGTACAGTAATTGCACAGACAATGTAAACCAACAATGAAGTTGAGGCAATACACATGGAGCAGGTAGTAAGCAGGAGGATCCAGTGGTGAAAAATTAAAACCAGAGTATAAATACAGAGGCAGGGTGGAGAAATTACCAATGAAGAAGAAGATCTAATCAGGTGAAATGTGTAGCAGCTGGTGGCAGGAAGAATGCAGAGCTACTGAAGGCGGGAGGCTAGCCAACATAAATGAGTGGGAACAGAAAAATGTCCAACTGACAGCAACTGAAGAAAACAAACAACATGGGGGAAACAGATCCATAAATAAACTCACCAAACACAGGAGAATAATGACATATCTGAGATAACCACTGTGTTATTTTGCATCACTTTTGTTCAATTATTAATTGGAATCAAATTAGTGACCTTGTCTGTGAGTTTTTTTTTTTTTTTTGGTGATAGCATTTATAAGGTGTGCAAACTGAAAATGATAATTATGATGAAAGGAATACAACAAAACCAAACTGTAGTAATATACACACATTATTTGATTTATATGAGCTCCAGTTGAAAGTTTGGAGTTACATCCTTAGTTACACTAGAGATCATCCTTAGTTTAGGTAAAAAATTAATTGGCAAGATTTAACTGAAAATTTGACTAATGGCCCTTTTCTTCAAGTCCCTACTTTGATTAGCCATTGTTTTACTTGCTTTTTTGGATTTTCCATCATTAATGGTTACATGGAGCCGTTCCTGAAAATGCAATGTCAGAAGACTGTTGGTCACTGATTGGGCAGGGGGCGGCGTCACTAGTCACAGCATATTTCAGGAACTAATATTTTCAACTGTTAAACCGTTTCATGCTGGATTTATTGTGCATATGAGCACCATTATAGTAATCCAGCATTAGTTATGGTTAGCTCACACTCACATGTCCTCCAGTTCATATCCTTTTGTTTCAGATAGCATGGCTTCCCTCTCTCTCTTGTACTTATCCACAGTGCTCTGGGTCTCGCTGCCCAGAGCCTTCTCTTGCTCTCTTATTTCACTCTGAGTCTGACAAAAGCCATAAACGGAGCAGCAGTCTAGGCTGTTGCTGTTTTTTTGTGTCTCTATGACATCATGTCGGACTGTTGGGCTACCATGCTATTAATGATTCTGCCCCAAATTAGATGGTACTGAATTGTAATGGAAAGTTAATCAAACCGTGTTATACTGACCTGATCCAACCTGATTCGAGTAGATCAGGTACAAATGGAAAAGGAACATAAGGCCCCCACAACGCTGCATTCACTAGTAGATGAAACAGTGAAATATGGTCCCCTCAAGGCCATTTCCCCCAGAGAACATTCAAAATGACAAGGTGTTTAAGGGTCCCCATCTCTGGTATTCTAGAGTTCACCCTGCACTGCATTCAACTATACTTTTGATAACAAAGTCTTTGTCTTTCCTTATCCTCCGTCTCCCAGTGGACCAAGGGAAAATTGGATTGCCATTCTTGTTTTTAAATAGCTGATAGTATTCATTGAAGAAATCATGTTTTAAAAATGGGGAAGTTCAAAATGATGTCTATTTTCAACCATAAGTGGTTGCCAAAGCAATTTGCCGGTAAAACTGTGAACTGTTTTTATTCATCTAAAAGTCTTTAATATTTTATTTATTTGTTTAGATTTTATTTAGTAATCAAAAATTTAAACAAAATTTTTATTTAATTCCTCCAAAAAACTGTGAAAAGGTTTTAAAATTTCTGTGATTTGATTAATGCCAGACATACCCCTGCTTAGATGGCTAAATACACTGAATACTGAATACACTGAATGCACTTCAGTTCAGAAGTATGTGATTCTTTTTTTTGGTCTTTCACAAAAAAATAAGCCTAAAGAGAATAAATATGTAAAATTGTGTTTTTGCATCACTTTGAGAAAGGAAGTTTCAATTTGTAGCAATGTAGCAAAGCTCAAAGAGGCACTAGAAGCATGTTTTATGTCGATTTAGGATACATCTTTTGTATAACAAAATCAACATTTTAATATCAAAATGCAAGAACATCACATTAAAAATACAATGTTGGCTAGACAGTTCAGTTCCAGGCAATATGTAAAATAGATGAGAAGAAAGGTCAGACTTTAAGACCTTTAAGAGAAACAGCTTTGTTAGCTAACTAAGAGGATATCTGGCTTTGTGGATGTTATGGTACTAGGGTGGTTGTCTGTTCTCTTGAGTCTCGCTCTTTGGCCATGAAGAACCCCACATATGATCTTTGCTGATCAGATTTATAATCACCCAATGGCATAAAGGAGTCACAGTCTGTTAAATAAGATCTGAACCAGTATAGAAAAGTACCAGACAATGGTACCCACTTTTTCAATCTATCAATTATGATTTAATGATCAAATGTATTGAATGCAGCTCTGAGATGGGCTCAAATCATGCAAGAGTGGTTCAGTAAACATAAGACATTATTTTCTTGTCCATGCCCATATTTAGAGCAATAATTATGAGCTTTAATACAAATAGTTTGATAAATAAGGTTCAGTCAGGCCCCAAGGTTATTTTGCCATCAGGCTCAATGACGAGGATCCTTTTTGTGTTTTGCTTGTCTATTTTGTCTATGTCTATTTTCAAGAAACTGGGCAAAACTGGAATTTATGGGAAAGTTTCAAGGCTAAAACCACTGGTGAACAAAAATAACTCAAAGGCCTGTCACATATTTTATGAATGCAACAAGATTCTGTGAAGTCATGAGTAAAAAAGTGTAACTTTAGGGAAGGTGTGCATTCTGTTACATCTAGCATAAAACTAACCCAGCATTTCAGAAGAAATGTCATATGGACAGTCAAGCCCAGAAATGACAGTGGGGTAGTCTGGGGCTTCTTTTCTGCTCCAGGACCTAGACAACTTGCTCTAATTGATAAAACCATGATTTCTACTTTCACGCAGAAAGTTCTGAAGGAAAATGTCCAGCCATCAGTTTGTGACCTTAAAGGTTTAATCTGAATTTTGAAGTGAGGTTCTATAAATTGATTATTAGTTCGTTCGTTCGTTCGTCGTCTTCCGCTTATCCAGGACCGGGTAGCGGGGGCAGCAGACTCAGCAGAGACGCCCAGACGTCCCTCTCTCCAGACACCTCCTCCAGCTCCTCCAGGGGGAGCCAAAGGCGTTCCCAGGCCAGCTGAGAGACATAGTCCCTCCAGCGTGTCCTGGGCCGTCCCCTGGGCCTCCTCCCGCTGGGACGTGCCTGGAACACCTCCCGAGGAAGGCGTCCAGGAGGCATCCGGTATAGATGCCCGAGCCACCTCAACTGGCTCCTCTCGATGTGGAGGAGCAGCGGCTCTACTCCGAGCTCCTCCCGGATGGCCGAGCTCCTCACCCTATCTCTAAGGGAGTGCCCGGCCACCCTACGGAGGAAGCTCATTTCAGCCGCTTGTATCCGTGATCTCGTTCTTTCGGTCATGACCCAAAGTTCATGGCCATAGGTGAGGGTCGGAACGTAGACCGACCAGTAAATTGAGAGCTTTGCTTTTCGGCTCAGCTCTCTCTTCACCACAATGGACTGGCACAGCGCCCCCATTACTGTGGCAGCCGCACCGATCCATCTGTCGATCTCCCGCTCCATTCTTCCCTCACTCGTGAACAAGACCCCAAGATACTTAAACTCCTCCACTTGAGGCAGGAACTCCCCTCCAACCTGAAGAGGACAAGCCACCCTTTTCCGGTCGAGTACCATGGCCTCGGACTTGGAGGAGCTGATCCTCATCCCAGCCGCTTCACACTCGGCTGCGAACCGCCACAGCGCATGCTGTAGGTCTTGGCTAGAGGGGGCCAGCAGGACCACGTCATCCGCAAAAAGAAGAGACGAAATCCACTGGTCCCCAAACCAGACCCCCTCCGGCCCTTGGCTGCATCTAGAAATCCTGTCCATAAAAGTTATGAACAGGACCGGCGACAAAGGGCAGCCCTGCCGGAGTCCAACATGCACTGGGAACAGGTCCGACTTAGTGCCGGCAATGCAGACCAAACTCCTGCTCTGCTCGTACAGGGACCGGATGGCCCCTAATAAAGGGCCCCCGATTCCATACTCCTGGAGCACCCCCCACAGGGCATCACGAGGGACACAGTTGAATGCCTTCTCCAGGTCCACAAAACACATGTGAACCGGTTGGGCAAACTCCCATGAACCCTCGAGCACCCTGTAGAGGGTATAGAGCTGGTCCAGTGTTCCACGGCTGGGACGAAAACCACACTGTTCCTCCTGAAGCCGAGGTTCGACTATCGGTCGGACTCTCCTCTCCAATACCCTGGCGTAGGCCTTACCAGGGAGGCTGAGGAGTGTGATCCCCTGTAGTTGGAACACACCCTCCGGTCCCCCTTCTTATAAAGGGGGACCACCACCCCAGTCTGCCAGTCCAGAGGCACTGTCCCCGACCGCCACGCAATGTTGAAGAGGCGTGTCAACCATGACAGCCCTACAACATCCAGACACTTGAGGTACTCAGGGCGGATCTCATCCACCCCCGAAGCCTTGCCACCGCGGAGCTTTTTAACCACCTCGGTGACTTCAGCCTGGGTGATGAAAGAGTCCAACCCCGAGTCCCCGGCCTCTGTTTCCACCACGGAATGCGTGATGGCAGGATTGAGGAGATCCTCGAAGTACTCCTTCCACCGCCCGATAATGTCCTCAGTCGAGTTCAGCAGTCTCCTGCCCCCACTATAAACAGTGTTGGCAAAGCACTGCTTCCCCCTCCTGAGGCGCCGGACGGTTTGCCAGAATTGCTTCGAGGCCAACCGGTAGTCCTTCTCCATGGCCTCACCGAACTCTTCCCAGGCCCGGGTTTTTGCCTCTGCCACAGCCCGGGCCGCAGCACGCTTGGCCTCACGGTACCCGTCAGCCGCCTCAGGAGTCCCACAAGCCAACCACAGCCGATAGGACTCCTTCTTCAGCTTAACAGCATCCCTTACTGCCGTTGTCCACCACCGGGTTCTGGGATTGCCGCCACGACAGGCACCGCAGACCTTACGGCCGCAGCTATGGGCAGCAGCATCGACAATAGATGCAGAGAACATGGTCCACTCAGACTCTATGTCTCCAACATCCCCCGGGATCTGGTCGAAGCTCTCCCGGAGGTGGGAGTTGAATACATCCCTGGCCGAGGGCTCCGCCAGGCGTTCCCAGCAGACCCTCACTATGCGCTTGGGCCTGCCAAGTCTGTCTGGCTTTCTCCTCCTCCAGCGGATCCAACTCACCACCAGGTGATGATCAGTGGACAGCTCAGCCCCTCTCTTCACCCGAGTGTCCAAAACATGCAGCCGAAGGTCTGATGATACGACAACAAAGTCGATCATCGACCTCCTGCCTAGGGTGTCCTGGTGCCAAGTGCACTGATGGACACCCTTATGTTTGAACATGGTGTTCGTTATGGACAATCCGTGACTAGCACAGAAGTCCAATAACAAAACACCACTCGGATTCAGATCAGGGAGGCCATTCCTCCCGATCACGCCTCTCCAGGTGTCACTGTCGTTCCCCACGTGGGCGTTGAAGTCCCCCAGCAGAATAATGGAGTCCCCGGGAGGGGCACTATCCAGCACCCCCGACAGGGATGCCAAGAAGGCAGGGTACTCTGCACAACCACTCGGCCCGTAGGCTGAAATGATAGTCAGAGACCTCTCCCCAACCCGAAGGCGCAGGGACACAACCCTCTCATCCACCAGGGCAAACCCCAACACGAGACGGCTGAGCTGGGGGGCAACAAGCAAACCCACACCAGCCCGCCGCCTCTCCCCGTGGGCCACTCCAGAGTAGAAGAGAGTCCAACCCCTCTCAAGGAGATGGGTTCCAGAGCCCACGTTGTGCGTGGAGGCGAGCCCGACTATTTCTAGTCGATATCTCTCGACCTCCCGCACAAGCTCAGGCTCCTTCCCCCCCAGTGAGGTGACATTCCACGTCCCTAGAGCCAGCCTAAGCATCCGGGGATCGGGCCGCTGAGGTCTCCACCTTCGTCCGCCACCCAATCCTCTTTGCACCGGTCCCTCACGGTTCCCCCTGCAGGTGGTGGGCCCACTGGGGGATGGCCTCGCGTCTCTCGTTCGGGCGTGGCCCGGCCGGGTCCCGCGAGGAGCAACCCGGCCACCAGGCGCTCTCCGACGAGTCCCGACCCCAGGCCTGGCTCCAGGGTGGGACCCCGGCTCCGCCGTACCGGGCGACGTAACGTGCCTCGATATTTTGTTCTTCATGAGGGGTTCTTGAACCATTCTTTGTCTGACCATTCTTTGTCTGACCCATCACCTAGAGCCTGTTTGCCATGGGAGACCCTACCAGGGGCATTTAGGCCCCAGACAACATAGCCTCTAGGATCATTTGAGCACTCAAACCCCTCCACCACGTTAAGGTGACGGTTCAAGGAGGGGTTGATTATTAGTAATAGAAATATATAATATCACCTTGAGAAAAGCTATAGCTTCACTTGGTGTATAATCCTTACCACAAACTACAGTGATGCTAAATTCCTCGCTGCTATCTATGTTTGTCCATTTCATCTAATTGTGGTTTAATACTTTCTGACTGGCTTTATTCAGCATTCAAATTTTTCTGCCCTACCAACCCTCTAAATAGCAGAAGATCTGTCAATGGGGCCTTGGCATTCTTATGTCCTCATCCTTCTCAGTCAGTTAAAAAAAATATCTGTGCTGGGTTCAGCTGGCAGCAGACTGACAACAGCCGACACTGCTGACTAACAGCTAACACTGTGTACAGTTAAACATCATGTGGCTCCTGTGTGCAAAACGGGCCTTGCCTCTATCCCCCATGTCAGATTCCTCACCAACACTATATTTTCTGCCTCTTTGTGGAGTTACAAATCAATAGCTGACAAAATGTCAAACATGTTTGTATCTGTTTCCACTGCTCAGCATGCACTCTTATCTGCCAGTTGGACTGGTGTCAAGGCTACCGGAGATTCAATCTGTTACACCTCTGTCCTGATAGAAATACCAATGACAGGTTTATGTTGAGCTACAGAGAGAATCGATTAGATTCTCTTACAAAAATGTCCATAAGCCAGTCTTTCTCATATTTAATTAAACTTTTTTGATCTCCCAGTGTGAATCATGCAGGCAACCGATCTTACAGTTTTAATGTTCTCCTCAATAACACAGGCAGCACCGAAAACCTTACTAGTTTAAAAACCATGAATAACAAGGACTGATCTAATATGCAATTGAAAGCTGCCTCGGTCTGGTGTTTTATATCTGAAAGTGGTAAACAATTTAATATGATTTTAAAGATGGTGCCATTATGATATTAAATCAATTGAAATGTGACCAATTTTCAGTTTAAAATTCTTTTTACAGAAATGCTCAAAGTGAAATTTCATAATATCAAGAAAACATTAAACACAAAGGTAGCTCTTCCCAAAGTTAAGGTGCAACAGTCTAGAAAGAGGGTTTCCTCAAGTTTGATATCTGCTCCTTGGAACTACGAGTAGATTTTGGTTTAAGGGCCTGATGGCTCAAGTTGGAGCATGTAGCTTTAACAAATCAGCAGTATAGGCATGTGTAAGACGGGAGATATTTTGAAATTCATTAATAGTCTGTCTAAGGGTATGCGCATATAGCAAAGCTTTTGGCATATTAGATCAGATCACAATCTGACATGATTTGGTTTAAACAGACACTAAAGCTTATTTTTACAAGGCAAGATCAGATTATTTCTACAACAGGTACAGAGATCCCCACCAATTGATGAAAAAGGTTTATTAAAATTGTGTGACTGACAGTGTGAAATGCTGCTGAAGGATCTAACAAGGCTAAAACTGTAAATTTCCCAGTGTCTTTGGCCATTGTGTGTGTCAGTGAACACTTTAAAAAAGCAGTTGAATTGGTATTAATGAAAAATGTTTGTGTTGCTTCAGATTATTCAAAATGGGACTCAACTGGTTTGAAAGAATAGATAAAAAATATCAACTATGCACAATGCAGCCCACTGGGGGAGTGGACCCACCCCCTGCAGGCGGTACCGTGAGGGATTGGGCGGTGGACAAAGGTGGAGACCCGAATGCTTAGGCTGGCTCTAGTGGAATGTCACCTCGCTGGGGGGCAAGGAGCCTGAGCTTTTGCGGGCGGTCGAGACATATTGACTAGAAATAGTCGGGCTTGCCTCTATGCACAGCGTGGGCTCTGGAAACCATCTCCTCGAGAGGGGCTGGACTCTCTTCTACTCTGGAGTGGCGGCGGGCTGGGGTGGGTTTGCTTGTTGCCCCCCAGCTCAGCCGTCTCATGTTGGGGATTACCCCAGTGGATGAGAGGGTCGCATCCCTGTTCCTTCGAGTATGGGACAAGTCTCTGACTGTTGTTTCAGCCTACGGGCCGAGCGGTAGTGCGGAGTACCCGGCCTTCTTGGCGTCCTAGTTGGGGTGCTGGATAGTGCCCCTCCCGGGGACTCCATTATTCTGCTGGGGGACTTCAATGTCCACGTGGGAAACAACAGTGACACCTCGGGAGGAATGGCCTCCCCGATCTGAATCTGAGTGGTGCTTTGTTATTGGACTTCTGTGCTAGTCACGGATTGTCCATAATGAACACCATGCTCAAACATAAGGGTGTCCATCACTGCACTTGGCACTAGGACACCCTAGGTAGGAGGTCAGTGATTGACTTTGTTGTCGTATCATCAGACCCTCGGCCGCATGTTTTGGACACTTGGGAGAGAGGGGCTGAGCTGTCCACTGATCACCACCTGGTGGTGAGTTGGATCCGCTGGAGGAGGAGAAAGCTGGACAGATTAGGGAAGCCAAAGTGCATAGTGAGGGTCTGCTGGGAATGTCTGGGGGAGCCCTTGGCCAAGGATGTATTCAACTCCCACCTCCAGAAGAGCTTTGACCAGATTCCGGGGGATGTTGGACCATGTTCTCCGCATCTATTGTCGATGCTGCTGCCCGTAGCTGC
The DNA here is from genome assembly GCF_021462225.1 of Girardinichthys multiradiatus. Taxonomy (NCBI): domain Eukaryota; kingdom Metazoa; phylum Chordata; class Actinopteri; order Cyprinodontiformes; family Goodeidae; genus Girardinichthys; species Girardinichthys multiradiatus. The sequence continues at coordinate 31,145,911 of NC_061803.1, read as the reverse complement.
CGCCGTAAGGTCTGTGGTGCCTGTCACAGCGGCAATCCCAGAACCCAGTGGTGGACACCGGCAGTAAGGGACACTGTCAAGTTGAAGAAGGAGTCCTATTGGCTGTGGTTGGCTTGTGGGACTCCTGAGGCAACTGACAGGTACCGTGAGGCCAAGTGTGCCACGGCTCGGGCTGTGACAGAGGCAAAAACTCGGACCTGGGAGGAGTTCGGTGAGGCCATGGAGAAGGACTACCGGTTGGCCTCAAAGTGATTCCGGCCCCTAAGGAGAGGGAAGCAGTGCTTTGCCAACGCTGTTTACAGTGGGAGAGGGAGGCTGCTGTCCTCGACTGAAGACATTATCGGGAGGTGGAAGGAGTACTTCGAGGATCTCCTCAATCATGCCATCACGCATACCTGGTGGAAACAGAGGCCGGGGATTCGGGTTTGACTCTTTCATCACCCAGGCTGAAGTCACCGAGGTGGTTAAAAAGCTCCGCGGTGGCAGGGCTTCAGGGGTGGATGAAATCCACCCTGAGTACCTTAAATCTCTGGATGTTGTGGGGCTGTCATGGTTGACACGCCTCTTCAACTTTGCGTGGTTGTTGGGGACAGTGCCTCTGGACTGGCAGACTGGGGTGGTGGTCCCCCTTCATAAGAAGGGTGGCCATAGGGTGTGTTCCAACTACAGGGGGATCACACTCCTCAGCCTCCCTGGTAAGGCCTACGCCAGGGTATTGGAGAGGAGAGTCCGGCCGATAGTTGAACCTCGGCTTCAGGAGGAGCAGTGTGGTTTTCGTCCCAGCCGTGGGACACTGGACCAGCTACATACCCTCTACAGGGTACTTGAGGGTTCATGGGACTTTGCCCAACCGGTCCACATTTGTTTTGTGGACCTGGAGAAAGCATCCAACTGTGTCCCTCGTGATGCCCACTCTGTGGGAGGTGCTCCAGGAGTATGGAATCGGGCGCCCTTTATTAGGGGCCATCTGGTCCCTGTACAAGCAGAGCAGGAGTTTGGTCCGCATTGCTGGCAAGTCGAACCTGTTCCCGGTGCATGTTGGACTCTGGCAGGGCTGCCCTTTGTCACCGGTCCTGTTCATAACTTTTATGCACAGGATTTCTAGACATAGCCAAGGGCCAGAGGGGGTCTGGTTAGGGGACCAGTGGATTTTGTCTCTTCTTTTTGCAGATGACGTGGTCCTGCTGGCCCCCTCTAGCCAAGACCTACAGCATGCACTGGGGCGGTTCACACCCGAGTGTGAAGCGGCGGGGATGAAGATCAGCTCCTCCAAGTCAAAGGCCATGGTACTCGACTGGAAAAGGGTGGCTTGTCCTCTTCAGGTTGGAGGGGAGTTCCTGCCTCAAGTGGAGGAGTTCAAGTATCTTGGGGTCTTGTTCACGAGTGAGGGAAGAATGGAGCGGGAGATCTACAGACGGATCGGTGCGGCTGCCGCAGTAACGGGGGCACTGTGCCGGTCCATTGTGGTGAAGAGGGAGCTGAGCCAACAAGCGACACTCTCGATTTACCGGTCGGTCTACGTTCCTACCCTCACCTATGGCCATAAACTTTGGGTCATGACCGAAAGAACGAGATCCCGGATACAAGCAGCTGAAATTAGCTTCCTCAGTAGGGTGGCTCGGAGTAGAGCCGCTGCTCCTCCACATCGAGAGCAGCCAGTTGAAGTGGCTTGGGTATCTATATCGGATGCCTCCTGGACACCTTCCTCGGGAGGTGTTCCAGGCACGTCCCACTGGGAGGAGGCCCAGGGGATCGCCCAGGACACGCTGGAGTAACTATGTCTCTCGGCTGGCCTGGGAACGCCTTGGGCTCCCCCCGGAGGACCTGGATGAGGTGTCTGGGAAGAGGGATGTCTGGGTGTCTCTGCTGAGTCTGCTGCCCCTGCGACCCGGTCCTAGATAAGCGGAAGACGACGAGTACGAGTACGAGTATGCACTATGCATGGACCAATTACACCTTCTGAAAGAAGTTGGGAGAATGCAGTTCTTCAAAAGGGTTTCATGGTCTTTTAGAAGGACACTGATGTTCTGAAAATTTACGGTGAAGGACTACCATTATGAGGAACAAGATGGGTTAACAGAGGAATAGGGATTAAAAGTGAAAAAATATGCCCCCAATCTTCCTTATTGCACACAATGTCAGACATTTATCACAGACAGACTTAAGAACAGAGACATGAGAGGACCTTTAAAGAGGAATGGTTTTCTTTCTGTATCACACAAACCTTTTTAGCAGTTTTTTTTTTTGGAGAAAATGAGGTAAGCAAAGTAAGCAGTTCTGGAGTTTTTTTTATAATCTCATTCAAATATGTCATGAGTACCTTCAATTACAAGCTGTGAACTTCCACATAAGTTGTTTTTCAAATCCACTCAGGTTTACAATATGTTTCTTTTCCCCTTAAATTATAAATAATGTCATTTATTCAAGGACTGTTCATATGGTGATAAGAAGGACTCTGTTTAAATTGCACCACTTGACGTTTGGGGGAAATTAATGGCAGATAGGGTATTTCTTATTTTCAAATATTGTTGAATGAAGAAAACAATTGGCTTCCAGCAGACGGACCCTTTTCCCATCCAGGGCAAAAGGGCAGATGCTTACGGACCACTAGTGGTTTATCTGTGCATGTGCGTAAATGTGTGCAAATTCTTCAAGGTGACAGCCAGTAGCAAATTCACAATTCTCATTTAAAGAGGGCTGTCCGTACCACTTTTGCACCTGTTATCGAATGCACACACAATCTTAGTAGATCACCTGCAACAAACCCACTAATCGCATATGCAATTTTTTTTTACATGCAATTTAGCATTTCTTCTTTGGTACCTTAGTAGAAATACAGTAGTAATTCAATTAAACTCAAATTCAATTCAAAAATACTTTATTAATCCCAAAGGGAAATTCAATGTTGCTGTAGCTCATATTATACAGGTAGATGCTGGTGGCTGTGGGCAGGAAGGATCTCCTAATGCAGTCTGTCTTACAGCAGATCTGAAGAAGCCTCTGTCTGAAGACACTCTGTTGTTGTACAACAACCTCATAAAGAGGATGCCCTGGGTTCTTCATAATGTTCTTCATAATGCTGATTAAATGACAGAATGAAATGGTAAGCATTACTGCTATAAACTACATTTCCTACAAATTCTGCCAAAAAACCCCAAAAGCTAACTTGATTAATAATCTATCTTCCTTTCCTAATTTGGTAGGAAAAGTATCAACACCAGATCAGACCTTAAAGCTGAACTAAACCCGTTATAAAACCATAACCCTGCTGCCAAACAAATTTTGAAAAATGCCACCAAAGTGGACAGTGCCAAGAGTTACTGAGGGTCAGGGCCAAGTGCAGGGATGAGCAGAGAGGGTTAAGAGGGGGTGTGGTCAGGAGAATGAAGGAAAGTGGCAGCTATCTTAATTTGATATAGTGAAACATGCAGTGTCAGTAGAGCAACACAGGTAGTTTTGCCTCTTATAGATCTTTTGAGGCAGAGAATATTTCTCCCCCCTTGTCACCGGATGTCATCGGAGGCTTTATGGAGCCCAGCGGCCCTGAGCCTTATCAGCCATGCCCAAAGCCGGCGCTGCCGAGGCAGTGGGGGACAGAACGAGTCAAGTTTCTGAGTGGTAAAGTGATAGGCGTGTCTAGGTGAGATGGTTTTATACCTTGAAGCAGGGCTGTGACGTAGACAGTTACAAAGCTGCACCATTTGAACCAATAGGAAAATTCAATTGTCACATTTCAAGCCAAAGAGGGGAGCACTAAGACAGTTTTAAGACAAATAAACAGTAACATATATTTTACAAGCCTACTTTGAATGAGCCATTGTCCATGAGATTACAGATGTAATTGTCTTTAAAGACCATAGCATTGTCAAAACCTCTAGCATGACCTGACACATATTTTATTAAACTTCTTCCATAGTTTGCATCCTGCTTTCATGTTTCAGTAAGAAATAAAAAGTCAGATTTCTGTGGGTCAAGCAAGTCATATCCCACAATTTACATCACTTCTCACAGAAAAAAGATGAAAGCTCTCACAGAGTTATTACCTCCAACTTCATGGGTTCAAATTTCATCTTTCCGATCCGGCCACTCTGCTCTCCCAGATTGTCCATGATGACAGCCAGTAGCACCTGCAAAATTCTTATTTATAGGGCTGTCTGCATCATCTTTGTGCCTGTTATCCATTGCGCAAGCCATCTTTGTATATTGCCCTTCAATACGCTCACTTATTGCGCATGCAGAGAATTTGTGGTCATTATTTGGAATCTTTGAAGATCAGGCCCTTAGTGTATAACCTGTGCATACTGGAGATACTTCTCAGAGCTTGAAGTTGGCCTGAAAGGTGGGATGCATAGATAGATAGATAGATAGATAGATAGATAGATAGATAGATAGATAGATAGATAGATAGATAGATAGATAGATAGATAGATAGATAGATAGATAGATAGATAGATAGATAGATAGATAGATAGATAGATAGATAGATAGATAGATAGATAGATAGATAGATAGATAGATAGATAGATAGATAGATAGATAGATGGATAGATAGATAGATAGATAGATAGATAGATAGATAGATAGATAGATAGATAGATAGATAGATAGATAGATAGATAGATAGATAGATAGATAGATAAATCTTTACTTAAATATACAGATATAGTTAGCTTTGAATTTAAAGTTCCTTGTTGCAAGGATTTTTTCATATGGTATATTATGGGTTACTGTGATGTAACAAACTGTTGGGTAATGGAAGAATCATTGCTTATGAAAAAACTGTCCAGCTGGAAGTGATAATAGAGGAAATGTGGACAAATATGGTGGAAACAGTAGAATCAGCCATCGTCGTTACATTCTAATCAAAACCACTATTAGCTATTTGTAAATTAGAATCTTTAAGATAATCAATTGTGGGAAGTGATTAATATACTGTAGTGAATGACAGGTAATGTAGGCGGAAGTCATGGGAAAAAACAAACATTTGGAACAGTCCAGGTGAAAGTTAGTACATGCGATGATTCGATGGCTTTCAGAACCACCTTTACAGGAATAACTAGCATTAGTTGCTTCCTTTTTAACTCTATAATTGTCTGAAAGTACTGTGAAGGAATGTTCACCCATCTTGTCTTTATACACCATTGCTAAGTTGTTTGGATGATCCAATTTTGGCCAAGCTTTAGCTGCTGGACAGAAAAGTTACATAAAGGATTTTTACGGTACAATTTATAACTGAAAAGCACTCTGGTGTTCTCGTTGCCTCCACTACCATATTTGGTGCTATGAGGTTTTCTTGCCGATTTGCTGTGCTTGGTTTTTGCCAAACATATTTACATTTATATCCATATATATATATGTTTCATCTATCCAAAGGACATTGTTTCAGATATTTTTGGTTTATTTGAAAAGGACTTTGTAAGCCTAGTTGTAATGGTGCAGCTATATTCATTTTAAAGAAAGGAGGCATTCTTATTCATTTGTAGTTCTATACTGAAGAGTTACCAGCCTGTGATAGTAGCATAAAAACCCACAGCAGCATTCATATGCCTGTCAAGTGCTCTCTTTCCCTAAGGAGAGTGTGTTTAACCCTTGACCAAGAGGCCAGCCTTAAATAAATCCCACAGCTATGTCTGGACATCTAGGAACAGAGGGCCAGTTGCACAAAGCTACAAAGTTTGCATATGCTTTCAATTCTAAAACAAGACATCAATTGAGAATCGCTCCAAAACCCACTTCATAGACATAGTTTGCAAACATTAAGTAAGGTATTATTCATGCTTTTAAGGAAAAATTCAAGAATAGTAATGTTAATCACATCCAGAGTGATTTAACTCCTCCACTGTCTCTGCTTGCTTTGCAAAAAAGGAAAACAGATCCTTTCTTTGACTTTTGACAATTTCTGCTTTGCAAATACATTTGCAAATAATTTTGTACATTGTTTTAAACATTTGTTCAAATGTAATAATAATGTAATAATTAAATAATGTAATGTAAACAAATAAATCATACATTTCACTTAGTTCACTCATTTCAGCCACACTGGTACCATTGATCATCCCTTGTGTCTGCTGCTGCCGGTTCGAGCCCCTGTTATGTCCATCTCAGTCATTGTGTCCTTGGGCAAGACACTTCACCAGCCTTGCCTACTGATGGTGGTCAGAGGGCTTGCTGGCTCCTGTGTATGGCAGCCTCACTTCTGGCAATGTTCCCCAGGGCAGCTGTGGCTACAATGTAGCTCACCAGTGTCAGTGTGTGAATGGGTGGATGACTGAATGTAATGTGAAGCGCTTTGGGATCTCTGGGGACTTGATAAAGCGTAGTCCATAGTGCTAGTCCATATTTAGTAAAATATTTTGAAAATCAGGATGTTTTGCTGGTTCTGTTTCCTGTTGGTGTGGCAGGAATTGACTCATGAATATGAGTCAATGCCAATATATCTTTAGATGTATTGCAAGAGGAAGCTGTCTGAAAGGGATGTTTGGGTGCTAACCCAGATTGTATCCAAAAAACATAAAACCACGGCTGCCCAAATCACGGCAGAATTAAATGTGCACCTCAACTCTCTTGTTTCCACGAGAACTGTCTGTCGGGAGCTCTACAGGGTCAATATACATGGCCGGGATGCTATAGCCAAACCTTTGGTCACTCATGCCAATGCCAAACGTCAGTTTCAATGGTGCAAGGAGCGCAAATCTTGGGCCGTGGACAATGTGAAACATGTATTGTTCTCTGATGAGTCCACCTTTACTGTTTTCCCCACATCCGGGAGAGTTACGCTGTGGAGAAGCCCCAAAGAAGCATACCACCCAGACTGTTGCATGCCCAGAGTGAAGCATGGGGGTGGATCAGTGATGGTTTGGGCTGCCATATCATGGCTAGATGGGCGCGTCACTGCCAAGGCCTACCGAACCATTCTTGAGGACCATGTGCATCCAATGGTTCAAACATTGTGTCCTGAAGGCAGTGCTGTGTATCAGGATGACAATACACACAGCAAGACTGGTGAAAGATTGGTTTGATGAGCATGAAAGTGAAGTTAAACATCTCCCATGGCCTGCACAGTCACAAGATCTAAATATTATTGAGCCACTTTGGGGTGTTTTGGAGGAGCGAGTGAGGAAACGTTTTCCTCCACCAGTATCACGTAGTGACCTGGCCACTATCTTGCAAGAAGAATGGCTTAAAATCCCTCTGACCACTGTGCAGGACTTGTATATGTCATTCCCAAGACAAATTGACGCTGTATTGGCCGCAAAAGGAGGCCCTACACCATACTAATAAATTATTGTGGTCTAAAACCAGGTGTTTCAGTTTCATTGTCCAACCCCTGTAGATTTGTATTGAAGACAGATTGATTTGTATTGACTCATGAATATGAGTCAATACAAATCTAATTGCAATAGTAGCTCACTAAAAATGCACTGTTAATGAGAGGTAAATGACAAATTCACCCTAAAATACACAACCAAGCCAAATATTGTGGCAAGTTAACAACAACCGGACTCAAAAACAGGCACTAAATGTGCTCACTTGCTGGGCTTGGTGGTCTGAACTGATCCTTTATTTATTTGGTGCAATTTGCTCTGTGAATCCAGGTAAAAAACTGAAGCAGATCGCAGGGTAGTTTGTTGGACCAAAGTGCAGACTGAAACTTATGAGCATCATGATTAGGATTTATTGATAATAAAAGACAAAAACTTACAGCATGGAGATATGAAAATAACTATGGCAAGAACAGAAGAACATAACAAGGAAATGATCAAAATATAAACAAAAAAGAAAACCAAAACCCAACACTTGTGCATCATGACATCACCATGTTCCTCCCTGCATTTGAGTCCTCCAGCACAACACATTAGAGTACTTTAAGTTCTGGATCTGAAGTTGCTCTGTCTCTTTAATGACTTCTGGATCTGCGTGTGTTTGTATTGGAAAAGAGTACAACTGGCATCAGATTCAAAATTAGGTGCAGACAGCTCACATCTCCAGGATATCATGGACATGTTTGTGTCTCCACGTGTTAAGTTAAATTTTTCATTTGAATCTGTGGCAGACACTTGCTATTTACATAAAGGAAGTACCATGTGCAAAACAGGTACAGAAGCAGTTGCAATTGTTGTGCAACAATAGGTTAGGTTTGGCTATGAATAACTAATAATTGCCAGTAGCAATTATTAAAAAAGTTAGTATTACCAACTTGGGTCACTGCCACCTGATTATCAGGAACTAGTGGCCAAACAGCTCTCAGACTCTAGGTATTTGTTATATGAATACCTGTTTGGTGAGGTGCGGTATAATAAAACAATAAATTAAAGACTGAATTTTACACCCCTGCATCAAACAGCAAGCTCTACGGACATATACAGAATAAACATTAACAGCTTCTTAAAATACTTCAGTCGACAAACAGTTTAACTAGACTAGTAACATTCAACTAAACTAGTAATTAAAATAAAAATATTTTAAAAAAAAAATAAATAAACTACAATAAATAGTAAAAAGGAACAAATAAGAATAAAACTTAAACCAATAACCAACAAAACAATGCAGTGACATCACAGTTCAATGTAAATGTGTATGTTTAAGAACCTGGGTTTGTTTTAAGAAATTTGGAATGAGGCCAAATTAGCTTTAAAAGCCCACAGAGAACAACAGTTGTTATGTGTTCAAACAACCAAATCACAACATATTGTCAAAGGGAAAATAAAACCCTATTAAAAATTGCTGAATTGCTGCATTAGAAATCTATAACATTTTCAACAATTTATTCCTAATGTTGTGTTAGGAACATGAAGTGATAATCTACCAAGATGGCAGCAAAAAACATAAATAGAAACAATTTGACTATCTTAACAGCAGGTGGGATGATATCACATTTAGAATTAGCTGCTCAGCTTAATAACAACAACAAAAAAATAGCAGCTCTGGGACTATTTAGCAACTCACTAAGTTCTATATGTACCTTTAAATCCCATTTCTACAAATATTAATTAATATGTGTGTGAACACTGGTGGCGCGCTTTGACCAATTGCAGCTTGAACAGAATGGGCTGTGTAGTAAACACAGCAGAAGTAATGTTGGCTAATGTATTGCCATTAGTAGAGCTTTAGCTTTAGCAGCTAAGATAACCGAGACACCATTTAACACATTTATAAGGACTATGCTGACATATTTTGTGCAGGTCAGTGATATAAGATGAAAGAAAAACACAGATAAAATGGAATAAGCTCATGTTGCAGGAGTAAAGTAACTTTTCAACAGTGAAACTTAGCATCAGGCTCAGTGGCCTGTTAGCATTCAAGCAGTTAAGCATCACAAAGTAAAAACAAAAAAAACAATAAAAAAACAAATATTGAAATTGCTTGATCCTAAACCAGTTTTCTCTGCCCAGACACAACCTCTTACATTAATCATTCTGATGAACAGGAGGATGTCCGATGGGCCAGTGAGTTGCATGGCCACCTCATCTTAACACAATCTTTGTTATTTCTTCTGCAGTATATAAATTTTCTGAGAAACTGAATTTAGGAATATCAGGCACTCTGAGTAATAAGGTGATATAAGAGCTTCACTTTTGTATAATTGAAACTAAAATTAATTAACTTTAACGCAATCATACATATAAATGTTGCTAGTTTCACTAGTGTTTTTTTAACTAGCAGGGCAAACCAAATGTGATAAATAACTGCTAAATTTTATTAAAATCTTCTTTACCTCTGAGTTGGTGTGTTTCAACTCATATCATGCACCACAGTCTAAATTGGAAATTAAAATCGCAGCATATCAACATGTTCTCATCAGTCAGTTTACAGCAACAGCAAGAAAAGGTTACATGAACTGAATCTGAAATGGCTTTCCAAGTGCCTCTTCCTCTCAGTAAAATCAGATAAAATATGTTTAAATAAAATTGCACATCATTGCGGAAATAATTGTTCCAATTATTTCTAAATCTTTTTTAGATTATGTAGAAAATGAATGAATTCACTTGTAATTATTATTTTCAATGCAAATACATGAACAAGCCTAATTCTGCCAATTGGTCTACAGGTAAAAGGGTAGCTTTGGCATATGTGTAACAAATCAAAGTCCTGATGCACGCTTAAATGCAATAAAGTGCAGAAAAAGCTAGAGGCATTTTACTTTAGTGTTTTCATATTCAAAACTGCTGGGTGCTATGGAAACAGTGATGATTTAAGACCTTGCTATTTTCCAACCAATTTTTGTCTGGTCCATATTTCATGGTTTATTTTTTTGTCTCTTTTTTTAAATTATTGCTTTGATTTTATGAGCAGCGGGGCACTGGGGGTACTGTGGAATGGCAGTGGAGATTTTAACTCCAAATGTGCACCGTTTAAGTTGAACTGTAACAGTGAGCTAAGTTAAATATTTCCATTTTCTTTTAACTACTTCTGCTTGTATCTAACAGCCACCATGAACACTTTATGTAGGCTTCACTCAGAGTTCCTCCTCTGTCTAATGTGGGTTTTCCTTTTCTCAGAAAACCAAAAAATAAAAGACATGGCCTTTTTGAGCAGTGCATGTAAATATCTTTAAGCGGTGTAGACATGTACTGTTTAAAAAGATACAACCCACATTAAATCAAACTAAACCCCTTTTTTAGGCTAAGTAGGTTAATCAAAATCATTTATATTTATCAAATGCCACCATAACTTAAATGGGGACCCACCAGTGGATGTATTTTATGGCAACACCATATATACAGCGGTTTAATGTGTAACATAAAAACAATAAAAAAAAAAAACCTCCATTCCTGTCCTTCCTGTCTGACCGCTTCAGTGGAACCTCTTCTACCCAATTATTATTATTATTTTTTATATTAAAACTTTTGGTTAACCATTCTCTTGTCTGGCTGCGTTTTGGGTTCTGGTTGAGTTGCTTCATCGTTACATTAACTGGTCTTTCTACATTGCCCTAAGGTGTGAATGAGTGTGTGTGTGTGTGGTTGTTTGTCCTGTGTGTCTGTGTTGCCTTGTGATGGACTGCCGACCTGTCCAGGGTGTACCTCGCCTCCCGCTCATGGACTGCTGGACAGCTTCCCCATGACCCACTATGGAAGAAGCGGTAGAAAATGACTGACTGATTGACAGTTATACGTAAGTACAGCATATACATCATGGGAATGCCCCATGATCATACTGTTTCAAAATGAACAAGTTTGTTGTCCCAGAAGAACATGTTGTGCAAAATGTGGCTATCAACCACAGATCAAAAGACAAACGTTTCATTAAGATTTTAGTCAAAACTGCTTAGAGAGTATTAATATCCACAATGAAGCCACCCCTCTAGAGATACATATTTGCATCTTTGGAACCAAACTAATGATTTCTGTCTTGTCTGCAATAACTTGGAAGAAAGAGTTACTGTAGAGCGCTATAGTCAAGTAGTGACAATGAAATATAAAGTTGAATGTCATCAGCATAGATATTGTAAGATATGTTTTAGTATTCTATAATCTGAGCAAGGGGTCTTATGAAGATGTTGAATACAATATGCCTGAAATTGGAGCTTTGATGTACCTTGCATCTGATCTCTGCTTATATTTATATTTACCAAATGATACAGAGTAGGCCCTTTCGGCCAAATAAGATTTGACCCCAATTTAGCATGGCAACAGACAATTCCACCTGTCTTTCCAGTCTATAAATCTTTACTTCTTTACTGACAATATCTGTCAGTAAAGTCTCAGTCCCTATAAAATAACAGTAGGCAGTGTGTAACAGAACCAAATTTGAACAAAGTCCAAAACTTTGTCATGACCACTAAAAGAATACAGTCATAATCAATGCAGATTACAGACAGCAGTTGACAGAATAGCAACATATTCACAAGAGTCAACATTTCCCTAAGCTATCTTCTTGCATTGCAGTATTTCTTCAAGGAACACAACAACAAGATCTCATTTATGTTCTAGTTCCATTAAAGAATCCAAAGTTGGGAGGATCTACTGCAATAAGCACTGCTCATCTGTTAACTCGGCTTAACCAAGCTTAACTTAAGGCATAACATCAAGGTTGTGTTTGAGAATAACATCCACCTGAAAAGGTTACCAGCCCATCAGAGCAGACTTTGTATATAACATAAATATTTAAAACTTAAAATAACCAAGCATATCTAAATATACATTTTATAGTCATGAAAGCCACCTTATTATGATTTAAATTGTTTTATGTCCGTTGGATCAAGCAGAGAGCTATTGTGAGTCAGATTACCCTCTGGGTTGATATTCTTCAGAGCCTTTCTGACCTCATTAAATATAAATCTGCAGTAGACTGTTCTAACAACCCTTTCCACTGATTTACAGGATACTTGTCTAAAGTATTATGCATGAGAAACACTGACTATGTACTTTTTACCTGTACAGACTATGGTAAGTACTTACTACATAACTGGCCAAGTAAAGTCTGCTTACTTGTTTTAGCCCATGAGCCCCACGATATTTATTGTTAAAAGTCAAATTTTCCATTCCATTAATAAGTGAAGAAGCAATTGCTTTCACCATTTATATTCATCTCCAAGTTTGTATACTTGTCCACATTGCACTTTTCCTCTATGTATTTGTTAGTGTTGATAGAAAAGCTTTAAATAGATGGAAACTAGCTTAGATTAAAATATTTCTTACAAATTATGATATTAAATAATCACTGGTTGAGCTTTTGTAGGAAATATTCTCAAATTTAATGAATCCCAAAGGATAGATTATATTTTCTTCTCAAAATATCTACTGTCTACTGTTCTCTTGTATACCAGGGTTGTAAGAAGGGAATACATATAATTTCTGAAGGTAATACATGTCTGTTTGCTGTCTAGGATACCTACTTCCTCACCTATTCATCACAGGTCCAGTGATGAGTATTCTTAAATATTTTGGTTTTCTAGTCACTGAGTTGGAAAAACATATAGGAGATACTGTCACTGTTAGACGGCTGTTGGAGAGGAAGGGTGATATCCGCAACAATGGAAATGAGGTTGACAGCTCCATATGATTAATGTCAGGGTCTGTCTGTGTTAGGTTTTAATCTTTGTTTACTTTCTGCTCAGCCAGGTGCTTTTCTGTTCATTCAGGTTAATTAGGCACTCGCCGTCAGTCTTGTTACGAGTTGTTCCATGTTCCTCTGATTAGATGATCTCCCAGTTCTTTGGTCCATACTCAACTTCCCTCAGCATTTAAGCTCTCTGGTTTTCATTGTTTGCCACTGGTTCCTCTTGTTGTCACTCTGGGTACTACCCTGACTGCTACCTGAGTCCATGCTCCTGCCATGTTCCTGTTTCTGTCATTCTCCTGTCTGAGTTCCTGTACCTGGTGATTCATTAAATCCTTCTCATCATAACCACTTTGCTCTGCATTTGGGTCCTACCACAACTCTCACCATGACAGAAGGAACCAGTCAAGAAATGGGCCTAGTAGACAGAGCTTCAAAGTTGTGCCACTAGATCCAGCAGCAGCAAGGAGAGATGAGAGCCAGATATGGGGAGGACATTGAGATCTTGCACTCTCCCCTGTTGCTGAAAGAAATGGGGGAGACTTTTGGAGGTTTCCGGCTGGTGTTAGCGTGTCCAGGTTATGGACCGGGTCATGACTGCTCCTCTTTGCCTCCTCCATCTCCTGCCTCAGTACTGCCAGCAGCCTCTTCAGCATGCCGTAAACTGCATTGTAGTCTCAACACTTCAGGTCCTGCCTCTGCTGATGGTCAGCAAGACGCCTCAGCACCTGCTCCAGTCTGCACTGGAGGTCAGCTAGACGCTGCAGCACCGGCTCCAGAGGAGCATCTTAGTGTTCCTTTTTCGGAGGGGTTTGAGGATGAACCCTCTCCACTTCCTGTTCCTGTTCCAGAGGGGTACCAGGACGAACCGCCTGTGTCCTTTGAGCCACAATGGCTCTGCTGCAGCTCCTCAGGTCTCCACCGCTCTCCAGTGCCTCTTAGAGGGTTCCAGCTGGCCCTGCGCCATTCTCCAAAGCTCCTCTGTGGGTTCAATCGGCTTCCACACCGTTCTCCAGAGCTCTTCCGTGCTCCCAGGTCTCCTGAGCTCTTCCGCGGTCCCAGGTCTAGAGAGCTCTTCAGAGCAGACAGAGCTCCAAAGCTGTGCCACTAGAGCGCAGAGATGAGAGGCAGATATGGGGAGGACACTGAGAACTTGCCCTCTCCCCTGTTGCTGAAAGAAATGGAGGAGACTTTTGGATGTTTCTGGCTGGTGCTAGCGCGTCCAGGTTATGGACCGGGTCAGAGCTGCACCTCTTTGCCTTCTCCATCTCTTGCCTTAGTACAGCCAGCAGCCTCTTCTGTACGCTGCAGACGGCGTTGTAGGCTCGACGCTTCAGCTCCAGTCTCGGCTGTGAGTCAGCTCGACTGCCTCCGCTGAAGGTCAGTCAGATCACGTCTAGGTTACGTCTTAGTGTTCCTGTGCTCCCAGGTCACCAGACCTCTTCTGTGGTACCAAAGGGTCCTCTAGGCTCCACGGCCAGCTTCCAGACCACCTTCGCTCCTTCGTCCCCGGCCTTCTAGACTCCTTCTCAGTTTTCAATGGCCGCTGAGGTCTCAACGTCCCAGCCATCCACCTGAACTCTGTTTTCTTTTTGTTTTCTGGTTCTTGCCCTTGCGAGGCCCCCTCTGCCTGCACTGCTTTCTGAAAAACAAAATAAACTATTACAATATTTTCAGGCCAGAATATAGCAGTGTATACCAGATTTTTTTTCATGGAAAATTAAATAGTAAACAATTAAGACATAATTGTTTGTGAAAATTAATACATTTCAAGATAACTGTTAAATGTTCATTTGGTAATTTAGGCTTATGGATAAACAGCAGAGGTTTTGATTCCTAACCTACATCAATGCATTGTTAGAGGTGTACTAGATGCAGAATTTATTTCTTGATACTTTTATAAGACGATTTTGGAAAGGTGCAATGGTGAATACGTAACAATATTTATAAGGAACACAAGAAAAACAAAAAAAACTGGAAATTCCTCGATTAGTTACATTATTTTGAATTTGTACTTTAACACAAACTTTTTACTTGTGTCTATCTCTGGAGCACTTTTAGTTAGATCCTGAAGTAACTAGAGGTGGGCAGAATAGCCAGAAATTATGCTGAAGTAAGAGTAGTGTTAATGCAAAATAACAATACTCAATTAAAAGTAAAATGCATTTTGCAGTAAATTACTCTATATATTTTTTTTTAAAGTTACTCAATTAAATGAAACTGAGTAAATGTAACTTGTTACAACCCATCTCTGCCCTAGAGCTACATCTTAGTTGGATTGTTATATGCATACAGATTTTTCTAGATTCAAAGATGCAAAATAATTTAGTATGAATTCATGCAACTCTTTGTACACGAGGCCCCTTGTTGCCTTGTAACTGTGTTGATTATGGATTCCTCTCTATACAATCTATCTAGAGTCAATTATTCAGTCTAACTTTCCAGAGTTGATTGCAACTTGAATTAATGCTGTATGAAGAACAGTGGGCCAAACTTTCTCTACACCAGTGTCTAAACTTAGCTGCTGATTTGTTAATGCCATTAATAAGGATTCCCACCACTTTTTTCAGAATAACAGTTTGTGGCTGCCTACAACTGGAACAAAATCCCCCACCCTGTTCCGCGCACCTCCAAAAATCAAACGTCTATTAATATCAGGTATGCAGTTGTGGCTTTCATGACTCTAGAAATGCCAAACACCTGTATCACTGGCGGAGGGCACAAGGTGCCAGAGTCAAAGATCAGTAAAGGGTGATGTGGAAAGAGAGAGAACAAGAAACATAATAAGAAACTGACAAAATTGGGAGAAAAGAGTGACAGCAACAGCAGCAACTGAAGGCAGAGACAGAGAAACTTAGTTTGAGTAGCAGGTTGGCATTCAGCAGGAGTCTGAATGGGTAAACACACAGAGCCTTCATCAGACCGACATAAAAACTCCTCTGCAGCACTTCCTTCCAACAAGCACTTCCTTGCAGCAGCCCATCTTTATCAGGCAGCCCGGCACTTGTCAGATTGACTGTATTTCGCTGTAAATGTTTTTAGCTAAAAGACAAGCAAGATCAACAAACTGTTTCAGTTTCTTAAGAGTTTGCTGAAAGTTCTTCTAGGGTGCTTTAAGGAGAGTTTTAGTTTTCTAAAAGAGAATTTATTTACACAACTTAGGACCCCTACTCCAACCCTCACTCTTTTAGCTGATGTCTATAATAACCTAGAATGGAAACATGGAAGAAACATGGAATTGAAATTTTGTAATTACTCGTACTCGTACTAGTCATCTTCCGCATTATCCGGGACCGGGTCGCAGGGGCAGCAGACTCAGCAGAGACGCCCAGACGTCCCTCTCCCCGGACACCTCCTTCAGCTCCTCCAGGTGTCAGTGTGGTTTCCCACGTGGGTGTTGAAGTCCCCTAGCAGAATAATGGAGTCCCCGGGAAATCATTAAACTGATTTCAAAATCATTCAAAACCACGAACCTTAAGATTTTTACTGATTACACTTGTAAATGGTGTTTTATTTTATTTAAGGAAAATGCATTTTTGGGTTGAACATCTGAAATTAGTATAAAGAATGCGGCCATTACAAACTTGCAGAAACCTCTCCCCCAACGCCAAAAAGCTTATTCTGTAAATTACTCTTTTTGGTGTCCTTTACTGGATGATTAAGGTTTGAAGAGGTAATAAATGTTGGCTATTTAACAAGTATTAATTTAACAAACAGGTGGCTAAGTAGCTTGTGGAGGAACCGTGCTCAAATGTGTCAGAAGCCTCCTGCCCATGTTAGTCACCACCTTGGTTACACACTGCTGTGGGATGACATTTTATTGAACAACCAGCATTTTTCGCAAGTCATTCAATGCGGTTGTGTTGGACACTGGCACGAACAGAATGTTAAAGCTGATCCCAGCTTAAACGTGCTTTTACCAGCTTGGTATTCAATGCAGTTCAGGACAAGACTGCAGGAAGGCCCCTCTATCATCTACACTACCAGATTCTGGAGTCTCTGATATATACTCCACTCTGTATGGGCAAGTGCTGACATGGAGAGATGTTTAGTACCTAAGATTGGGAATATTGGATTGCAACTTGTTACTGAATTTTATCTCTGAATTGAGATTGCTTCTAACGATAACAAGCCTTGTTTGTCCAGTGAGGTAGATCACGTCCATCAAAAGCTGTTTGGCGTTGTCACAGAGGATTTGTCAAGATTATTGGCAAAAAATAATGTCACAACATAAAAAAATTATTAAACTCAAAATTTCTGTGTTGAGTTTTACCTTTTGAACTGAGTTACTAAAATACATTAGCTTTCACTAATATTGTGCTTCATTAATATGCACCTGTGTAATTTTTTGTTCTTGGGGAGTTTGTTGAGCCTTGTGCTATAGGTTAATGGATCAGTGCTTACACAGCTTGCAGCCTCATAAAGATTGTAGTTGTGAGGGTGTGATAAGTATGATCTACAAAGATGGAATGGGAACAGTGTGTTATGGTTTAAAAAATAGTAGCTGTTGAGGGCACTGAAGTGTTGCTTAGTAGGGTCATACAGAAACTGTTTGAAAAACAAGCCCTTCACACCTGAAGTTAGAAGTTTCCTACCGTTAGCACATCCATATATTTTTTCTGCTGTACTTTTCCCATCAGCCCCTGCCTCTGTTAGTTGACTCTTTGACCTTTTTAAGCACCATTCATAAGAATTCTTCAAAATATTCCTGTCACAAAACAGAAACCATGTATTAGCAAATCTCAAAGAACTTTAGTGACGCATGGCACACTTTATTCAGCTAAATGTTAACATGTATATTGTTATAAAGGTAGAATGCTAAATCTACACAAACAGGACACACCATTTATCTTAACAATTTTGATCAACCTGCTTTAAAGTTGTCAGAAAATGTCCCCATTTTCTGTTTATATTACTGTGTATCACTTTATTTTACCCTTTAAAAGAACCAATACTTCCTTAGTCATTTCCTGAAGATCAGTGATGGACACTCAGGAACAATCAAACCACGCCAATTTTCAGGAGACTATACTTCTGGCAAATACTAAAACAAAGAAAATGGAGGTGAGAGACCAACTTCTTTTTGACATAGTGTACCACTCTAGCAATTGGATGGAAAAAATTAGGAAACATTGTAGTCAAATGTATTGGTCACAAAGAGAGATGAGGTAGATGGAAAATAAAATGAAAAACATAAGTGGAAACTCCTCAAGTTCCCAGGTCTTCTTTCCTTCAACCAGCTCACTGTATGCAGTCTTGTTTGATTCAAAATATCATTTTTAGCCATTATTTGACATGAAAGATTTTAGATCTCCGATGTTATTCAAGCTCAGAGTTGGGCATTCTCTGACTAAAAAGTCATACCTAAAAAAAGGATATCAAGAAATAGTAAAAACAGTAAAAAGAGCAGTTCGAATGAGAACCCTATATACAGAATGTGGTGCAGTTACTAAACTAAAAGAAGTACAGTCGTTATAGACATAATATAATTTACAATTAGATAGTATGTGATTGGCTGGTTAATTAACAGTATATAGGGATGCAGCAGAATGTTTACGCCAAGCTTAACTGTAGTTTAATGAAAATGGCATAAATCATTTTTTTGATAATGTCGGGCTCTGGGAGTTCCTGTTTGTATTTTTGTGCCTGCTATTTACTTTGCTTCGTTTCTAGGTGTCGCTTGTGTGCTGTTGGGTTTGGACAGGTGTTCTCCATTTCCTTGATCAAGCTGGGAGGTTTATAAGGAGAATGCTGCCAGCACTTCAACGCCTGAGTGTTTTGCCTCTGTGGTACATTCAACTGGCCAAGTTTATGATACCCCTGTTTATTCTAAGCTTTGACTTATCAGTCTTGTCCTCCCTTATTTTCCAGGTTCAGTTTTGGACCCAATTCAAACTCCTTGAAGAACCTACCTGAGCTCACCTCCATTGCCAAGATTTCCAGTCCGGCTTTGCTGGCAGCCATTGGACTCCATAACCTCAGCTTCTTCAAGCGAAACCTGTCCACCCTCCAGCGAGCGGCACCACTGGACCAAATCAGTAAGGAAACAACGAATCAAAGTTCTGATCTGTGGAAAGGATCAGTTATCAAAGTGACCAGGCTTACCAAACTACCAGCACCTGCAACAAACTGTAAGATACCCCACAACGCAAAATCCCCATTGTCATGATCCTCTACTTACTTGTTACCCTTCATGCAGCCGAGAGGTTCCAGTCCCAGCTCCCATCTCCATTGGACCTGTGAACAAATAAACACGTTAAACTTCATTTTCTCTCTGAGTGTTTTCTGCATGTGGGTCAGATTGGCAACCAAAATGACGGATACATTCCTTGTGACAGAAGAGTTGCATGAGTCTATGAGAGAAAGAGCCCTGCTCTTACTGTGGGGTTTAGAATTTTTGTTCTGTTCAAGTAGTATTTAGTTTTTTGAGATTGTCATGATGTATTCCCTTTGAGTTGTTTTGGTGATCTAGTTCATTTAGGGTGGATAAGAGTACAGCAGTTGCAGAGAAATGTGTTAATTACAACCCTCCTTTGTGGACTGGATCCTGTATTGTTTGGATTCCACACCCCCTACCCTTTTCAAAATGCTGAGATAACTTATTCGGCAGAAGAAAATGTGCACTTAATTGGGTTGCGCCCTGTCTTGCCTTTGAATAAAACATGCCATTTTAAGGATTTGTGAAAAGCACCTATCCAAGACCCTCAACAAGGACCAGTTTGCCATGGGTGACCTTACCTGGGATAACCTGGAGAACTCACAGTGGCTCCCGAAACTGTGCAACTGTGTTAAGATGCCTGCTTTTTGTAGTGTAAAAATGAGACCATGGTTAATCCATTAAAATGTTTTCCACATTCTTTTATACTTCAACTTAAAAACAAACCATTCTGTTAGGAGGAAAAAAATGGCACGACAACATTGTTGCATGGGTGTATCATTCCAAAACTTAAATTTTCCTCTCATACAATTATTCATTTGTTAATTTGGATGTATGCTTGGAATCATTGTGATAGTGAAAACTAAAATCACTCTTCATATTCAGCTTTCTAGCAGACACCTGAAACTTTTGGGTCAAAACTGAAGTTAATTTACCTTGACGAAAGCCCAGTAACACCTAAAGAAATGTAAAATAATACTGTGACCCCCTTATTTACCTTATTAGCATGATGTTTTTTTTACTCATGCTGATTTTTTTGTATCAAACATACCTGTTGGAATTGTGTTCCAAAACAAGATTGGTTTCATCAGACCAAAACATATTTTTCATAAGGTTTGGTAGATGGTAAACAGGACTTTCTTTGAGTGATTTTTATAGAAACTAAATGCAAAACAATGTGAATTTATTTGGAAATTTTTAACTTTCTTTTTCATCTCTGTTTATGTTTGTGTGATTAATGGTAAACAAGATTATTTCCTGACAGCACTGACAGCATGGGTGCCTGGAGTCAGCTGGCAACACAAAGCCTGTCATTCATAATGTGTTAGATTAATTGTATACAATTAATAACAATAATAATAGTAATAATCAGGAAACAAAAAGCATAAAAGACAAACATGTCTCTGGCAGACTCATTATTCAAATCAAATTTTTACTGTGGTGACTTAAGGAAACTGCACAGGAATGTGCATCAGACACACATGATAAACACATTAATGCTTCATTTGATGAGATTCTAGACTGTGAATAATTAAATATGGTTCAGTGATACAGCCTGAATTTAAAATGAAAATTCAAATGAGGAACTGAGATTATATGGTCATCATAGTTCTATGGATCTTATTGGTTTTAAGCTGTCAATACAACAAGCTCTGCCTTATTGCCTTCAAAAAGAGGAGGATATATACATCTAGGTAAGAAACGTATTTCTTAAGGCTTCAACTTCAATAAACTCGTAAACCCCTTTGAATACACTTTTGTCCTTAGGTCTCTTTGCAGTATAATGATAAATATGTAATTTGGATAAACCTTCACAATGCTGTTTATTTTATTCCTTCGCAGATTTTAATAAAATTTAATTTAGTCTATTCATCTTTTCAGGTTTGCCCACAATTTTTCTATAAGATTGTGATGGGTCATCCAAAACACTAACTTATTTGGCAGTATGCGTAGGGCATTGTCATTTGGGAGGTTGTAATAATGGTCATACTCTGATTACACCTCTGGGTAATCAGAGGTGTTGCCTTGCAGCTGTGTGGCAGGTGGTGCTTTGAGCGGGGGATGTGTGCTTGTTTCCAACCCGGAATGTAAGGGACTACCTCCTGGGTCTGGGGGCTGGTTGTCTCTCTATTCATCTGTACTTGGACCTGGGAGTATAGACCATGTATGGGGAGTGCATGTGAGTTTATGGTGTCCATTCTTGTGTGTCCTTACATTGGGTGTGTCGGTGTAAATGTTTGGGTGTGTCCGCATGAGGGTAGGAATGTGTGATTGTGATGGTGTGTGCCTGTTTATCTGTCAGGTTGGGTCTTGGGCTGCCCCGTCTCCTTTAAAATCTCAGGCCCCACATCAAATGGAGCCTATTTCCCCCATCATACTCCCTGGTAGTGGCTGGAGCCTCTTCCCACTGGTGCTTTGGTAATTCTTGGTGTCCGGAGCTGGGTGCTCGGGTGTGTCCCAGTTTACTCCCAGTGAGTGCTTGGTGGAGCCTGGGGCCCCTGGCTATGTCAGGCCTCTGCTCGGGGGTGAGGTGCCCCTTGGTCTTAAGTTTCTAGGTGGGTATGGTCCCCATGCCCACTATTTAATTTTCTTATGGAAGACCCTTACATACATACATACAAGCATACATCCACAGGTGTTTGGATTCACGTGCTTACAGATACACAGATATAAAATTATAATTTATATTGATCTGTTGACACTACATACATCTTGTATAAATTGGCACTGTATTCTTTTCAGTTAGATTGTTGTTGTTTTATACGCATTTAGTAGTTGTCTTTGTGGTTTTCGCTCTCACTCTCTCTTTCTCTCTCTCTCTCTCTCTCTGCGGATGTAGAAGCAGGGTGTATTAGGAAAACTAGCAAACCCAACAATGCCAATATGCGATCTGACAATGAACAAAGGAAAACAGGACATACCGAGGGAAAGACAGGAAAGAAGGTCTGACAATTACAAATGACAGCATTAGTGCAATCTGAGCTCGCGGCCACCATTTTTTCCTTTTAAAATGCTAATTTTTAATTGGTTTCTGCATGGAAATTTCCATTCTGTTGGTTATTTTGTATGTATGGCGCATTTAAAGTTTGACTCTGAATTTACCACATCTCCAGACTTACTCAGACCATCCAGGATTCCATCAAAAGCATCCACAGGGCAAACACACTATATCATCTCAATTCCAAATTGGCGCAGTCTCATTAAATTTGTACAACAAAAAAAATATCTATTTTTTTTCCAGATAGTTTGCAAGTCGTAGCTGAAGAGGAAGGCTGCTACCATGATTGCAAAGCCAATTTGTGTTTATAAAATGCTGTACTGCACTGTAACATACTTACAACCTATCTAGAGTGTACCTCCTTCCCATCCAATATACAATTCCAATTCCAATTAAGATGGGACATAAATAAATAAAAAAAAACAGAATACAATAATTTGCAAATCCTCTTTAACCTATATGTTATGCCATGTGGGCTGAGTTTGACAGGCGATGTGAACGATTGTCTGTGAAGATTGTCTCAATCTCTCTCTCTGTGGGTCCTTTTCAGAAGGTGGTTCCAAGTGTGTGATGGAGGGTGGACAGGCAGGGAGCGGAAGGCAGGAAAAATGGTTCTTTGTTTGCAGGAGGTTGGTTCCAGGAGCGGAAGGGAGACTTACAACTGGTGTTTCAGCTGGATCCAGCAGAGTGAACATGGAGCACAGGACTCCCATACTCCTGTGCTCCGTGTTCACTCTATTGGATCGCCATTTCTCTCTGATGCTGGATGCCAACATCAAAGAGGCTAAATTGGACCAGCCTGGTAGCCAGTCTTCATTGATTGCACATTGCACCAGTAAGAGCAGAGTGTGAAGGTTCAATTAGCTGGGTAAGAGCACAGTTTTGCTCAAAATATTGAAATGCACACAACATTATGGGTGACATACCAGAGTTCAAAAGAGGACCGATTGCTGGTGCATGTCTTACTAGCGCATCTGTGACCAAGACAGCAAGTCTTTGTGATGTATCAAGAGCCAAAGTATCCAGGGTAATGTCAGCATACCACCAAGAAGGACGAACCACATCCAACAGGATTAACTGTGGACGCAAGAGGAAGCTGTCTGAAAGGGATGTTTGGGTGCTAACCCAGATTGTATCCAAAAAACATAAAACCATGGCTGCCCAAATCACGGCAGAATTAAATGTGCACCTCAACTCTCCTGTTTCCACCAGAACTGTCTGTCGGGACCTCCACAGGGTCAATATACACGGCCGGGCTGCTGTAGCCAAACCTTTGGTCACTCATGCCAATGCCAAACGTCGGTTTCGATGGTACAAGGAGTGCAAATCTTGGGCTGTGGACAATGTGAAACATGTAATGTTCTCTGATGAGTCCCCCTTTACTGCTTCCCCCACATCCGGGAGAGTTACGGTGTGGAGAAGCCCCAAAGAAGCGTACCACCCAGACCCCTGTATGTGAGCCTGATTCATTTTTCCACCTGCTATCCCAAAAATAGTGAACTGGCTGTGCAAAGGATTGGGGAAGAGGCAAAGTGAGCTTCTTGCTTGTTGTGAAGTAAGAGAGAAGAGGTAAGTTGGAGGCCAGGAGCAGTGGACTGGCCACCAATGTAGACACACAAACTAGAGAGCTGTGGTGTCGAAACATTTAAAGAATCTTGGACATAACACGACAAAATCAGCTCGTGACCATTAGCTACAGTTACCCAAAGGGTAATTGTAATTAGTTGATTTTAATGACTAAAACATGAATTTGAAATAAAGATATACTGCAACAATAAAAAAAATGAAATGCCTTTAATAATTAAAATATTTAAAACTAAATTTAAACGCTAAATGAAAACAGTAATAAACTATTTAGAAAAGGAAAGGGCAGGGCAGTATATTTAATCAGAAGATATTTGAGTAACACAGAAGAACCACAAGACAAATCTATGAGGAGAAGCAACTCCGTTATTTTCAGATGTTCCATCTCAGCTGTGTGTGTCGACTGTGTAATGGCATTTTCATGATCTCAGAATATATTCCTCAATATTCTAAGCAGGTACCAGGACATCAAGGTCTGCCATGGGTTAAAGGAAAATCAAAAATATTTTTCAATTGGGTTGGAAGGCTTTTTAGTAACATCTAGACTGCTGAGAATTTAATGTTCCACCCTTGTGTAAACAAGTCAGAAAAAGGTGGATTAAAAGAATAACATCTCGGGCAAAAGTAGATTTACTTGGAGCAGCTGAGCAGAAAGTTTTGAGCTATAAATTAATCAGTTAAATGTATTCAGAATACCAAGATGTTCCAAATTACATAAGAATAAAGGGAATTCTGGTATGATAAACTATAAAGGTAAGGAACCACCATGAATGTAAACTGAAAAACTATTTTGTCTTGTGCCATAACCTTGAAAGATTGTGTTTAGTTTTTTCAGAGTCACATGGTACAGTCTAACAGCTTCTTAGAACACAATAGTGTTAAAATACATACACATTTTAGATTTTAAATTAAAGACTGTGTTGAGACTGAACTTATTAGGTGGACTAAGCAGCATTGAAAATGAATAAAAAAGGAGTTCCTGGGAACATAACACTCAGCTATCACCTTCCAGCATCTGTTGGGAGAAAGATAACACCCCAATGCTGTCTTGATTTAGTAGAGGCAGCTGATGCATCAATTCATATGTTGTGCTTGTATGTGAATCATGAAATAATGGATGAGGCATCAATTATCTCCATGGTTGTCTGCTCTCACTCACTTTAACAAGGAATATAATAATACAGCTATACACCCTCTGTTGGTCCAGCATATGCCTGTCACCTTTTCACCTCTTATTTTTATCCCTTTTCTTCACTTTGGATTGCTAGATTAATCCTTCTTGGGCTGACAATGTACATCTCTTTTTCACATCTCTTTTCCTCCTTTTAATATTATCTAACCTCTATTCTGAGTCAAAAAATCAGACACTTCATTAGTGTTGTTGGTAAGTGTTTGAAAACTTGGAGATTTTATCAGTGGATTGAATGGATTGAATGAAAATATAAGCGGCTAAAGGCAGCTGAAGTAAAATGCCAAAATGTTAGTTTAACCTGTCTAACCCAAACACCCCCTGTACCAGGGGGAGCAGCAGTTCCGCCAACATAATCAATCCAAACACATGCTATACATTATTCAATATATGCATATGGCATAACCAATTAACAAGTAAAGGCTCAGGATAATAGAAACATTTTCTACCTATATGCAGACCCCACAGTGTTTCGGTGCCGTAATGTTTAAATTTTTTTACATCATTAGAGATTAATTGGACCCAAGCACAAGAGGTTTTTCACTGTTGAGGAGGTGGTGGGTATTTTGGCAACTGATCGTGGAGCCAGTCGGCGTTCTGTTGACTCTTCCTCTACAAGGATAATTTATTGTATTCAGATTGGGATACCAGTGATCCTAAGTATGAAATTCCACCCTAAGAATGGTCTGTAATCCATTGTGCTAAGCCCTTGTTATTGATTTTCTATAAAATTACAGATATATTGTATCTACCCGGTTGTTCTTCATTTAGTAAATATAGTTGATGTTCAAATTTATTCAAACAGTTTTAAACAATTTTGAAGTATTTTGTTTGCTCTTTAAGTGATTGCACAGTGATGGTGATGATTATGGTGTAACACACTAACAGTATGGCTTCATCGTTATTTTGACAGATTAATTGTTATTATTTTGTTATTGCATTTTGAGCACATCAGGTTCTACCTGTGTTCAACTTTTTCTGACAGATTGGTGTTAAATGTTATTTGCATTTTCACATTTGTATAATTGCATTTTAAATTTTATTGTTAAACCTTGTTGTCATTATTATTATTAATATATTATTTAATATGTTAATATTTTATTAAATAATAATTTGGTCTGTTAAGGGTTGTCCGGTGAATACCAGCCCAATTAGGCAGTGGTATTAAGAATATAGTGAAAGGGGTGGGTCAGGCTCTGACATTACTGAACAGCAAAACTCTGTACACACACACACATTGAATAAATTCACACAATTTCTTAAAATACAAGAATATATTTACAAAAATAAGTCAACTCAAAGTCAAACATATTTCAATCAACTAAACTACCAAGCAACATGAAAGAATAAAGAAGATCAACTTTGTACAATATGAACAAGTGGATCAAAGAGGGTTAAAAACTGTTGGAAGATTTGTGTCTGAATTATCATTGCTTAGTTTAAAAAGGTTCTTTATCCTTATGATTTACCATTAAAATGCATTTTTATTTATTTAGTTTGGTGAACTTTGATAAAAGTGGTTTGAATACTTTTCACATTTATTTTTGAAGTACTTGTATGAACAATGAGCAGAATTGTCATCTTGTCTTAGAGTTGCAATTGGGTGATTGCTATGCAGACTGAGCAGGAACTTGCGTTTGTGCGGGTGAGTTATGGAAGCAGTTTGTTTGCAGCCCAACCAATCTTCGTGTCCTTGGATGCCAGATGTGGACGTGTGCACTGTATCAGTATCTGGCCAGTTTTATTCAGTAGGACTTGTATTTGTGAAACTGTGTGTAGCCACACCCGTGATGCTGTAACATGTTTTTTTTTTTCTTTCTTTAATAAAAGGCTGTGACACAGGGCAGCTCCTCTGAGAGAATGGACTGTCTCTCCCTGGCCAGTCAAAGATAACTTTGACTTGCTTGTGTCTTCATTGCATACCTTCTCTGAGTTTATCAGTGTGTCTAACTCTGACAAAGACCAGAACCAACAAAGTGATGCAACATTACCATGCAATGCTATTTATGTTTGAGAACCAAGGATTATCTGGAAGAGCCTGGAAAGTAAGTTAAGTTAGTTTTGGAACTACCTTTATATTATCTCCTTGTCAAAAATATTATTTTTAAGAAGAACCAAACCTTTCTGGATAAATGAGTCTTAATGGTGTTTAATTAGTTATCACATTTAGTAAACTAATATTTAGGGAAATATTTTTCTAGATTGGAAACAAACTTACAACCTTTCTGGATAAATTATTCTTAGTAGACTCCTAAGTCACGTGTTACAATTGCCGTTAGCTGCTAAAGCTAAGAAATAACTTATTGCTTGTTTTTATTCCTTTAAAATCAAACATGTAGTTTTAAATTACCATCAATAAAAGAATCCAAATGCATAAGCGATGACAGCACGTTACGGTCGATCTGTGTTTAAAAACCACACTTCAAATAAAGTTTGTCTTAACTATAAAACAAACCACATAACATCTCATTAGCTGAGCAGCTAGTCTACTAGCACTTAGCTAAGTGTTCTCTACACAAACAAGAAAATATGTTTCCTGGGCGAGCTGAAAAGCAAAACCATCTGGTCTTCCACATTTGAAATGAAAGGGATTAGCGTTGCAGTTAATCTCAGTAGCTGTAAGTGGTCGGTTGTTTAGCTGGCCTGGCCGAACGGTACGACAAAGGCATGTTCGACTCCTTCAGTGGCGTAGCTCTCGCTACCTGGACATGCACGCAAGAAGGCGTGTGATGATGGGGTCTCGGTGGCTTCTTTTCCAGGCCGTGAGGGGAAATCCATTTGAATTAAGGCTGCTTCTGGAGGCCTCAGAAGAAAAGTCAAGCCACACTTGTCTTAGGCCCCTTTCACATTACAGGCAAATATGGCCCAAATCTGATTTTTTGGGAGTCAAATAGTCAAGTCAGGCTGTTTAAAACAAGTGGGAACACTCAGATCTGGCCCGTATCTGAATTTTTCAAGTCACATTTGAGCCACATTCATATGTGGTCCTACATCTGACTCGTATCTGATCTTTTGGAGTGTGACTCCATTGGGAGCAACCAAGGCACATTAGATGTGACTTTGACGTCACTTTACGTCCGTTCATCACAACTTTGCACTGCCCAGCAGGAAACGGTCGCAGTTAGCAAAACACACAGGTGGCTAAAATAGTACTGCACAGTGGAGAGACATCGAGATGTCAGAGCTTGTTAATAAACAGAGATAAAACTTTATTCAAGCCTAATTGGAAAGTTCATTGGAGCCGTATGTGGGACATAGTTTGTATGGTAAAATTCATATATAACCCTTCAAACGGAGGACTTTAAAATGTTATGGAGGTTACCAAGTATGTGACAATCTGCCTCTGCTGCTGCCCGATACACTGGATTGCAAGTCTTCTGCCTGTGGAGTTGAGAGGAGAGGTGCTGACACATATGATTAAAAGTTGCCCTCGACATGATAAAGTTCTGAATAAACTCGGTCTCTGTAAAGTTGTTAACATCCCTGCCCCACCATTGCTGGCTGTCTCTGCATCCAAACAACTTGTTGTGCTGAGTTGGCAGTCTGATCTTCCTAAAACAGGGAGTTTCACTTTACCCGCCATCGAGTTCCAAGACTTTCAGCTGATGCATGCTCTGGTCCCTCTATTAGCCGCTGTCCACAGCCGGAATGAGGCCAAGCAAAGGGGAACAGTATCTTTGGATCAAAGATTGGAGTTCTGACTCCTCTTCCTAGACTGAACTGTAAGTAGGTAAATGCTATTTATTTTGAATGTTCCAGAAAAGTACTAACTGGCCTTTATTGTTGTAACCATGATTTGGGTCCCCTTTTTTTGAATAAGTAAACACTTGTTTGGTAGATTTTCCAAACAACCCCCTAAAACATGGAATGCCTATCCATTGTAACATATAAGTTAAGGAAAAAAGACCCTAAAAATTTCAAATAGCAAACATGTAGCTCTTTTATTGGCAGCTAAATTAAAGCTGGAGAGAGGTTACTCTACACAGTGTATAGATGAAGCTTTCCAGACTGCATCTTCTAAAGCCCAGCAGAAACTTCTTCAAAAAAGTGTCAAAAAAGACAAAAGTTATTCAGTTTCTTTTATTAGCACATACACTCCTCAGTCCTATATAGCAAGGAATACCATCTTAAGCAGGCCCTCTCGGCTCCTCTTAAGGATGGCAATTATCCATGTGGTCATTGTGCCCAGTGTCACAACATATGAAGAACTCAGGCTTTTAGACATCCTAAATCAGGCAAAAGCTTTTCTGTTAAGGGCTTCATCACATGTAGTACAGAAAATGTCATATATTTAGTAAAATGTCCATGTGATAAGATTTATATAGATAAAACAACATGTATGTTGAAACAAAGAATTAGTGAGCATAAGAGCTCTATTAGACCTAATGATGTAAATTATCCTGTAGCCTGCCATTTCAAAGAGGTCTACCATCCTGTCTTCTCTTTACCTTTTCAGGGCATTGAACATATTTATTTGTCAAGGGGGAGAGATATAAATATGAAGTTGTGCCAAATGGAGCTTTTTTTTGGATTTACACTTTAACTGCTATCCAACCTACAGGCCTAAATAAGGATTTTGACATGAGTGTTATGTTGTAATTTGGTATATCTCTTTGTTCTTGTTTGTCATTTTGTATAACCTGTGGTCTATGATTCATGATGGCCTTCCGCTGATACACCTTCATAGCTCTCTGTTCTATAGTTGTAGTCTTCTTTATTGTGGATCTGGGCATACCTTATTTAGGAAGATTTTCCTAAGCCCCATTTACCATATGACTACTATACCACTGTATTTGAAAAGTGCTTTTCCCTTTCATTGTTTTTGTCTTTCTTTATTC
Organism: Girardinichthys multiradiatus; assembly: GCF_021462225.1. NCBI lineage: Eukaryota > Metazoa > Chordata > Actinopteri > Cyprinodontiformes > Goodeidae > Girardinichthys > Girardinichthys multiradiatus. The sequence goes on along the minus strand of NC_061803.1, from coordinate 31,116,143 downwards.
ACTATGATACATCCCTCTGAGGCATTTTGAAAAGGCCTCCATATGTAAGCCTCACAGTCTGAGCCTTTAGAACTACTAAACTACAACTTCTAGAATGCTTTGCTTTAATCAGATGATTGTCCACAGGTGTACTGCATACTGCCAATGATCAGGGTAGGAATTACCTGTTTTTGACCTGTTCATTGTTGTACTTTGTATGCTCTGATAAAGGCCTTTCTGACCGAAAGCTCACATTGAAGGTGAAATCTTGTACAGAATAAGTGTACAGAAATCCTCTGTTTGCCTTTGGACTATTTTTTTTATTTCCAGCTAAATTCAAAATAAAACTTGTATAGCTTTTCCCATGTGTGCTACTTGTTTCCAGTTAAGTTTAAGATACATGCTGCCAATGTGTAAAACAATAGCTAACTGTATTCACACCACACTAATTTTCCACATTTTATTATGTTTCAGAGTTATTTTAACACTATATTGACCAATTTAGTCTCAATAAAAAAATAAAATAAAATAAAATTGCCCATAAAGTCATAAGAATTCAGACTATCAAAGTCTACCTGTGGTAAATTTAGTTAATTAAACCTGATTTGGAATGGAACCCCTTGGAAACCAAGCAATAAAGCACTCTTCTTTGGACCTCTGAGATCGGATTGTGCCAAAGTACACATCTAGAGAATGTCCTGGACCCTCCCTTGATCTTGCCACCAGACCAAACTAAGTAATGTGGGAAGAAGGGTCTTCTTACCTGCAGAGGACATATTATAGTTTTTCCTCTGCCTACAACCAATTACCTGCCTACATGCCTGTCTTACTCATAAACAAACTCCTTCAGCTAAGACTGGCTAGTGGGAAAAAAACAAAGACATTACAGACCTCACAACCACCCCTGGATTGTTAAATGAACCATTTCAGCAAGTAGTCAAACAGAATGCAAGTAAGCTTTAGCCCATTACATTTCAGATAATACCAGCATAGCCACTCTTTCTCCTCCAGAACAATACATGCCAGGTGTTCAGAAAAAAGCATCAAGCTCATTATTCACCATCAGTTCTGTGAATAAACTCTTTAAACTATCTGTCAAGAGTTTCTTAGTGATTTCCGGCATTTAGATTAAAACAGAAGCTCAGATTTAACACTGCAGAGAAGATTGGTTGACAATACACTAAAAGAGCTGTGCCAAGCTTGTAAAGTGGTTCCTTAAGACATTTGGGGTGACTTACTGAATAGAATAGTCATCTTTCAATCAAAAATTTAAAGGTTTGATTCCACTTTCCTAACCTGCCACATGTCATGTCAGTGTGCCTCTGGGCAAGGCCCTAACCTCAAGTTGCCTACTGGTCTGTGTATCAGTGTATGAATATGTGCATGTTTGTGAGGTGGACTGGATGAATGTGACTCAAGTGTAAAGCACCTATATTTACTCAAAGTTGTGAGGGTTACCAAAGATACTTCAGCAAAACATTAAGCCATGGCTGTTACTAGTTAGGTACCTATTAAACAGAATAAGTAAACCTAAGTTTATTTGAAAATAAATATACACAAAGATGTGAAAACCAGTTTTCACTTTATACTTATGGACATAAGTATATGGACTTATACTTATGGACTTCATTTAAACCCTCAGTTTCGTAATAAGCTTTTCATATAACGAAATATAAAAAAAAAGATAAAGGTGTGATTAGTTTGTGTTGGCATTGTGAGTTATAAATAAATTACAATGTTCTCTTGTACGTACATTTTGAGCATGGTCTGATTTATTATTGATGAGCTGGGTGGCTCTTAAATAAAAATTGCAGAAACAAAAAACTATATGTCATGATTGTGGATGAAAAAGGACCCAAGTGAAGAAAAAGGCTGTGGCAAAAGCAGCATTTTTATTAATGAAAAAATAATAAAACTTACAAAGAACTTACGGGAGGAGCAGATCAAGGTACGCAGGTGCAAAAAAAGAAACATGCAGAGCAAGGAATACAAGGAGGTCTAATGGCAAATCCAGCCATAAAAAAGAGAAACCAGGAACTTAAATACTGTGGTGATGTGAAGAGATATATGGAAACAAGGTGAGTACAATCAACAGAATGCAGGGCAGCTGGGGGAGCATGTACAAAGGGAACTGAGGGAATGTAACAATTTGCCCAAATTTATTTAAGCACATACAGAAACTGCTGGCTAAGGATAAGGGTAAATACAGAAAGATTGTTGTTCACGCTGGCAGTAATGACACCTTGTTATGCCAATCGGAGGTTACTAAAATTTGGGTTGCTTCAGTGTGCAAGTTTGCCAAAACAACGTCGAAGTCTGTAATTTCCTCTGGGCTCCTCCCTGATTTGACTAGTGATGACATGTTTAGCCACATGCTGTCATTCAACCGCTGGCTGTCTAGGTGGTGTCTTGCAAACGATGTGGGCTACATTGACTATTGGTAAACATTTTAGGGAAAACCTGGTCTGATCCGAAGAGACGGCATCCAGCCCTTTTTGGACGCATTTGCTCCTCTTTTTCTGAATCTGAAAGAATTTAACCGACTTTTAGAGCCGGCGAAAAGCCGGCTAAACCTGCCGGTGGGTTCATCGGGCTTAAACATGTAGCACAATAGTTCAGGCACAACATGTGATGTACAAAAAATTAAGTACCATTTGCAGTAATCCTTATGCTTTTGACCAACTGTGAAAATGTGCAGATCAAGGAGCTTTGAAGCCAATGTTTTTTTATGAGTTTGAGCCATTGTTTTAAACCCAAGTGACCAAACTGAATCAAATATGGTCTCATACAATAACTTAACACATTCAAAAAATGATGGAAACAACCTCAGTCCGATATAAATTGTAAAACTTCTACTGTTTTTGTCACATGTAGATGGAATTGCGCATAAAGGAGGAGCATAAAATGCATGTGGATCATCTAACGGGGGCTGTCATTCTCACTGAAAAAGAAAACAGTGTTGGGTCAGCAGATTAATTCCAAACAAGTCAGATTTGATGATTCATAAGGTAGACAAGCTGTAGACAATCACACATGTCCGTAGCTGCATAAACATGTGTGTCATTGTGGAACAATAGCAGCTTTGGCACAGCTAGAGGACATCGCCAATTGAAGAAGTCAAAGGTGGCGTTTTCTCAGAGATCATACTGACCTGCAGGCACATGATGATGCTTTGCTTATCGGCCAGTATAGATCGCTCAGGGAAAATATTTTGGAGCTCTGCACGGAGCTGGCCTCAGTATTACAGAGGAAAACCAGGTGGAACCGTGCGTCGTCGGTCCCAGTTCAAGTTCTCACTATGCTGCGGTCATTTACTGGAGCTTTTCAGAAGGAGCTGACTGACAGGTCATGTATTTCACTGTCATCCCTGAGCCGGGCCATTTCAGCCATATTTATTATAAATAAAATAGTTGTGCTGGTAACCTAAGTCAGGCTCTATGCATGATGGCTGGTTTCTAGGTATTTATGTGACATCCTGAGTTGTTTTAAAGAAAAAATCATTCTTCACTGCACATTTTTGCATTCATTATTACATACTTTAAGAAGCAATTGAAAAGTGCAACATGTGGCTTCTCCTGCAACAAGCTAGTAGTAAAGATCTATTGTTTTATTCAATGTTTATTCATTCATTTTGCAAAGGGTATGCATGTATGGCCTGCTTGAGAGCCACTGCCTAATCATATTTCAGTCTTGAACAGAGATGGCGAGGTTGAGACTCAGATCGCACTTAAGTCGCACAAATAAAAGGCTTCAGACTTGACAAACTTGCACTAAAGACTAGAGACTTGAATTGGACTCCTGGTCTGAGACTCGAGTCTTAGTAACAGTTTTTTTCTCATGTACTGAAGAGTGAAAAAATCAGGTAGGTGAGCTGGTATGACTGCAGTTGTGGGACATTTGACTAATTAAGCCAATAGACGGAGTACAGGTTTGGAATCCTAACCTACAGCAATGCAGTGTTAAAGTAGCACTAAAAGTTTTGGATTTGTTAAAAAGAATGTTTATTTCAGTTGTTAGAGACTTGAGGCTTGACCCCGAATTGGGATGAAAAACTTAATCTTTGACTTGCCCTCAAAAACGTGAGCCTGGATATTGAAGAAAAATCGACTTGAACATCTGTGGTTTAAAATGATGTTACATGGCTTTCTGTCCAACAAGCCATAACATATACATTTTTCCTCAAGGACCTAACTGACTACAGTCTTTCATAGTATTCCATTCAGTGTGTTGTCTCTATTGTCTCTGTATATTTTCAGTATTTGTCTAGTCGAAGCATCATGCATGTAGCTACAATACATTGTGTAAATATCCTTTTTAAAAATACATATCTTGTTGTGATTCCTTTGCAAAACATTACTCAGCTCCTTTTCATTGTTCTTCTTCTTATTGACTTGGCCATAAATCTCTATTTCACTATCTATTTTTACAGTTACCACAACTAGGCATTCATCATTTGGCAATATCCCTGATATCAAATGTAGGTCTTCCTTGTTTAGCCCTAAAAACTGCCTGTTAAATATAAAAATAAAAAAACAGTAAAGGAATATATTGTCTGATTTGCTTGACTGATAAAATTTGTCCACTGCAGCCTTTTGAAACCTTCCCTTCCTATCCAGAAGTGATGCTGAAAAACTAGTCCACACATTTGTTACTTCAAAGCTGGACTTTTGTAATTATTTACTATTAGGAAGTCCACAAAATGCAGTTAAAAGCCTTCAGCTGATTCAAAAGGCTGCAGCAAGAGTTCTGATGAAAATTAAAAAGAGAGATCATATTTCTCCTATTTTAGCTTCTCTTCATTGGCTCCCTGTTAAATCCAGAATATAATTAAAAATTCTCCTCTTCACATATAAACCCAGCCCTTAATGATCTAGCTCCAGAGAGATCTGATTGTTCCATATGTTCCTAACAGTGCACTTCGTTCTCAGACTGCAGGTTTACTGGTGGTTCCTAGAGTCTCTAGAAGTAGAATGGGAGGCAGATCCTTTAGTTATCAGGCTCCCCTCCTGTGGAACACAGCTCCCAGTTTTAGTTCGTGAAGCAGACACCCTGTCACCCTGTCTAATTTTTGATAAAGCTTATAGTTAGAGTGGCTTAGGTTATCCTGAGCTATCTCTATAGTTATGCTGCTATAGGCTTAGGCTGCTAGAGGACATAATGACCACTTCCACCCTCTTCGCTACATCCTCATACTACTCTCCAATTTTGCATTATTTGCTGTTATTTCAGCTTTTAACCTTGTTCTCTCTTTTCTCTTCCTAGAAGCTATACCTGGCCTGACTCTGTGTCTACCTGTGACACCTTTCTGGAGAGGGGCATCGTCCGAGCTTCTGCTGGCAAAAACTTAATGCTCACCTTCTACAGATGATTCACATGGCCCTGTCTTTCAGTGTTTAACCCTTTCTCTCTCCTAGACATGGCAGATGACTGAGCTTTTACTGTGACCAACTCTATGTGCTCTCTTTCAGACTCTAACCTTGAAAACTGGCTCAGAGTTTATCTGTTCTTTCTTTCTAGGTGAAATGACTAAAGGAGCTACATCCATCAACATTTACTTTTCCTTCCCATAGAAAGTACTCCTGGATCAGTGCTTCTGTGTTCTTTTTGTGTCTCTGCTCTGTTCTCCCAAACACCCAGTCGGTCGTGGCAGATGGCCGCTCACACTGAGCCTGGTTCTGCAGTGTGCTGGGTTTCCTTAGATAGAAAAACTTTTTATCCAATTTGAATAAATAACTGAATCTGACTGCACCATTCAATGGTTAGGATTAATTGGAATGTATGTACCTGACTTTTATGAAGTGCCTTGAGACGACATGTGTTGTGAATTGGTGCTATATAAATAAACTGAAAAATGACACTGAATCAGTTCTGAAGCGCCTTGGCTCATAGGTCTAACCCTGCTTACTCTTGCAGCAACAGGGATATTGCTCTGGCCTACAACCCCCAAAAAAAGCTCTTGATTGAAAAATCTATGTTCTGACTATGATATGTCATAAGATGTGGATTATGACCAAAACAATAAGGTCCAGATACAAGCAGCCAAAATGAGTTTCCTTCGTAGGTTGGCTGATCTTAGGTATAGGGTATGAAGTGTGGTCATCTGGGGTGACCTTGTAGTAGAACTGCCAGTCCTGTACTTCAAAATATGTCAGTTAAGGTGGTTTGGGCATCTGATCAGAATACCTCCTGGGCACTTGTGATTTAATTTTTTTCTGGGCACGTCCCACTTGGATAAGATCCAGAGAGATCCAGAACTCACTGGAGGGACTATATATCCCTTATGATCTGAAAACAGCATTCTGATCTCCCAAAATGAGCTGGATGTCTTTGTGGCGGGAGGCATACTTGGGTTTTCTTACTCGATTTTGTATCTCTGTAATCAGATCTTGGATAAGACCATGAATAGATGGATTGATGGGGATCCTTCTAATTTTCTAAACATCATCTGACATCTACCTCCTTGTAATCACACTTGTTCTGTATAGAAATTACTATATTGGTATTCTATTTAATCTTGTCCAAACCTTTGACAAAACTTTTTTGATGCAGTTTGCGATTCAATTACTATTAGTATAAGGTGTTCCAAAGTAATAGTTTAGTGTGTTGAATAAGACTCATTACTTCGCCATGTTCTTCTACTATATTAATTGTGTAGTAATTCTTTTTTTCAATGTTTTTTAATCATTTTTGCTGTAACATATTTGCAAATTCCATTACACAAGTTTCATGAGATTAATTAGAATCCTGCGGATATGTGCAGCTCTGAAAAAACAACACGGCTACGGGAAATGGAATATATCTTAGAAGCATGAACAGATGATCTAAAAAGACAGCATAAATCCTCATGATCACCTACAAAATAAACCACTCTGTCTTCCACGCCACACGCACATGAACACACACACTGCACCAAGGCTGAGCAAGACTATTAAACCTTCAGTCATGTTCCTTCTTTAACAATTTGAACATAAAATAGCTACCCTTTAGCCTTTTCCAGAAAGCAAACTAAAAGCTAAAGGACTGATTAAGGAGTAAATAATTTCTTTCACCAAGAACAATCCTATGGCAGAATGTGATTGGAGGTCATCGTTGACCTAAGCTCCTCATCCAACACTCACCACAACACGACTAATATTTTTATTTATATTTTCCCTGCTTTAGATTAACAACTGTTCACAAAAGTGTACAAAAGCAGAAAAATAATCCTGCACACAGTTGGTGCTCGGGATAATACACTTGGTAACTAACTTTTGGCTATGACTGCACAACAAAATTTGTGTAGTCTGACATTCACATTAAGTACTGTAACTTGATGTTGGAAAATGTATATAAGTTATCATTGTTTAGTTTAAACAAGGTTTATGTTTAAGTTCTACTCTGGTTAAGATGATTCCTGTGATTGTTTTTTAGTGTGTCAAAGGGAGTGGAAAGTTAAGGAATGTGGTCTGGAGTGGATCACTCTCTGGACATAACATGTGCATGTGCAAATCTCCGTAAGAATTGGCTAAACCGATTCCCGCTTTTTACTTGTAAGAATGTGAGTTGTAAATAAATGGCTGGTGCAAGGATCTATTCTTTGTGAGAAGGAAGTCACTGTGCGGCAGAGGACTGTCTCATTGTTGCAATTCAAACTTACTTGGTTCATCTGTGCCTTATTCATACACTTGTCTGTGTTTATCAGCTTTCTAACTCTTAACACTTGAATAAATTAATAATTCAACATCTGACTAACAATTGGGATAAAACTGTTATTTTCATTCCCAAATTTCTGAACAGGTAATTAAAAAAAACTGGCGAGGCAATCTTGACGTTTCTGCTTCTTCTTCTTTCAAATACAGTTTTGATAGTTTGCTGGTCTGAGTTATACAGGTTTGTTAACAATAGGTAAAGCTGCAAATACTTAAGAGATTGGGGAGTGTTATTGATAAAGAACAAGCATCTCTATAATTTTATTTAAAAAAGCCAAGTTAGAATTGATGTGAAATTGTTAAGCATGGAGGCATCAAGGGTACTTCTCACATCAGTCTTAACAGGAGCAGTGGTAATGCAAGAACATCTTCTCCAAAAGAGTTGAATATAGATATATATATATATATATATATGTGGGTATATGGTCCAAAATGCACTGAGACTGGAATGCTGGAATGTCAGAATCAGACAAGGTGAAAATTGAGCTCACCAGTGAATGTATTTAGTCTCAGTTAGACCTTCAGAATCTGACATCTGACTCCTGCTTCTCTACAGCATGTTGGCCTACATGACATTTTTAACACAAGGAGCCCACCTAATAAGTGCATTTCAGAATTACCATAACATCCCTGTCTAACCCACCGGCACAGTATTTGACAAGACATGACATTGTCAGATCAGGTCTATACCATTTCAGAGGTAATTCTCATGCATGGTACTCCTCATTCACAGCAGTAAAGTCCATTGTACAGCAATTGAATTTAACCTACAAATGAGTGAACAAAATTAGTATGATCAGGTCATGTTGCCAATCCTCAGACAGCCTTTTACAAAGCATGGGATGGACTATGTGAGTATTATCCTGCTCCCAAGATCACTGCAAAGTTGCTGTTTCAGAGATTGGACATATTACCTAAAATCTTAATTAAAAACCGTATCAACTTACAGGAGCTCAGTGATGTACTTATAGAAATCGAAATAGTCAAAGAAGATGGCAAGAAGATGGCTCCCATTTGCACTTAAAAAAAACTTTTTTCTGGCTCATGGTACAAATAAAACAGCCAACATCTCTTTCCACCCTTAAAGCATTTTTGTGGCTTTGTGTCTGATGATTAGAAGTTTTGGTTTGATTATTGCCTCTCCTCATGGTTTATTTATTCCAGGTGGTGCTTTAGTTAATTCCTGTGGGTTTAGTGTCCTACTTATATTGTTTATGGTGTATTTTAAGTAAGATTATCCTTTGGTCAGATTGCTTCCTTGCATCTCTGTTCAGCTCATGAATGTTTTGGTTAAGACTCCCTGCCATAGTTAGCCCATATTCAGCTTCATCTGGTCCACCTGTTTTATGCCATTCAGTTTTTGTTTTCACCTGTGCCATGCTCTTTATTTACTCTTCAGTTCTGATTACTCCTTGCGGGAGTATACTGTGTGCATTGTGAAGCCTGTCTATGATTGACTGTTTGCCAAGCCTATTAATGCCTTGCCTGTTTTCCATCCCAAACCTACCCTTGTGTTCATGCCACACCTGCTCATGTTTTTTGCCTGGATGTGAGTTTTCTTTATTAAAGCAGTTTGTACTCACGAGCAGCTCCTGCCTGTCTACATTTTGGGTCCACGCCAAAAAACCACCATCCGTGACATGATGAAGCAAACAGTAATGATTATCCAACCCAAATGTGTTGTACAATGGTTATAATCAGTCTGACAGAGAGAGGTATCCCAATCCTTGTGGTTATTAGTATAACAATGACCATCAGTAGGACCCTTTGTGGGGTGCCTTGTGACAATGTTGTAAATAAGCGCCGTTTAACTAATTAATCTGAACTGAAACTATCTGTGTAGTTATGCTGCTATAGGCTTAGGCTGCTGGAGGACATAATGACCACTTTCACCCTCTTCGCTACATTCTCACACTAATCTACAATTTTTTTATTATTTGCTGTTATTTCAGCTTTTAACTTTCAAACAGTTCAGAGGTTCAATAAGGAAATCAATCTTTTTTTGTGGGACCAATTCAGAAGCTACAAATTCCACCTTGTAATGACAGAAACGGCTGGCTAACAGAGCAACCCACGCCTGGTCTCCAGAATGCTTCTGCTGCAGCTGCTGTTGAGCAGTCGACGCCAGGTCTACAGCCCGGACGGACCGCCTCTATTATTTGTTCCTGGGGGGCCTGTGGGTGAACTACCTCTGATTATGGCACCGGGACCCACTGACTGTGTTTCAGTGCCTACTGACTGTGTTCCTGTGCCTACTGACTGTGTTCCAGTGCCTACTGAATGTGTTCCAGGCCAAACCGATGCACAGCCTGACCCTAAGTCTGCCTCAACCTCCTCCACACCCCGCAGAGGATGTCGTGAGAGGGGTGCCTCGGCTCCTCAGCCCCTTGTCCTAGTCTGCAGGCCTTCCAGGGGTTCAGTAAGGAACTGGTCCCCATTCTGTTCTCTGAACCCAGAGACGAGGGGTTTGAGGAGGAAGCTCTGCCGGATCCTGTCTCTGAGGGGTTCAAGGTGCAGCTTGTCCTTGTTCTGGCGTCTGAGGGTTCGCCAGGCTCTGCTTCAGCCTCTGAGGGTTTGCCAGGTCAGGTTCTAGAGGAGCCCGTGGGCGGGCTGCCTCCACGTCCGGGTCCTGAGCACCTCCTAGGTTTCCTCTGGGGGTTGTTCATGGAACTGAAGCCTGATTCCTGGGCACCCACTGGCTCCAAGCCTCCAGAGTTCAGAGAGGAGTTTGAGGACGAACCGCCTCCTATCCAAGTTTGAGAGGGGTTCGAGGACAAACCTCCTCTGCTTCCTATGCCAGAGGGGTCCGTGGGAGGACTGCCTCTGACCATAGCTCCAGGGCCCAGTGACTGTGCTCCCGACTATAGGGCGCCAGAACTCTGTGCCTGCTCGGGACGGCCTCATGGACGCCCGCCTGAACTTTGTTTTTGTTTCATGTGTCTGAAGTCATGTTAGAATTTCATGAAGTCATGATGTTATAAATCAAAGCTCATCAGGACTTGTGTTAGCAGTGGATGTGACTACATGTAATAGATGTGTATACATGTATTATAATAGCTGTGTATACATGTATAATTAAAATTGTTTGCTGAATTTGTCACATTTCTCAGGACTTGACTTTCCTCCTCTCAGCTGAAGCACGTGAATGTTTTTTATGTATACATTATTACATAATACATATTTCTGTGTAAGCGTAAAGCATTTATTACCGTTTAGTAGTTTAATGTAATAAACTTTCAAACTGTTTGGTATCGGGGTGCACTAAATCTCTAAACTATTACAACCAGTGCTTTAATTAGCTTTAATAGCTGTTGCTGAAAAAGACCACAGGGTAAATTGAAATCAGAAGAAGCCTATTGATACCCAAAGCAAAATTCTTTATATCTGTTTGTGTGAAAAAAAAAAAAGCAAATTTTTGTTTCAGTCACGAAAAAAAGCGGTCTAGAACGTTCGGGCAGTTTTACAGTCATCCAGCAGATGGCACTGTTGCACAAAAAACAAGCAGTCTAGAACTGCATGTCTGAACGTGCAGGACTAAAACTGCGGTTTCCAGTCTGCGGAGACATACTATTAGATTTTGTTGCCGTTCCAGGGAAACCGCGGCTTCTCTTAGCAGCTTTGGTAGAGATTTGGACATGGTGATTTCCCACTGTCTCTGAACACAATCTTCGCGCTCTCATTTCGTCTTAGGCATGTTCACACCGAATGCGGATTCTGCAAATTTTTCGCGTCATTTGTGTGCTGTTGCTCGCTTGACATTTCACATGCAATGTCGCATGCATTTCAAATGGCAACAAATGGCAACGCTTCGCCGCGTCATAAGATAGGAGGAGCTTCTATCTGCTGCTTGCTGGTTTCAACTGAACATGGCGGACATGGATTTCACGGATAATCATGGGGTTTTACCAGATTCTTCAGGGACGGGAACAGTTCAGCTGCATCTGGATGACGGTCGATTTCAGTGGTACTTCCGTCTATCCAGGACCCAGTTTGAAAATCTGCTGTCCTGCGTTGGGAGACGAATCGGCCTCCGGGACACCAACTACCAGCGCTATATCCCCACTGCTGAACGCCTGTCCATCTGTCTTCAGTGAGTAAATAAATCTCAGCTAGTTAGTTGAGTCATACAACTCAGGCTTGCCGCTCACTGAAAACCACTTCTTCTCCGCTGCGGTCCTTCACCCTATGTCACAGCCACATCCAGTTCCCGATTGGTTGACGCAACGTGAATTTAGAAAAAAGTTCAGATTTTTCAACTCGTCCATCCACTTCGCTCGGCGCGCCTTTCAGAATCAGAATCAGCTTTACTGCCAAGTTCGTACATACAAACAAGAAATTTGACTGCGGTACACTTTGCTCTTTTGTTTTGTTTTTGCATTACAAAATATACATATTTACAATGTACAATATACACATATATAATAAAAAGGTGCATTTGCAAGATCTGTATGCTGTTGTTTTGTACTCTATTGAATGATCAACCGAGATACAGCCTGGGGGAAGAAACTGTCTCTGTGGCGGCTGGTTTTAGTGAACAGTGCTCTGTAGCGGCGGCCTGAAGGTAAAGCTCTGAACAGTTTATGTGCAGGGTGTGTGGGGTCTGCAGAGATTTTAGCAGCTCTTTTCTTGACCCTAGAACTGTATACGTCCTGGATTGAGGGAAGGTCAGCCCTGATTATTCTCTCTGCATTCCTGATTATTCGTTGCAGTCGGCACTTGTCCTGTTTTGTGGATGAGCCAAACCACACTGACATGGATGAAGACAGGTCAGACTGAATGATGGCAGTGTAGAAGATGACCAACAGCTCCTGTGAAAGGTTGAACTTCTTGAGTTGCCTCAGGAAGTACAGTCTCTGCTGGGCCGTCTTTCGAACAGTGTCTATGTGTGAAGACCATCTCAGGTGCTCAGAGATGGTGGTTCCTAAGAACCTGAAGTGGTCCGCGGCCGATACAGTGTTGTTGAGGATGGTGAGGGGGTGTATGGGGGTGGGGTTCTCCGAAGGTCCACCACCATTTCCACAGTCTTGAGTTCAAGTTGAGTCCCTTACTTGAGTTCAGTTCAAGGTAGTTCTGACTGCACCAGTGTACCAGCCGATCCACCTGCTGTCTGTATGCAGACTCATCACCGTCCTGGATCAGTCCAATGACAGTGGTGTCATCTGCAAACTTCAGGAGTTTCACAAATGAGTCCAATGAGGTGCAGTCATTTGTGTACAGGGAGAAGAGGAGTGGGGATAGAACACACCCCTGGGGGGCACCAGTACTTATTGATCTGGATCGGGAGAAGATGCTCCCCAGTCTTACCTGCTGCTGTCGGTCTGTCAGGAAGCTGTTGATCCACTGACAGGTGGAGGCTGGGACGTTGAGCTGGGTGAGCTTCTGGTGGAGGATGTCTGGTATAATGGTGTTGAAGGCCGAGTTGAAGTCTACAAACACGATCCTGGCGTACGTCCCTGGGTGGTCGAGGTGTTGCAGGATGAAGTGTAGACCTAAGTTAACAGCATCATCTGCCGACCTGTTTGCTCGGTAAGGAAATTGCAGGGGTTCCAGCAGGGGGCCTGTGATGTCTTTCAGGTGCTTCAACACCAGCCGCTCAAAGGATTTCCTGACCACAGACGATCCGCTCTGAGCAGCTGGAAGTCCGGCAACAGCAGTGCACGGTCCAGGATGTTTTCACTCAGCCATGTCTCGGTGAAGCAGAGAACTGCTGACCCGTGGAGGTCTGAGTTTTTACCGGTGAGGAGAAGCAGCTCGTCCATCTTGTTGCTTAGAGAGCGGACATTTGCCAGGTGGATTGAAGGCAGTGGTGTGCGAAGTCCTCTTTTGCGGAGCTTTACCAGCGCACCAGCACGCTTTCCCCTTCGACGCTTTCAGCGCAGTATCCCGTAAAGTTCTGCAGCTCCGCACCGCGTCCTTCGTCTCCTTCGCACCGCCTCACGCTGCTCCGCTCCTGAACGCGCCTTTACATAGGGATAACGTAAATCGGCCGGTCCTATTGCAGAATCCGCGTTCGGTGTGAACGCACCCTAACATGCAAAATGCGTAATGGTGCGGTCTGGGGCAGGAGAAGAAGAGTTGCCACTGACGTCACTCTCCTGCGCTGCTAGGAATTGTGAAGTCAAATTGATTCATGGAACACTTTTTGCGGGCGCGGGCATGAAAACGAAAAAGCATTTTCATCTCCTTTTTTCTCTTCCTCCTCATCTTTTGAAAATAAAATGTTAAATGTTATTTTATTTATCATTTTAATTCATTTACAAATGGAGCAGTCTTAGAGAAGAAAATAAAAATGCAGTTTGAATGATTTATTTTATAGTTTATTTATGAGTCAAAAAATGCATCTTCATTTTGAAAATGAAAAAGCATTTCAGTTAATCCATTTTAATGTGAATATTGGGACACATTTGCTTCCATAGTCTGAGACATGCATGTATATGGGGGCTTGATGAAATAGCACACTTATGTTGATTAATCCCTCCTCTCATCAGATGAATTATCACTTGATTGATTTGATTTTCATCTACTGACTGTTGCAACCAGGAGACTTATAATAAATAGCAGAGCAGATAGAGTTCTGCAGAGAACTTCCTTCCATTACAGCCTGAGTCTTTCTCCTGTGAAGAAGTTTCTATTTAGCTTAGACCCTTAGTCAATGAAGGGTGGGTTGGAAATGTGAAAGGGTGGGTAAAGCTGGTGGTGGAGGACAATTTCCAGCTCTAAAGATGCTTTCAACAATAATTCACTGTGAAGATGCAATCAGATGTGTCCCTTGGTATTTACACACTCCCTCATTTTTATTAGTCCTAGACCTTACCTCACCGTTACTGACGGTCTTTATCTAAAATGCAATCTTTGTGAAGTGTAACATGCTGAATTTGTTGCCCTGCCCTCAATGAGCACAGCACCAAGGGTCAAAATCAATAACAGCCTACAAGCTGCATGCTTGCACAGAACCCTCTTATATTGTTGCTGGTCAGAACAAAATGTAACGTACTTGAAAATATTTTAATAAATAGAGAGAAGGATTTATTACGTACTTTAAAGCCCAAATGACGTGAAGGTTTATTTTTACAGGCATAGAGTTCCAAAACTTTGCTAAAATGTATTGGTAAAAAAGAAATACACAACCACAATCGTCTGGAACCTCATCCAGCAGTACACCCAAGCTGATCCCACAACGGTTTTTAGCTCAGTTCTGCAGCCAGGCACCTCTAAACTCTGGTGATGGTGCAATTTAAAGGAAAATAAAAAAGGCTTGTTAATGGCCTAAGCTCTATTTCCACCTTTTTAGAAAAATGGAATTACTAAAGAAGCATATCAGTTCAAAATTATTTACATATTAAATGGATAACTTTCAACACATTTTGGAAAAGATACAAAAAGCAAAAGAAACAAAAGAAATTCTCAAGGAGCACAACTAAAGGCACAAACTAATGACCCCCCCCCCCCCCCATTCTTTGCTCTCTGTGATGTCAATTGATCTGTCAAGAACACCCCAGGGGTGTGATGCTTTTTAATCAAGACTCATCAGGTGATAAATTAAGACTGATTAAGTGATCAATTTACGCATGTCATAGTTCTGTAATCATCAGTTAATGGTTGTCTCCAGGAAATAAATGAGGAGAGGGTTAGGGTTAGGGTTAATCTGCCACTTTAAATAAAACATCATGTATGAATGTTTGCATGCATGGCTGTCTGTCTGGATGTGTCTGTGTTGCATTGTGATGGTCTAGCAACCTGGTCTAGCAACCAAAAAGTGGCTCTTTGGACCTTCCACCATCTTTGTATCTTTGGCTGAAAATGATAAGGAGCCTACTATTATTTCTAAATATAGATATAATAACAAATGCAAGTCAACACAGTTTTTCAGTTTTTTAATAGATATTTGCACAGAATTTCCACAACACAGAGACACTACAATTCTGGTCATATTTTTTAGATCTGTTTCTCTTGTCAATAGGTTGGCAACTATGTGCTTTTTTAAACATTTTGCACAAATATCAACATCCCATAGAAGAAAATGTCAGTCAGTCATCTTTTTATAAAAAGGTTATGTTCTTTTAAAAACTAAAACTAGAAATAAATTGGTGGTTCGTGAAAAATGACTACAAATTTGATATTGTAGTTATTGTATTTACTCGTACTCGTCGTCTTCAGCTTATCCGGGACCGGGTCGCGGGGGCAGCAGACTCAGCAGACTCAGCAGAGACGCCCAGACGTCCGTCTCTCCAGACACCTCCTCCAGATCCTCCAGGGGGAGCCCAAGGCGTACCCAGGCCAGCCGAGAGACATAGTCCCTCCAGCGTGTCCTGGGCCTCCTCCCGGTGGGACGTGCCTGGAACACCTCCCGAGGAAGGCGTCCAGGAGGCATCCGGTATAGATGCCCGAGCCACCTCAACTGGCTCCTCTCGATGTGGAGGAGCAGCGGCTCTACTCCGAGCCCCTCCCGGATGGCCGAGCTCCTCACCCTATCTCTAAGGGAGCGCCCGGCCACCCTATGGAGGAAGCTCATTTCAGTCGCTTGTATCCGGGATCTCGTTCTTTCGGTCATGACCCAAAGTTCATGGCCATAGGTGAGGGTAGGAATGTAGACCGACTGGTAAATTGAGAGCTTTGCTTTTCGGCTCAGCTCTCTCTTCACCACAACGGACCGGCACAGCGCCCCCATTACTGTGGCAGCCGCACCGATCCATTCTTCCCTCACTCGTGAACAAGACCCCGAGATACTTCAACTCCTCCACTTGAGGCAGGAACCCCCCTCCAACTTGAAGAGGACAAGCCACCCTTTTCCGGTCGAGTACCATGGCCTCGGACTTGGAGGAGCTGATCCTCATTACAGCCGCTTCACACTCGGCTGCGAACCGCCACAGCGCATGCTGTAGGTCTTGGCTAGAGGGGGCCAGCAGGACCACATCATCCGCAAAAAGAACAGACGAAATCCACTGGTCCCCAAACCAGACCTCCTCCGGCCCTTGGCTGCGTCTAAAAATCCTGTCCATAAAAGTTATGAACAGGACCAGTGACAAAGGGCAGCCCTGCTGGAGTCCAACATGCACCGGGAACAGGTCCGACTTAGTGCCGGCAATACGGACCAAACTCCTGCACCCCCCACAGGGCATCACGAGGGACACAGTCGAATGCATTCTCCAGGTCCACAAAACACATGTGAACCACTTGGGCAAACTCCCATGAACCCTCGAGCACCCTGTAGAGAGTATAGAGCTGGTCCAGTGTTCCACGGCCGGGACGAAAACCACACTGCTCCTCCTGAAGCTGAGGTTCGACTATCGGTCTGACTCTCCTCTCCAATACCCTGGCGTAGGCCTTACCAGGGAGGCTGAGGAGTGTGATCCCCCTGTAGTTGGAACACACCCTATGGCCACCCTTCTTATGAAGGGGGACCACCACCCCAGTCTGCCAGTCCAGAGGCACTGTCCCCGACCGCCACGCAATGTTGAAGAGGCGTGTCAACCATGACAGCCGTACAACATCCAGAGACTTGAGGTACTCAGGGCGGATCTCATCCACCTCCGAAGCCTTGCCACCGCGGAGCTTTTTAACCACCTCGGTGACTTCAGCCTGGGTGATGAAAGAGTCTAACCCCGAGTCCCCAGCCTTTGTTTCCACCACGGAATGCGTGATGGCAGGATTGAAGAGATCCTCGAAGTACTCCTTCCACCACCCGATAATGTCCTCAGTCGAGGTCAGCAGTCTCCCGCTCCCACTATAAACAGTGTTGGCGAAGCACTGCTTCCCCCTCCTGAGGCGCCGGACGGTTTGCCAGAATCGCTTCGAGGCCAACCGGTAGTCCTTCTCTATGGCCTCACCGAACTCCTCCCAGGCCCGAGTTTTTGCCTCTGCCACAGCCCGGGCCGCAGCACGCTTGGCCTCACGGTACCCGTCAGACGCCTCAGGAGTCCCACAAGCCAACCACAGCCGATAGGACTCCTTCTTCAGCTTGACAGCATCCCTTACTGTCGGTGTCCACCACCGGGTTCTGGGATTGCCGCCGCGACAGTCACCGCAGACCTTAGGGCCGCAGCTACAGGAAGCAGCATCGACAATAGATGCGGAGAACATGGTCCACTCGGACTCTATATCTCCAACATCCCCCGAGATCTGGTCGAAGCTCTCCCGGAGGTGGGAGTTGAATACATCCCTGGCCGAGGGCTCCGCCAGGCGTTCCCAGCAGACCCTCACTATGCGCTTGGGCCTGCCAAGTCTGTCCGGCTTTCTTCTCCTCCAGCAGATCCAACTCACCACCAGGTGGTGATCAGTGGACAGCTCAGCCCCTCTCTTCACCCGAGTGTCCAAAACATGCGGCCGAAGGTCTGATGATACGACAACAAAGTCGATCATTGACCTCCTGCCTAGGGTGTCCTGGTGCTAAGTGTACTGATGGACACCCTTATGTTTGAACATGGTGTTCGTTATGGACAATCCGTGACTAGCACAGAAGTCCAATAACAAAACACCACTCGGATTCAGATCGTGGAGGCCATTCCTCCCGATCACGCCTCTCCAGGTGTCACTGTCATTCCCCACGTGGGCGTTGAAGTCCCCCAGCAGAATAATGGAGTCCCCAGGAGGGGCACTATCCAGCACCCCCGACAGGGACGCCAAGAAGGCCGGGTACTCTGCACTACCACTCGGCCCGTAGGCTGAAATGATAGTCAGAGACCTCTCCCCAACCCGAAGGCGCAGGGATACAACCCTCTCATCCACTGGCGTAAACCCCAACATGAGACGGCTGAGCTGGGGGGCAACAAGCAAACCCACACCAGCCCGCCGCCTCTCCCCGTGGGCCACTCCAGAGTAGAAGAGAGTCCAACCCCTCTCAAGGAGATGGGTTCCAGAGCCGACGCTGTGCGTGGAGGCGAGCCCGACTATTTCTAGTTGATATCTCTCGACCTCCCGCACAAGCACAGGCTCCTTCCCCCCAGCGAGGTGACATTCCACGTCCCTAGAGCCAGCCTAAGCATCCGGGGATCGGGCTGCTGAGGTCTCCACCTTCGTCCGCCACCCAATCCTCTTTGCACTGGTCCCTCACGGTTCCTCCTGCAGGTGGTGGGCCCACTGGGGGATGGCCTCGCATCTCTTGTTCGGGCTTAGACCGGCCGGGTCCCGCGAGGAGCAACCCGGCCACCAGGCGCTCTCCGACGAGTCCCGACCCCAGGCCTGGCTCCAGGGTGGGACCCCGGCTCCGCCGTACCTGGCGACGTCACGTGCCTCGATATTTTGTTCTTCATGAGGGATTCTTGAACCATTCTTTGTCTGACCCATCACCTAGAGCCTTTTTGCCATGGGAGACCCTACCAGGGGCATTTAGGCCCCAGACAACATAGCCTCTAGGATCATCTGAGCACCCAAACCCCTCCACCACGTTAAGGTGGCGGTTATCAAAAAAATATATGTTGCCTTTCAAAGGTTCATGTAACATGGGCATCTCTACATGAGTTTTATAAAGCAGGACTGGGGGCAGAATTGGCTCTTTGGATTGTAAAGGCTGCAAAATTCTGAGTTACTAACACACCCCAAGACTATACAAGGATCAGGTAGGTACACAAAATGGTTGGATAAATTAAGCAGCAGGTAATGAAGGTTAGGTTAGAGTCGGGACTAGAATATTGTCTTTTTTTAAAGTAGATTTTTAATTAGTGTGAATTCAACATTCATTTCAATAACTAAGCATTGTATGGCAAAGATATATATATATATATATATATATATATATATATATATAAATATATTTGTGTGTGTGTTTGTGTGTGTGTGTGTGTGTGCGTATGTGTGCGTGTATGTATGAATATTTGGTTGTTTATCAGCCTGTATTTTTAGTTGTCAACACAAATACTGAATGGAGACATAGAATCATTGTGAGAAAGGCTGCTCGATGAACTGTTTGAGGACAAAAACCATTATTAGAGAGGTGAACAAGAGGGCAAAGAACTGTTGCCACAGTAACAAAGAATAGCCCACTGCTATTTGACACAAAGAGTATGATATTTCCCTAAATTGATTAAAAGTTTAAACCAATATCCTATATTTTCATGATCCTGGTGTGTGTATTATAGCACTGTCTTAATCTGCTTTGACAAGGCCCCTAACTTTACACAAAAGGCTATACTTTAACTATGCCCTGATATGTTATTTATCTTTGGATAATATTAGAACCACTTTTATCTGCAACAGACATCAGAAGGAAGAGCCTGCATGCAATTGATGGTATTGAACCTGAAACATTTCTTGATGTTGTCTTTACATTTCTTTTCTCTTGTAAACAGTTATGAGTGGCTCCCTAGTGTGAGTCAAATCTGTTTTTATTGGCCAAGATAAAAACTGACATGAATAGCCTTTCAGACTGAATAGATTCAGTCTGAAAGGTTTTCTTTCCTGTGATTAAGAGTCTAACAGGATGCAGGGAGAATTTTGATTCTAGCAAATTTGTTTTCCATATGCAAACCAGCCTCAAGACAAACTCATCAATTCCACATCAACTTTTATTTAACTTAATGACCACCCATTAACAAAGGCAATAACCTCCCCCTCAGTTTCTCCCTACTATGACTCAGGCACATAGAATAATATTCACAGACAGCACAATATGAGATTTTGCAGTCAGTGTCACTAAACTGGTTGGAAATGTAAATAGCACTTACCCTATTTAAATTAACATTTTGCATGTGCTACTGGCTGTAACCATAGAGAATTTGAAAACATTCAACATGAATGTGCTTTGGGTATGTCCTTTAATGCAAATCGAAAAAAGAACATAATTTAATTTTTTTTAATGATTTTTGTAAGTTTTCCATCATTATTGTAAAAACTAATGTTCATCTCTTTCTTCTTAAATGGACAATTTTCATCAGATGTCCAACAATCCCCTTCGCACATCTTAAATCAGCTTAGACCAGAAAACACCTCAGCAGAGCCCTGAAGGCATCCTGGTTGGTATGACATTGATTGGTAATTGCAGTAGCAACAAAGAAACTGATGGATTACAGGACATTGCGCAAGAGATGACAGCTGTGTCCAATGTGGCGTGCCCTCCGCCGTGACACTCGTGCCATTGTTGCACACACAAGGCAGCTGGAGATCATTCAGTGGCAGTGGTCCTTCAACTGAGCCACCGGCAAATGAAAAGAGGGGAGAGGGCATGGGTTGACACAAGCGGTACCTGCGAAGATACAAAGGCACAATTAAAACAACTGTTTTGAGAAAAAGAAAAAATAGACAGTCATTAGCACTATTATAACTTTTTAGAATTCCTATCTATGGTTTCCTGTTCTTTGGTTGCTGTTAAATTTCAGTTTTGTTTCACAATATGCCACAATATTAAAGTTTAGTTATGGTGTTTTTTTTGTTTGATTATTTGCATACAAGAATTTATTTTTTAATTGCATACCTCAAATTGTCTCATGAGAAATTTGAATTAGATTGGTCTGTGTCTGCAGTCCAGCTGCATTAATCTGTCCCACAAACATCATTTTCATTCACATTAATGACAATTTGCTCCTAGCCGTGGCATTTTGCTATGCTATGCCTGGGTGTGAGTGTTTTTATGCGTACGCATGAGGGTGGGAATTGACTGTGTGCTTGTTTTTTGTGTCAGGTTAGGTCCTGGACTGCTCCCTCTCCTGGATCAGTTTAGGCCCCCATCAAATGTGTGGCGTATTTCCTCCCCGCCACACTACCTGCGGGTGGTTGGTGTCTCTGCTCACTGGTGTACTTGTGGTTCTCAGTCTCCGAGACTGGGTGCTTTGGTGTGTGCCGGCTCACTCCCGGTGGCTGCTTGCTGGGGCCTGCCACCCTGGGCTCTGTTGGGCCTCTGCCTGGGGAGTGATATGTGCCGGGGTCTTGGGTCTCTGGGTCCATGGGTGGATCTACGTAGACGGCTGCCGGCGGGGTCTATAGGCTTGTTGCTGCAGTTTCCTGGGGCTTCTGCACTGTGGCTGCGATTGCCCTGGGCCTCTCCCCTGCTCTTCTCTGGGGGGGGTTGCGGTAGCCCCGGCGATGGTTCTCCTGGGGTTCCTGTGCTCTGGGGGGCCTATGGATGTCTATGGCTCGGATCTCCTCCATATCTCCTCACACTTGCTATTGCATATTTTTATGGAGAAACCTAGTATGCACATGCACGCCCACACTCAGACCCACAGGTGTTCAGATTCAGGTGTTAACATATACACAAATGTTCTACAGGTCCTTCTCAAAATATTAGCATATTGTGATAAAGTTCATTATTTTCATAATGTAATGATGAAAATTTAACATTCATATATTTTAGATTCATTGCACACTAACTGAAATATTTCAGGTCTTTTATTGTCTTAATACGGATGATTTTGGCATACAGCACATAAAAACACTTTTTTTGTTGGTCGGATGAAATATGCTAATTTTGTGAGACAGGAATTTTGGGTTTTCATGAGCTGTAGGCCAAAATCATCCGTATTAAGACAATAAAAGACCTGAAATATTTCAGTTAGTGTGCAATGAATCTAAAATATATGAATGTTAAATTTTCATCATGACATTATGGAAAATAATGAACTTTATCACAATATGCTAATATTTTGAGAAGGACCTGTATATCGAGCCGCATTTACCACTAAATACATCTTGCATTTAAAAGTACCGTGCACTTTTTGGTAATAATAGTATGTATGTTTCTGCAGGTTTAGAAGCAAGCAGGGTGTTATCTTGTAATCTCTTCATCTGTTTTTCTCTCCTCCATTCTTTTCTCCTTCTCTCCCTTTTTCCTTTTTGCCCCAACTCTTTCTTTCATGCTTCTTATTTTTTCCTTTCCGTTTCTGTCTCTGTGTCCATAACGATTGAAATAATCCGAAAGCAGCTTCTAATAAAGATTATTTTATACAAATCAAGCAGAGCTTTAAAGACTCCACTTGTGAAAGTAAATCTGTTGGGCTTTTTCTTGGCACTCAGACAACAATTCTGCACGCTAGTCTGCCTACCTACGCCTCCTTCTCGCACCATGACTGGAGAGTCTGAGACATTTGCTCATAACGCTATGCCAGCTTCGCACCTGCCATTCAAACGTGCTAAATATAGATGCAACAACAGCCCCCATATTCCGTTAATTTGATTAATCACATTTAGGGTGCTTTATGATGTCATTTGCATATCCTCTTCCCAGTATTTTGCATGTTCTGATAATCAATATATATTCTGCATATTCACGAAGGCAAACATACTAAATAGATAGTGCCTGCTATTTTGCTAATTTGACAGACGCAATCATTGGTGCACCCAGGATAGCAGATCAGCTTGGAGCGCACCATCAAGTTTGCCTATGTTTTTATACAAGCAACCCTTTAGCAGATCAGACCCCCAGGAACGGCATAAATTGCAATAATCCCACCCTGAAGTGTTTTGTGAAAGGGGCTTATTGGTTAAGCTAATGGATGCAACTGTGAAATGTCTGGAAAATCCTACAGCTGAATTATCGTTCTGGTTCAGCGGATTCACTATAATTGATGGCTGATATCAAATCAAAAAGTGTTTCAGCAAAGCATATATAATTTTGAACTTTTTTTTTTTTATTATAATTTTTCCACTAACATTCATTTTTCAGTTGAACTCTAGACGATGTATGCTACATTAAGGGTGAAAAAGCTTTTTCAATTATTTGTCATAGTCTCAATTATTTCGATGATAGAAACTTGGTATTTTAACAGGGTGCAGTTTTGATATTCACTGTTGCCAAGCTGTAATAAAGGAACAATTAAAAAGGCAAGGACATCGGAGTGTATTAGCAGACTTCAAGAAAATAAGGTTTAAGGTAACAGTGGAACATGTGTCATATTTACATTATGTAGTTGAACCCTTCGAAACCTAATTAGACTTTTCATCCAGAGTCTAAAACATTGTCTAATGTCTCCTGTCTGCCAAAATCATTTTGCGGCAATGCTTGCTTTGTTGTTATTGCATCACTTGTTTATTAATAATACACAAGATTATAGGGAGCACACAGCCAACACTATCTATCCTCAGTGGAAATGCTCATCTTCTTATAAAAGGATTTTACACCACTGGTGGCAGTACATCTGAGTTACATGATGTGGCTGCCTTCCCACAGCGCTGAAAGTACAAATCTGTGCTGGGCTGGCACATTCTGTTTCAGTGCACACAAGTCAGGAGATGGATAATACAGAGGACAGGCACAGGATTCCATTATGTTGTACAATACTGTAAGATATTCATGTTATTTTGGATCTCTGGGTTGAAAATAATCTTACAAAATGTCAGAAGAGTACAAAATAACATCACAAACTAAAGTTTTCAAGATGACCACTGCTGCCCAGCATTGTTCTTTTCAGAAAAAGTCAAAGAAAGCACAAATGTCAGAAAGGCTCAAGCCTTTAATGACACCATATCCACCTGAATATGTGGAAAAGATGTGAACTGGTCCAACAGAGACTGCTGCAAAACCCTTCTATATTTTGTAAGGCTCTGGAAAGATTATTTTAGATTAGATTATTTAGTATTTGCAGTTCAGGGTTGCTTCCCTTGTGGCGATTGAAACCATTTAGCAGATATATAACACTATTTTTATAGGCAGAGATACTAAAAAGATTGCTGTTAGCTTTCACATTGTTTCTGGACAGGACTGAGGAAAAATAAAACTGCTGAAACAAACTTTTTTTTTTTTCCCTGTTTATATAGAAACTAGTATCAGAACTGTAGCCTTACGATTCATTACAAAAAGTAGTTTGCATTCGCACCTCAGGACACATATGATGGATTACCAGACACCTACCTTAACCAGCCCTTTCTGTAATATGCAATTATGTAAATATTCAATTCAAATTCAATTCAAAAATACTTTATTAATCCCAAAGGGAAATTAAATGTTGTTGTAGCTCATATATGTAGCTCAAATATGGCATATTTATTAGCAAATTTTTATGAGTTTAGACCTACTGCCCAGTAGGTGGCAGTGTTTGGAGTGACATGTAGTAAATTGAAGCAGATTAATATGCCAGTACATCATGAAAACTCACCCATACAAAATAGTCTTTGAATAGGGGTCTAGTTTGGCACTATTCTCCAAAGAGTGATTTTTTTTTTTTTAAAGTGTGCATTATTTTTGCATTTCAAAACTGGGTAAATGTTATTATACATATCTTTTTTTCAATATTTATGCATAGCTGAATTTAAGCACTTGACTTTGCCAGTAACACTGAGCGGTAATAAAGGCATCATGTGGATGTAGCCGAGGCCAGAAATATTCAAAAATTTTAATTTTTTTTTTTATGACAGGGGCACATTTTAAAAACAATGTAAAAATAACATTGAACCATTCACCACTTCTTTGATTAAACAGTCATTTCCTTGGTGATTGATTTTATTGTTAACAGCTGAAACCAAGAAAACCTAAACGAATGGGACATTTGCTATATTAGATGACGACACTGAATTGTTTCTGCTCACTTTGTCTGGCAGAAAATTGTTATTAACTGAGAAAAACAAGGTTCACTTAGTGTAATAAATCCTTTTCTCATTGACATAAATCACCTTTTTACATATTATGGTTTCAGTAGAGGTTGACATTTAGCCTCTGTGTTTCTCCTTACTTCAATTCTAAGTTAATATTCTCAGGTCTTGGTCTAATGATCAGTTCCTAAAAAAATATGTCTATTTGTGTTGACACCTCACCAAAAATTTAAATACAACCTCTAATAAATTTTGTCACTGAGGATTTATGTTCTATCAGCTCAATGCCTGCTATCCCTTAAGTAGTTCAGGGTGTATTCACACCAGGAAAGTCCTTTGGTCCGCTTGTTTGATCCGGACCACAAGCGAACTTTATTTTTTTCATTTGGTGTGGTTTGTTTTCACATTGTACTTTTTGCAACTGAACTATTACTTGTAAACAAAGCCACGCGGGTGACGATCATTGTTCTCATTGGACAGAAATGACGGGGGCGGGACAGAGCACAGACCCGGAAATGTAGGAAAACAGCTGAAGACGTGGTGTATTCAGACCATAAGCGAACGGCACCAGAGTCCATTTGGAAGCGGACTGAGACCACCTCAAAAAGTACACAAAAGGTCCGGACCAGGTGCAGGTGTAAATACACTCAAGCGAACCCTGTTCCGGACCAAACAACCGGACCGAAACCCACTTGGTCCGCTTCCAAACGGACTCTGGTGCCGTTCGCTTATGGTCTGAATACAAACCGGCCCCAATCCGAACCAACTACAAAAAGCGTACGTCTCTTGGCAAGAGACATAAAAAGCCACCGTAGCCAGTAGCAAAGGTGTGTGTTGTAAGGTAATCATACCTGATAACCTGTGTGTTGCTTAGCAACACTACTGGCTTGTTGTGGGACAAGGCACGTAGAGAACGTCGGCGTTCAGCACGCGTTCTTCGACGGGGTTCCAACATTATAAATGGAACGTCTCAAAGTCTGTGTTGAATGAGCTGCTCTTCATCCTCACAATAATATTGCAGCTGTAATAACTGCACAAATATGCAGAACAGAGGTGCTGCACGCAGCACGTCTACAGCTGTTTTCCTAAATTTCCAGGTCTGTGCTCTGTCCCGCCCCCATCATTTCTGTCCAATGAGAACAATGATCGTCACCCGCGTGGCTTTGTTTACAAGTAACAGTTCACTTGCCAAAAGTACAACATGAAAAAAAACCATTTGAAAAAAAATAAGGTTCGCTTTTGGTCCGGACCAAACAAGCAGACCAAAGGACTTTCCTGGTGTGAATACACCCTTAAACAAGTCAATAGTGATGTATAATTTATTGTTTCAGTAAGTAAGGTTTTAAAATAATCTATTAAAGTAAGTCTCATTGTTTCCTTTAGTTGTTTTTCTAGTTATTTCATTACTCATTAACTTAAATTTTGTTTCAGCCAACTAAGCTTTATCTGTGAATTATTCATCACTATGTACAGTTGGTCAACTGAAGCATCATAATTGTCTCAGTTCCTGTTTCAGGTTTTTAATGAAGCATTTTATATACAGAAATATAAACTGGACCTGTAGAAGAGCTGCAAAGAAAATTAGGGGGAAAAACAGCCTCAGTCCAAAGAAAAGCTTTATAGGACATTCACTTTAAAATATTGCAAGAACATCTGACTCTTTAGGAGATAAAAAAGGTGTTTAAAATCAACAAATTTTGTTTTAGATAATTTGTTTGCATGTTCTCCCACAAGTGGGTTCTCTCTGGGTAATCCGGCATCCTCCCACAGTCTAAAAAAATGACTGCTATGTTAATTGTTCTCTCTAAAGTGCCCTTAGATATGAGTGTGTGAGTGCATAGTTGTTTGTGCTGTGTGTCTCTGTGTTACCCTGTGATGGACTGGCAACCTGTCAATGGTGCAACTGCCTCTTGCCCAATGACCAATTGGCAACGGCCCCCCTGTGACCCTGCAAGGACAAGCAGGTGTAGACGATGGATGGACGGATGATTTATCTTGTTAAACCTGTTAATCAGTGGTTTACTTTTCCACCCATCTAACCTAGCAGAAAAAATGTCACTATTTCTATATGTAACGCCAGTAATGTTTCAGATGCTCCCTATGAGATGAGCAGGATACATTTTGTCTTGATTCTGTGGAAGAAGCAGCTCAGCTGTTACTGCCACCAACAGGGGAATGCCTTCTCTTCATGAGAAGGCATAGCTAAGACACTTTGAGAACAATCACCTCAAGAATCACATAATTGATGAAGATGGCATTGATTGTATGAGATACAAAATAAATGTTTTCTTAAGGAAATGTGTATATTTCTTTATTGTATTTTAGAGGCAATGATTTTTTTTTTTTATTAGGGGATATAGATGTATTTGTAAAGGTCTGTATTTATGACATCCAGGGCTTCAGCCCCGAATGACCAGATCTTACAATCCCTATCAACAGTAATAACTAAATATAGGATACTTTGCCATTCAAATATAATTTTAGGCATACATTTGATTAAAAAAAAACATGAGGAAAAAAAATTACAAAAAAGTTGCATCAATAGAAAAAACTGCTATGAATCAGAAAAAGGCGGACCCACGATTCAGCCAGACACAGCACTGAAAGTTTAAAAGGTTTATTCAGCCACAGGAAAACGTCACACAGGTAACACTCCTCACAGCTTCCAGGAATCACTGAGGCAGAAAGAAGGATTAGTGACTTGTAGTCTCTTCAAATTTTGCAGGGATCAGAAAAGTCACTAAACTGCTTTTGTCTTGAGTGGAACTTGAAACCCAGAGGGGAAACCTCAGTGGGCGGCAGGCAGTGATCTCCACAGCACAGGTAAGAAGTGACTCCAGGCTGAATAAGCCGAGGGCTAGGCTGGCTCAATAATCCAAGGACAGAAACAGGGTCAATGATCGGAACAAGAGGCGTCAGGCAAGGGGCAGGCAGAGGCATAAACCAGATGCAGGAAACAAGGTCGACAACCAAAATCCAAATAGTCTGACAGGGAGCAGGCAGAGGCATAAATTCAAAGGGCAAGGCAAGGTCAAGAACAATGATCAGATAGGAAAGAACACTGGATATCTACTCACACGATGGCTTTCAAAAATCTGGCACCATCTGCTTGTCAGAGTCAGTATATATCAGGGAAGACACAGGTGCTTGGCATTCCACAGATTGCACTACACTGCAGCAGCCACCAGGTGCATCTAATCTGCTGATTGCAGCCAGGGAGACAGGGTAGAGCAGACGTGCCTGAATCATAACAAAAACTGAAAAACAGATTAACAAAAACCCTAAAATACGACATTGCACTTCAAACAATTGCATAGTTGGACAAAATGGTCTCTATTTAGGTTCTATAAGTTGGAAAAACAAAGACGAGACAGGGCATTATTTTAAAACATTGGCAGCTTTTCCTAACACATCATTTCCCAACAAACCATGAAGCCATCACTATGAAACAAAATGCCCCCTCAGTGTTAAAGTCTGTTCTCAGGAGTAGCATTACTTTAAACTAATATTACTCTACATTAATAAAATAATAAATATCACTTTAAAAGAAATTACTCATATAGACTGAAAAGGTTTTGGTTAAAAGTCTACGTAAGTGCTGACCTGTTTATTCTTAATGCCAGAAGCTTTTTTTTTTTTTTGCTTTTAAATAAATTATGTGAAGAGCCCTTACAAAATATACAAAATACTGGTCAAATTCTAGTATTTTTGTATAATGAAGTCTTAAAAGATTTACAAATCATTAATCTTTACAACAAGCATATATTTTGAGATTTCACTTTTTCACAACATAAACTTTTTAAAGTCAACAATTATATGCTTAAACATTGCAGACTGCTTCCACAAAAAAATTATATTATGTACTGTATATTCACTTGCCCTCCAAATGAAACAGCAGGCTCAGCAAATAGACATAGACTAATGGTTAAACGTTTTAGAACCACTTTCTAATTTAATGGTTTTTTAACTATGTTTATTACTATTTACATTGTACGTAGATTCTCACTGAAGGTATCAAAACTGTGAATGAACACATATGGAATTATGCAGCAAACAAAAATTGTAAAAGAACTTTAAATATGTTTTATATTTTAAATTCCTTAAAGTAGCCGCCCTTTGCTGTGATGACTGAAATATTAATATAATTGGATGTTTGATATCAGGATTTCTGCTTTTTGGAGTCAGCGGTCATCTAGTGGATGCATAACGCAACCCCAGTCAAACGTTTGACTGCAGTAGCTTCTATTCTATGCGCCTTATAATCTGGTGCGCCCTATATATGAAAAAAGTTCTAAAATAGGCCATTCATTGAAGGTGCGCCTTATAATCCGGTGCGCCTTATAGTGCGGAAAATACGGTACTCAGATTCATCCGCCTCAAACATATCAGATCTGCCTGAAAGGTCATTCTTAATCATGGAGGCCTAATTAAATACTTTACCAAAGGAAATGAGCAGAATATATTATGGCAATTATTATTTTTTTAGAAACACAATATTGGCACTTGATGATTGGAAGACATCAATTATGGAATGAATAATTACCTTTCTTTCAATCTCACTAATATGTTTCATTGTTTTAAAAGAAGCAAAAAACATAAACAAACATGAAATTAGCAACAACTAAAGAGAAATACTAAAGGAAACTCAGTGAACCTTTATAGTTGCATAAAGAAATGTAAAACAATGGTTGCACGCAAACTTTGGATTTACCTGACTTAAGTCTGAGGTCAGTTTGAAAAAGAAAGGTAGAGTAATTTAAATGACAGAATGAATTCCAAGTGAGCTATCTTTGGTTCATTAGCTCTGGCCATATTGAATTGCCATGAAAGAATTATTAGGAGCCTTAATAATGGTGCAAAATCAGATTGTGCTTTAACCTCACTGGAAGTCATTTTTATTTTTGTTATTCAGAAGTCAAGCCTTATTAATGCTCATTCCACCAGGTGTTACAAACAGTCATAGAACCTTGGATTCAGAAGGAGCTATGTGGCTTTTGTCCTGGTCGTGGAACAATGAACTCTTTACCCTTCTGGAATTGCTGAAGGGGGAGTTTGGTTGTCTGGTCCACATATATTTTGTAGATCCAGAGAGTTCTTATGACCATGTTCCCCAAACCATTTTATGAGGGTCACTGAAGGAGCACAAGGATATTCTTTAAGACTATGTGGTCCTTGTATGAAACAAAGCAAGAGCTTTGTCCGGATCCTCAGCACAAAGAGGAGCTTGTTTTTGGTCCTGGGCTGCTTCTTGTCCCCAGATCTCAAAGTTTAGTTGTAGAGAGGAGGGTGTTTGGTTCGAGAACCGTATGGTCTTATCTTTGCTTTTCTGATGATGTGGTTCATCTGACAACTTTAGCTCCTGAATCTGAAGCCACGGTTTTCAATCATAAAAAAGGTTAACTCCTCCTGGTCAGGGGCAGTCTTCTCAAGTGGATTAGTTGAAATATCTTGGTGTCTTATTCAGGGGTAAGGGCAGGGGTGAAAGTAGTTTTAAATTCTTGCCGGTACTTAGGGGCGGAGCTAGAGAGGAGGCCTGGGGAGGCAGTGGGGCATACTGGGGGTATGTATATATATATATATATATATATATATATATATATATATATATATATATATATCAGCAAAGTCCAAACTCAAACTAATTAAATTGTATCAATATTTTACTTTACTGTAGGCTGTCTGTATAAGGCAGAAATTAGAATCACTTGGCAATGTAGAATATATAAGTAGATAAATTTCAATTGTTAAAGAACTGCCATGTATGAAACAACAATAAACCATTTTCTGATGCATAACTTTTCATCTTCAGATTCCGTCTTTTCTTTTGAACACAAAAGTAATTGTTCTCTGCTTTTTGGTCAAGTTTTGATTTCATATAAGTAAAAAATTTGACAGTTCGGTTGTTTTCGTGGTTTTTATTTAAAAGCCAGTAGATGGTAAGTGATTTATTGTTCGTCCTGTCCTGTGTTGCTGTAATTCAGCAAAACAACATGAAACACAACTAGTTACTCTCCCTTTGTTTTTAACTGGGGTATTTAGCAGCGAACAGACAGACATTAAACGTAGCGGTGCTCGTTTTAAAGGCTGGCCGTTCACAAAAATCTGAAACTCCGAGGGGAGAGAAGCAAAGCAAGAGCATTGAGGCCCCAGCATAGCAGAACAGTTCAGAAACAATCTGGAATGAGGGGAAAAAAGCTATTTTATAAACAAATTAAGTCGTGTGTTAGACTGACTATTGGTAGCGGATCTGATCTTCTTTGTGTGCTCGTGAATTTTTGCAGCCATGGATGACGACTTCATAGCAGACAGGCGTTCCTCCTCTTCCCAGTACCGCGTACAAGCGCAGAATCTTTTAGCGGTATGCAGTACTGGACTGTACTGGCTCACTTTCATCCCTGAGTAAGGGTATGATGAAGATGGATAGATAGATTGAGGCTTCACCTGTAGTATCAATGGCACTGCTTTGGACTGTTGTGGGGTGTGCCCCAATTCAGGGGCTGGATTCTTTGAAGGACCCGGCCTATGTGGGCTGGGTCGTCGACTGCTAAAACCATGGAGGCCAGAAGTGATCAGCTGTGGATTGGGACGGTCTAGCCTCACTGCTGGGAAGGCTGGCGAGGCAAGCCGGCAGTTACTACGGCGGGAGCGGAAAACTCTGAACATGTCAGAGCACGTTTGAAATTGAGCGATGTCTTGATAAATCAAGCAGATATTTCACGTCTACAGAGTTATATTCCCGCAGTAAAAACATCGTAGAAGTTCATTTGTGTCACAGAAAGTGTAACTTTTCACAATTTAATCACAACTTTTACCGTTGTGGTCCGCCATGGCTGCCCCTGCTTGAAACAATCTGCTTCGACCCCCAATGAATCGTGGGAAATGATGGACTGCAAAGGATACTCATGACCCATCCTTCAAATCGGGCAAAAGAAGGACACATTTGTCGGCCGCATTTGAAGGAGTCTCGGAAGTATTTATGAATTGGGACAGCCTTCGTTGCTGCGCTGTTACTTAATTGGCCTACAAATACGGCCTTTGAAGAATCCAGCCGCTGAATTGGGACACACCCGTGGTGTCAACTTACCGTCTGTATTAAAATCCCTTGGTCATGAATATGGATCATGACAGGACGAGATCCCAGGAGCAAGAAACTGAAATGAGCTTTCTACATGGGGTGGCGGGAGATCCACATGGAGCTAGAATAGACCCTTTACTCGAGGTATTTAATTAATGTGTTTCATGCATCTGATCAGGATTCCTTCTGGGTACCTTTACTGACAGGTCCCACTGGGATGAAATTTTGTGGCAACTCGCTGAAAGGACTGTATACCCCATCTAGCCATGGAACACATTGGGATCTTTTAGAATCTGCTTTGGAGTATCCCTGGGAGAGGGATGGTTAGGTTTCCTTTGCCTGATCTTGAAAAAGTGGTGATGGATGGATGGATAGATGGATGGATGGATGGATGGATAAAACAATCAAAATCACAAAACAAACAAATATTATACAACATCGTGTAAAGATATTGACTCCACTCCTAATTTAATTGTTTTCGGAACAAATATTTTTTTTTGCTCCTAACAAAATGCAGAAGTATACAGTAATACTTTAAAAGACTACAAAAAAGTCTGATTCACTGAAAACAATAAAGGGAAACATCAAGAATCTTGCTACTACTTTTTATGCACAAGAGATTAACATGTATAACCCATTGTTAGGTCTGTTTTAACTAATTTGTCTTAAAATGCAATCTGATTTTAGAAAAACATAACGTTGTGCAGAACAAGACTTGAAATCTTGTGATTCATTTGGAAAACAGTTTTGTTTTCTTAACTGTTTTTCATTAAGTTTGGAGCACATTAGTAACAAAGCCAGACTTGCTAGAGGACATATTTGTATTTAATAATTAAAATAAAATAGTACAATTATAAAAAGTGTATTCTTTCAAACTCAGCATTATTAATATCTTTGGTAGAGGTTTATTTAAATGTTCTAATACATTTAGAATGTATCTTTGCCATTACCTATGATTTTGCTAGTATGAGTAGAGCAGATCAATAAAAGCTCTTGGCAACTTTGATCAGACATTTCATAGTTGTGGGGATGCACCTCATCATGGCTTTATGCCTACCAATGCTCCTGTATCATGCATTTTTTAAGCTTTGCTAATATGAATATGAATTGATTAATAAGTCGCTATCTGGTAGAGTGATTTTTTTTTTTTTTTTTATCACCCTGCAACAAAACGTCTGTTTTGAATTACTTTCTGTATTTGTTTTGAACACTCATTTTTTTACTGTAATAAACATGTTAGTTATACATCTTTAAAAAAAAGTAAACTAAAGTTCAGTACAGCTGTTCAGTGCCTAGTTACCTGTTATGTTAGTTTATTCCAAAGGAGCCTTTTCATCTTCCAAGTCTATTTTCTCTCTTGCCACATCTCGTCCCTGTTAGGTCCAGCCAACAGAGCTTTACTGAGATGCTTATTTCACTCCCCACTCTGATCGATAGGGCAATAATACGAGCTCCCTTGGTTGTAGCTGCTCAAATTAGTGTACGTCTGGCAGATGCAGCGGTTGCATTTGTCAGCTCTCTCAGACACAAAGTGCTGTGGCTGTTTAACAATTCATGGGCTCTGATGGCAACATGCGCTCTGGACTGTGTCTGTTGGTGTAATTGGCCGAAACAGGAGCCTGGTCTACTGCTGCCATCAGGGACAAGGACAATATTGTGGCATATCTGTTAGATTCCTTTCACACATTTCAGCATACGAAAAGGTTCTGTTTTCAGATAAATACTGCTGAATGGAGCGGCTGGCAGGATGAGTATTTGTTATGAATTCATAAAGTGACATTGAGAACTGTCCTTTATGTACCAGCCTGGTGTTGGACAACAGATTAGACAGAGGTAGAGCAGAGACAGAACCCTTTGCATCATTATCTCATGGAATGAAAGAATGAAACAAGGAAAACACAAAAAAGGTTTTGTTTGCTTTTACAACCTACTGGACTAGTTCAGTGTGTAACCTTTTATGTAATCCTTGTAACCTCTAATACTTTATCATCTCTTAATCTAAAATACTTTTTTTTTCTTGCAATTTGAGTTCATTTTACATTAAATAAAAATGACAAGGTAGACACTTTTTTTCTAAAAGAGCTGATTTGTCTTAAAAGTCACATAAAAAAAAGCACAGTTATTCAAAAAATACTTTGAACATACTTGACAGCGTACTCAGTGCAGGACAGAAAGTTTTACTTTAAAAATTTTAGATTTTTTATTTTTTCATTTTTGGTTTTGTTTTAAAAAATGCTTGCAATGGAACAGGAAACATAATTAGACTCTGGTAAGGATAGCAGATAAATGTACACAGTAAAGGCCTCCACATTTTCAGTCAGTCCTGGAATTTTATGCTGAAGGAATGTTAATTATTTGTACTACTAAAAAAGTGGGACCCTTAAGAGGAACCCAATATATTTTTTCTTAGCACAACATTGTTGAGAGCTGCGTAGGGAACGCTGGTTATAACCACACTATAGCTTGGTTTGCTCTTTAACCACTATTCCTGACCACAGACAAACAACTAACACTTTTTTACATAACCATGGACCACTTTGGTGACGTCACTAAACAGAGCACACACTTACAGGGGTTGGACAATGAAACTGAAACACCTGGTTTTAGACCACAATAATTTATTAGTATGCTGTAGGGCCTCTTTTTGCGGCCAACACAGCCTCAATTCATCTTGGGAATGACATATACAAATCCTGCACAGTGGTCAGAGGGATTTTAAGCCATTCTTCTTGCAGGATAGTGGCCAGGTCACTACGTGATACTGGTGGAGGAAAACGTTTCCTGACTCGCTCCTCCAAAACACCCCAAAGTGGCTCAATAATATTTAGATCTGGTGACTGTGCAGGCCATGAGAGATGTTCAACTTCACTTTCATGTTCATCAAACCAATCTTTCACCAGTCTTGCTGTGTGTATTGGTGGATTGTCATCCTGATACACTGTACCGCCTTCAGGATACAATGTTTGAACCATTGGATGCACATGGTCCTCAAGAATGGTTCGGTAGTCCTTGGGAGTGACACGCCCATCTAGCACAAGTATTGGGCCAAGAGAATGTCATAATATGGCAGCCCAAACCATCACTGATCAACCCCCATGCTTCACTCTGGGCATGCAACACTGGGTGATACGCTTCTTTGGGGCTTCTCCACACCGTAACCCTCCCGGATGTGGGGAAAACAGTAAACGTGGACTCATCAGAGAACAATACATGTTTCACATTGTCCACAGCCCAAGATTTGCGCTCCTTGCACCATTGAAACCAATGTTTGGCATTGGCATGAGTGACCAAAGGTTTGGCTATAGCAGCCTGGCCATGTATATTGACCCTGTGGAGCTCCCGACGGACAGTTCTGGTGGAAACAGGAGAGTTGAGGTGCACATTTAATTCTGCCGTGATTTGGGCAGCCGTGGTTTTATGTTTTTTGGATACAATCCGGGTTAGCACCCGAACATCCCTTTCAGACAGCTTCCTCTTGCGTCCACAGTTAATCGTGTTGGATGTGGTTTGTCCTTCTTGGTGGTATGCTGACATTACCCTGGATACTGTGGCTCTTGATACATCACAAAGACTTGCTGTCTTGGTCACAGATGCGCCAGAAAGACGTACACCAACAATTTGTCCTCTTTTGAACTCTGGTATGTCACCCATAATGTTGTGTGCATTTCAATATTTTGAGCAAAACTGTGCTCTTACCCTGCTAATTGAACCTTCACACTCTGCTCTTAATGGTGCAATGTGCAATCAATGAAGACTGGCTGCCAGGCTGGTCCAATTTAGCCATGAAACCTCCCACACTAAGATGATGGGTGTTTCAGTTTCATTGTCCAACCCCTGTAACTCATGGTGCAGAATTCCCTCTATCTAACCCCACTCCTCCAGCACCTCTGCACCAATGGAAAAGTATGAAAGAAACAGGTCAAGCCCACTAAAGGAGGACAACTGAACAGTCTACTATAGTAGACACAAGCCTCATACAGCAGGAGCAACCCTGGGTCACTACAATATGTTAAGAAATCTAGTTCTTTATTCCCATTTATTGCCCATGTTGGGAAGACGTTTGAGAAGAGCTGCTGGATAAAGACCAAGTCTAATTAGTTCTATATACTCACCAGCCACATTATTAGTTGCATCTTGTAAGTACTGGCTTGGATCCCTTTTTGGACCTGCCTTAATTCTTCATGGCATAAACTCAAGTAACATTCAACATCCAGCTAGGAATAGCCATCAGAAGATGGGTGCACTGTTGTTCTAAAGGGAAGGACATGGTCAACAATATCACTCAGGGAGCCTGTGGTGTTTAAACAATGTTCAATCTGTACTAAGGACCACAAATGCTCAAAGAAAACATACCCAAATTGTTACAGCAGCAAACTGTTGTTTTTATTTTTATTCCTACCTCTGGAAACACCTTCAAGAGTGTCAGAAAACCGCTTCAGGTGACAACCTCATGGAGCACATAGAGAAAATGCAAAATGTGCAAAGTGATAATCAAAGCAAAGGGGGGCTATTTTTTTTTCTTTGAGGAATTTTACTTTTTTTTTTTTTTACTGCATCCTATCCAACAGAGTAGTAATCATAGTTGTTGTCTGAGAGCCAAGAAGATGCTCCACAAATTTAGTTTCACAAGTGGAGCATTACGGCTAATGCTATGATGCTTTAATTAATATTTATAAAATAAACTTTATTAGAAACTGCTTTGGGATTATTTCAACTGCAATGAACACGATAGATGAGAAAAAAAAAGAAGCAAGAAGGAGAGAGAGGTGGGCCAAAAAGGAAAAAGGAAGGGAAGGAAAAAGAATGGAGAAGAGAACGAGTGTGAGAAGCCACAGACCTGCCCCCCTGGACCTGGGACAGATTCTGAGGAAATCCGAGCCATAGACATCCAAAGGTCCCCCAGAGCACAGGGATCCCAGGAGAACCATCGTCGGGACTACTGCAACCTCCCCAGAGAAGAGCAGGGGACAGTCCCAGGGGAGCCACAGTGCAAAAGCCCCAGGGAGCTGCAGAGACAGGTCCACGGGCACCGCCGGCAGCCGTCTATGCCAGAGGAGATCCAGCCATGGACCCAGAGACCTGAGACCCCGGGACACATCCCTCTCCAAGCAGAAGCCCGACAGGGCCCAGGCCCCAGCAAGCAGCCACCGGGAGTGAGCCGGCACACACCACAGCACACAGCCCCAGACACCGAGAACCATCAGCGGGCAGAGACACCAGCCACTGGCAGGGAGTGTGGCTGGGAGGGAATATGCCCCGAATTTGATGGGGGGTGTTACGGCCAGTGGCCTTTTTCTTTTGCTTTGTCTTCCTTTTCTCTCACTTGTATAATTCCAGGTGCAGTTGCAGCGTCCTGCCCACTGGCTCCACTGTGGGAACATGGTGCAGTCCTCCTCATGTGTTTTCTTCCTGTTTTGGTGTAGTCACTTCCTGTTTTAACTTGTTCTGACATTCACCTGATTGCCTCACTAATTCTTGGAGAGCCCTCCTTATTTAAGTTGGCATTCCCTCAGAACCAGTGCAGCTGGGAAGAAGAAGGAAAGCAAAACAAGAGTCTCTGGGGGCAGCGTTAGAGAGCCGAAGTGCTTGCACCCGGGTTATCGAAACATCCAGCTTCCTTTTGACTTATTGGATAAACTTGTTTTTCATACTGGAAAAGGCAGAATACGGCAT
Source organism: Girardinichthys multiradiatus (assembly GCF_021462225.1). NCBI lineage: Eukaryota > Metazoa > Chordata > Actinopteri > Cyprinodontiformes > Goodeidae > Girardinichthys > Girardinichthys multiradiatus. Next base: position 31,078,274 of record NC_061803.1, on the reverse strand, counting down.
AAACTGGTATGTGAATGGTTCGGATGGAAGTACAGGTAGGAGATGGGGAAGATATGGATTTTGAGGGATGGACACCGGTAGGGGGAGAGGATAAGGACATAGGAAAAAGGTCTGCAGTTTGGGTCAGACCAAACTGCAGACAAGAGCTGGGCAGCAACATGTTGTAAAAGGTTTTCAGCTTTATTTCCAGAGGTTATCAAATAAACCAAACAAGGCACTGCAGATACAAATAAAGTCCAGATCCAAAAACTTACAAGATCGGTTCTGCAGGAACATGGAAAAACTGAGCACAAATACGTGGGTTGAGAATGGGGTATGACAAACACAAGGAACCAGCAAAAAACAATGACACAAAACCAACTAATATACTGAGGGATAACAAAGGGCAGGTAATCAAAGTAAACAGGGATCAGGTGTGACAAGGAGGCAGGGAGGCAGAAGGAAGAGGTGAAACAAATACAAAGACTGAGCATGGACAAAGTAACTAATAAACAATAAACATAAACACAGACCAAGCAAACCTATAGACAAAGATAAATAATCAAATGGGAAATAAGAAAACTAGAATAATCATGACTAAAGTAAACAGAGAAACTAGAGGGAACATAGGAACAACAATAACAACCTAGGAACAAACAAAGAACCCATTAAGAAAACCTGAATACAAAAGTAAACAAACCTAACCACACTGACTGAATTAACTGGAAAGGAAACAGAAAATAAACTAGTAAACAAGAGTGCAAAGGAACAAATAATAAAACACAATTAAACACAAAGATACTAAAGAGAAATAAAACTAGAGAATCCAGGGAAGACCAAGAACTATAATAATTACAATAATAATAATAAACCATACAAAGTAATAAGAAAACAACCATAAAATAACTTAAAGAAGTAAACACTAGGAGGCGGAAGAGGGAGAAAAGAAAAAATGATACAAAAACCAAAACAGAAACATCTAAGCAAAAGGTAAACAAACACAAAGCCACAAACAAAGTCCAAAAAGGTCACTCCGTGACAGGGAGGTCGAGAAATAGTGACTAGAAATAGTCAGGCTCGCCTCCACGCACAGCATGGGCTCTGGAACCCATCTCCTCGAGAGGGGCTGGACTCTCTACTCTGGAGTGGCCCACGGGGAGAGGCTGCAGGCTGGGGTGGGTTTGCTTGTTGCCTCCCAGCTCAGCCATCTCGTGTTGGGGTTTACCCCAGTGGATGAGAGGGTCACATCCCTGCGCCTTCGGGTTGGGGAAAGGTCTCTGACTGTCATTTCGGCCTATGGGCCGAGTGGTAGTGCGGAGTACCCGGCCTTCTTGCCGCTCCTGTCGGGGTTGCTGGATAATGTCCCTCCCGGGGACTCCATTATTCTGCTGGGGGACTTCAACGCCCACGTGGGAAATGACAGTGAAACCTGGAGAGGCGTGATCGGGAGGAATGGCCTCCCCGATCAGAATCCAAGTGGTGTTCTGTTATTGGACTTCTGTGCTAGTCACGGATTGTCCATAATGAACACCATGTTCAAACATAAGAGTGTTCATCAGTGCACTTGGCACCAGGACACCCTAGGCAGGAGGTCGATGATCGACTTTGTTGTCGTATCATCAGACCTTTGGCCGCATGCTTTGGAGACTCGGGGGAAGAGAGGGGCTTAGCTATCCAATGAACACCACCTGGTGGTGAGTTGGATCTGCTGGAGGAGGACAAAGCCGGACAGACTTGGCAGGCCCAAGCGCATAGTGAGGGTCTGCTGGGATTGTCTGGCGAAGCCCTTGGCCAAGGATGTATTCAACTCCCACCTCCGGGAGAGGTTTGACCAGATTCCGAGGGATGTTGGAGACATAGAGTCTGAGTGGACCATGTTCTCTGCATCTATTGTTGATGCTGCCGCCCGTAGCTGCGGCCGTAAGGTATGCAGTGCCTGTCACGGTGGCAATCCCCGAACCTGGTGGTGGACACCGGCAGTAAGGGACGCTGTCAAGCTGAAGAAGGAGTCCTATCGGCTGTGGTTTGCTTGTGGGACTCCTGAGGCGGCTGACGGGTACCATGAGGCCAAGCATGCCGTGGCCCAAGCGGTGGCGGAGGGAAAAACTCAGGCCTGGGAGGAGTTCGGTGAGGCCATGGAGAAGGACTACCGGTTGGCTTCAAAGCGATTCTGGCAAACCGTTTGGTATTTCAGGAGGGGGAAGCAGTACTTCGCCAACACTGTTTACAGTGGGGGTGGGGAGCTGCTGACCTTGACTGGAGACATTATCGGGTGGTGGAAGGAGTACTTCAGGAATCTCCTCAATCCTGCCATCACGCATTCCCTGGTGGAAACAGAGGCTGGGAACTCGGGGTGGGACCCTTTCATCACCCAGGCTGAAGTCACCAAGGTGGTTAAAAAGCTTCGCGGTGGCAGGGCTTCGGGGGTGGATGAGATCGGCCCTGAGTACCTCAAGTCTCTGGATGTTGTGGGGCTGTCATGGTTGGCACGCCTCTTCAACATTGCGTGGCGGTCGGGGACAGTGCCTCTGGACTGGCAGACTGGGGTGGTGGTCCCCCTTCATCAGAAGGGTGACCGGAGGTTGTGTTCCAACTACAGGGGGATCACACTCCTCAGCCTCCCTGGTAAGGCCTACGCCAGGGTATTGGAGAGGAGAGTCTGGCCGATAGTCGAACCTCAGCTTCAGGAGGAGCAGTGTGGTTTTCGTCCCGGACGTGGAACACTGGACCAGCTCTATAACCTCTACAGGGTAATCGAGGCTTTCATGGGAGTTTGCCCAAGTGGTCCACATGTATTTTGTGGACCTGGATAAAGCATTTGACTGTGTCCCTCATGATGCACTGTGGGGGGTGCTCCAGGAGTATGGAATTGGGGGCCCTTTATTAAGGGCCATCCGGTCCCTGTACAAGCGGAGCAGGAGTTAGGTTCACATTACCGGTATTAAGTCAGACCTGTTCCCGGTGCATGTTGGACTCCGGTAGGGCTGCCCTTTGTCAACGGTCCTGTTCACAACTTTCATGGACAGGATTTCTAGGCGCAGCCAAGGGCCGGAGGGGGTCTGGTTTGGGGACCTGTGGATTTTGTCTTTTCTTTTTGCAGATGATGTGGTCCTGCTGGCCCCCTCTAGCCAAGACCTACAGAAAGCGCTGGGGCGGTTCGCAGCCAATTGAGAAGCGGCTGGGATGAGGATCAGCTTCCCCAAGTCCGAGGCCATGGTTCTCAACCGTAAAAGGGTGGCTTGTCCTCTTCAAGTTGGAGGGGAGTTTCTGCCTCAAGTGTGGGAGTTTAAGTATCTCGGGGTCTTGTTCACAAGTGGGGGAAGAATGGAGCAGGAGATCGACAGACGGATCGGTGCGGCTGTTACAGTAATGGGGGCACTGTGCCGGTCCGTTGTGGTGAAGAGGGAGCTGAGCCAAAAAGCGATGCTCTCAATTTACCGGTCGGTCTATGTTCCTACCCTCACCTATGGCCATGAACTTTGGACCGAAAGAACGAGATCCCGGATACAAGCAGCTGAAATGAGCTTCCTCCATAGGGTGGCCTGGGCACTCCATTAGAGATAGGGTGAGGAACTAGGCCATCCGGGAGGAGCTCGGAGTAGAGCCGCTGCTCCTCCACATCGAGAGGTGCCAATTGAGGTGGCTCGGGCGTCTATACCAGATGCCTCCTGGACCCCTTCCTTGGGAGGTTTTCCAGGCACGTCCCACCGGGAGGAGGCCCAGGGGAGGGCCCAGGACACGCTGGAGGGACTATGTCTCTCAGCTAGCCAGGGAAGGACTTGGGCTCCCCCCGGAGGAGCTGGAGGAGGTGTCTGGGGAGAGGGACGTCTGGGCGTCTTTGCTGAGCCTGCTGCCCTCGCGACCCGGTGCCGGATAAAGCGGAAGATGACAAGTATGACGAGTACGAGTAACAGAGAAAATAGGAGATGTAGAAATGATGAAAGTATTAAGAGACGGAAACTTGTTAGTGACGTGTAAAGACGGAGAACAAAAAAATGAAGGATTTACATGTAGAGAGCATTAGCAAAAAAATGGTTGTTGAGAGAAAGATCTTAGGAGAAAATAAATGATTTTTGGTAGCCCTCTTGACAAAGAATTAGACAAAATAAAAAGAAGCATTACTGGTGCAAACGTGAACTTGCTGAAGAGATTATCAAAAACTGTCAACGGAGAAAGAGTAGGAAGTCTGGCAGTTCTGATTAAATTTGCGGAAACAGTCTTGCCAGGAAACACAAAAATAGGATTCTTGAGCAACATTGCGGTCGGGGACAGTGCCTCTGGACTGGCAGACTGGGGTGTTGGTCCCCCTTCATAAGAAGGGTGACCGGAGGGTGTGTTCCAACTACAGGGGGATCACACTCCTCAGCCTCCCTGGTAAGGCCTACGCCAAGGTATTGGAGAGGAGAGTCCGACCGATAGTCGAACCTCGGCTTCAGGGGGAGCAGTGTGGTTTTCATCCCGGCCGTGGAACACTGGACCAGCTCCATACCCTTTACAGGGTGCTCGAGGGTTCATGGGAGTTTGCCCAACTGGTTCACATGTGTTTTGTGGACCTGGAGAAGGCATTCGACTGTGTCCCTTTTTGGAGTCGGCGGTTACCTGGCATATTGAGAAATTTGGAAAACGTCAGCAGCTGTTCTGGCAATTGTGAGGCTGCCTGGCATGTATGATGGGATCTGCAGGGCGATCAACACTCAGACTGAGATGTTACGTGAGCTGAATCGCAGACTGGATGTGATCCTTACACAGGATCGCAGGCAAGTTGTGGTTCCTGGACTCAGAGGTGAAATGGGATAAATCTTGGAGAAAGTTGTTCGCTCGGATCTGGCGAAAGACCAGGAATTTGGCTGTTTGGATTCGCCATTGAGAAGCACCAGCGAGACTCTCAAGGCTGACGGAAAATTAAAAGTCAGCCTAACCCAAATAATTTCTGAATCTGGCTCCCCTGCACGACCTTGATGGCTGGCTATCTTCAACTTCTCCTGGAAGTTATGTAAAAATGACACTCTGCTCCCTCTGCCTACTCCCTTCCCCGAGGACATCTGTGGACCTGCTCAGAACTGTGTGGCCGGTTGATGAACATTCCAACGTACCATCAAGGACAATGGTCTCTGTGACAGTGCTTCATGGACTTACTTGCACACACTCACATGCACACACACACACACTCAAGATAAACATATGTAACCCTCACACTGCCTTCACCAATCCCCTGCATGATGTTGTTTTGTATACGTGTTGCTTCTTTGTGCTGAGGTTTTTGCAATCCCAAACTGTATCCTCCTAAGAATAAAGTGTGAAATATGATTTTTTCCCTCTACTTACATAATGTGGCCTCTTTTCTCATCTAGCAAGTGCAGCGCCTGTGAGTGGGCAGCAAAGCCTCGTTGACCCAATCCCCCTTGTCTTGTCTCATGATGTCTGTTTGGATGGGTTGTACTGGAATTCTAATTTCCCCTCAGGGATCAATAAAGTATTTTTGAATTGAATTGAAACAAATTCATTAGCTGGTCTATGTGAGTGGGATATTGATACAAATACAACTATAGGTAGTGATTATTATCCCATTAAGTTCGGAACAGGATTAACATCAAACATTAAGAATGTTAAAATAAATACAGGGAATTTTAATAAGGCAGACTGGATTAAATTTCAAGATTTGAGTGAAAAGACTCTAGGAAAAATAGACATGACAATGGATATAAATAATATTAACAAACATGTTTGTAAAACAATTATAGAAGCTGCAGAAAATTCAATAAAGAAAGGGGGAAGACGATGTGATAAGAAAATGGTACCATGGTGGACCAGTGAATGTAGAGAAGTACTACAATTAAGAAATAAAGCTTTTAAAGCACCTAAAATAAATCAAGTATTTCAGAACTTAATTGAATATAAAATAAACAAGCAATGGTGAGGAAAATTATTAGGAATGCAAAAATTGTATATTAGAGGAATTTTTGTAGTATGGTAGGGAGAGAAACAAAAATTGATAAAATATGGAAAACTATTAAAATAATGAATGGTATTAAGAAAGAATATGGATATACAATATTAAAAGTAGAAAACATAACTATAATAAAAAAATGAAGAAAAAGCTGAAATACTAAGGATTGAGAATGATGAATTGTGCCTGCCAGGGCGTAGAGAGGGATGGACTGTGCCTGCCAAGGTGTAGAGAGGGATGGACTGTGCCTGCCAAGGTGTAGAGAGGGATGGACTGTGCCTGCTAAGATGTAGAGAGAGATGGACTGTGCCTGCCAAGGCATAGAGAGGGATGGACTCTGCCTGCCAAGGCGTAGAGAGGGATGTACTGTGCCTGCCAAGGTGTAGAGAGGGATGGACTGTGCCTGCCAAGGCGTAGAGAGGGATGGACTGTGCCTGCAAAGGTGTAGAGAGGGATGTACTGTGCCTGCCAAGGTGTAGAGAGGGATGGACTGTGCCTGCCAAGGCGTAGAGAGAGATGGACTGTGCCTGCCAAGGCATAGAGAGGGATGGACTCTGCCTGCCAAGGCGTAGAGAGGGATGTACTGTGCCTGCCAAGGTGTAGAGAGGGATGGACTGTGCCTGCCAAGGCGTAGAGAGGGATGGACTGTGCCTGCAAAGGCATAGAGAGGGATGGATTGTGCCTGCCAAGGTGTAGAGAGGGATGGACTGTGCCTGCTAAGATGTAGAGAGAGATGGACTGTGCCTGCCAAGGCATAGAGAGGGATGGACTGTGCCTGCCAAGGCATAGAGAGGGATGGACTGTGCCTGCCAAGGCATAGAGAGGGATGGACTGTGCCTGCCAAGGTGTAGAGAGGGATGGACTGTGCCTGCCAGGGAGTAGAGAGGGATGAACTGTGCCTGCTAAGATGTAGAGAGAGATGGATTGAGCCTTCTAAGATGAAGAGAGAGATGATTGAGCCTGCTAAGGTATAGGAAGAATAGAATGTGCCTGCCAAGGCTAAGAGAGGGATGAAGGATGCCTGTCAAGCCTGCTAAGGAGTGTAGAAAAATGAATTATCCTTGTAAGCAAAGAGAAGGATGGATTGAACCCGCTGAGGCATGGAAAGAGGGATGAACTGAACCTGCCAAGGTGTAGGTGAGGAATGATTTAGAGAGGAAGCAAATTAAATCATGACTACACAAAAGAGGTTTAAGGAAATATTTATTTATTTGGCGCTCGGATCCCGGTGGAAGACATGGATGCTGAAAATGACATGAGCTTGAATGAACATCTTAGTATTAGAATAGAGATGTCTTCCCCCCAAAAAGGGCAGAGTCCGGGGCTGAGGCTGAAATAGAAACAGTATGGGAGTTAGTATGAATGAAGGTGGTCTGACTGGCAGGATGTAGAGAAGGGATAATCTGTGCCTGAAAGGAGAGCAAAGAAAATTAGTGAACCTGGCAAGGCATGAGGGATGAGGCGTGTGCCTGACAAGGCATAGAGAGGGATGAGGCGTGTGCCTGACAAGGCGTAGAAGGGGATGAGGCATGTGCCTGACAGGGCATAGAGAGGGATGAGGCGTGTGCCTGACAAGGCGTAGAGGGGGATGAGGTGTGTGCCTGACAAGGTGTAGAGAGGGATGAGGCGTGTGCCTGACAAGGCGTAGAGGGGGATGAGGCATGTGCCTGACAGGGCATAGAGGGAGATTGATCTAGAGAGAATGAAGTGATGAGAAGAAACGTGGGAGACATAATGGATAACATCAGCTGACGGATGTTGGAGAATGGGGACCTTGAAGAAAATGAGGGGAAAGAATGAGGTTTGATGAAATGATCTTGCATAGCAAGGATAAGTTTAAACTGAAAAGCCAACCACCACCAGTAAATGCAGAAGCTCTTACCTAAGAGCTGATAGATCATTGAGAAGAGAGCAGAGAATAGAAGTTTGGGTGGACATATGAAGAGAATGCTGAAGATGAGCAGCGGCCGAATTGTTGTAGGGAAGCTGTGGAAACTCCTTGGGTAGCTGCTGAAGTGGCTGCCCCGATTCAGAATGAGTGACTTTTTTTTTTCTTTCTTTTCATTCGATTAGTCTAAGAAAGCCGTAGAAGGCAAGGAGGAAGGCGCTGGATAGAAGAGATTTGAAATAAGGTGAAAAATGGCCAGAGCAAAGGGTCATAAGGAGATTTTAAGGAGGGAAGGTGTAAAACGTCTCCGGGAGTCAGGCTGCGGAATGCAATGTATTGAGATGCCTTTGAGGAAAAGTTCAATGGCGTGATGAGTAAAAAGGCTCGGAGTGGGCTCAGAAAGATGATCTTTTGAGAAAAATTGATGCCTGCTAATATTCAATTTTCAATTCAATGCAGTTATTTATATAGCGCCAATTCACAACACATGTTGTCTCAAGGCACTTCACAAAGTCAGCTACATACAGTGCCTTGCGAAAGTACTCGACCCCCTTGAACTGGTCAACCTCTTGCCACATTTCAGGCTTCAAACATAAAGATATAAAATTCTATTTTTTTGTGAAGAATCAACAACCAGTGGGACACAATCGTGAAGTGAAATTTATTGGATGTGTCATAGTTTTTTAACAAATAAAAAACTTAAAAGTGGGGCATGCAATATTATTCAGCCCCCTTGCGTTAATACTTTGTAGTGCCAACCTTTACTGCAATTACAGCTGCAAGTCACTTGGGGTATGTCTCTATCAGTTTTGCACATCGAGAGACTGAAATTCTTGCCCATTCTTCCCTGCAAAACAGCTCGAGCTCAGTGAGGTTGGATGGAGAGCGTTCGTGAACAGCAGTCTTCAGCTCTTTCCACAGATTATCGATTGGATTCAGGTCTGTACTTTGACTTGCCCATTCCAACACCTGGATACGCTTATTTGTGAACCATTCCATTGTAGATTTGGCTTTATGTTTTGGATCATTGTCTTGTTGGAAGATAAATCTCCGTCCCAGTCTCAGGTTTCTTGCAGACTCCAACAGGTTTTCTTCCAGAATGGTCCTGTATTTGGCCCCATCCATCTTCCCATCAATTTTTGCCATATTCCCTGTCCCTGCTGATGAAAAGCAGGCCCAAACCATGATGCTGCCACCACCATGTTTTACAGTGGGGATGGTGTGTTCAGGGTGATGTGCTGTGTTGCTTTTAAGCCAAACATAACATTTTGCATTGTGGACAAACAGTTCGATTTTGGTTTCATCTGACCAGAGCACCTTCTTCCACATGTTTGGTGTGTCTCCCAGGTGGCTTGTGGCAAACTTTAAATGAGACTTTTTATGGATATCTTTGAGAAATGGCTTTCTTCTTGCCACTCTTCCATAAAGGCCCGAGACCCGGGTCTTGGTAGATTTGCAGTGGTATGAAACTCCTTCCAATATGATTGCTTGCACAGTGCTCCTTGGGATGATTAAAGCTTGAAAGCATTGAACTTCTCCACAACAGTATCTCAGACCTGCCTGGTGTGTTCCTTGGTCTTCGTGATGCTCTCTGCGATTTGAACAGAACCCTGAAACTATCACAGAGCAGGTGCATTTCTACGGAGACTTGATTACACACAGTTGGATTCTGTTTATCATCATCAGTCATTTTGGACAACATTGGATCATTCAGAGATCCTCACAGAACTTCTGGAGGGAGTTGGCTGCACTGAAAGTAAAGGGGCCGAATAATATTGCACGCAAGACCCAACCTGACGCAAAAACAGGCACACAGTCACAATCACACATTGCCACCCTCATGCGTACACAGAAAAACACTCACACCCACGCACAAATTTATTTAAGTTTTAGTGGCACTAGTGGCTTTATTTTTGTTATTTTTCCAAAGTAGATCGACAGGAAGTGAGGTGTATAATTTTAATATATATATATATATATATATTTTTTTTGTTACACATTTCTAAATATATTGCATCATAGTTTTGATGTATCCTCTCGCCCATAGACTGCTGGAGATAGGCACCAGCTCCCCCGCGATCCACTATGGAATAAGCGATAGAAAATGACTGACTGACTGAGTTTTGATGTATTCAAAATGTATCTACAATGTAGGAAGCCATTGAATTACAAAGGTGTGTCCAAATTTTTCACTGATAGTGTATGGCAGGATGGATCCACGGGCTACTGCACTGTGGCTGCTGGGTGGGTCCTCGGGGGCTGTGCGCTGCTCTTCCCTGGGGGAGTTGTGATAGTCCTGGTGGTGGTCCTCCTGGAGTTCCCGTTTGGGGGGCCTTTGGATGCCTGTGGCTCAGATCACCTCCGTGTCTTTCTCGGGTCCAGGAGTGCAGGTCTGTGGCTCTTCACACTCGCTATTGCATATTTTTATGGAAAACCTTATATATGAAAGTATATTCACAATTACACCCACAGGTGTTTGGATTCAGGTAAATACATCTTGCATTCATTAGTACAGTGCACTTTTTCTTCAACATTGCTGTTGTTATATATGCGTTTCTTCAGGTGTAGAGGCAGTCTTCTTCTAAGGTATTATCTTGTATTCCCTTCATCTTTCTTTATCTTCTCTATTTTTTGCTTCTCTCCCTTTTTCCTTTTTGCACCACCTCTCTCTCTTTCTTCTTTTTTTTCTCATCTATCTCCATGTTCATTGCAGTTGAAATAATCCCAAAGCAGTTTCTGAGATAGTTTTTTATTTGTGTTAATGTATATCAAGCAGAGCATTATAGCGTTAGACGTAATGCTCAACTTGTGAAAGTAAATCTGTTGGGCTTCTTCTTGGCACTCAGACAACAATTGGAAGTGCTACTCTGCTAGGACAGGACATGTAAACAAACAAAAAAAAAAGTTACCTAAATTTCCTTTCCTTCTAATTCTGACACCCGCTTTGACATTTTTCAAGTCTTCTTCAACATGTCTAGATATGCAATGTGCATTATTTCTGGCATGTGATTGGATCACTTGTTATTTATCTTGACAAGCAATGTAGCAGGTCTACCTAATAAAAAAGCCAATGTGTGTACTACTTGCGCAATAAATAAAATACTTCAGATACATCAGATACAAGAACTAAGTTCCATCACTTTCCTCAAAGCAACACATTAAACCTGTTGTGACACTCATATGGATGCACAATGCAGAGCTTCTTGATTTCAAGAACTTGGCATTTTATTTACATTTTTGTCCTCAACATTAGAATATGGGCCAGTAAGCAAATAATATTTTATTTTTGGTTCTACTGTCAGTCCAACCCGTTCGTTTTGTTTAATGATGTGCTTATTCCAGATAAAGAAAAATCATTGATAAAATGTAGCAACATTTTGTTTATTTCAACCACTTAAGTTTAGCTAGTTGTGCAGATAAATACTAAGGGCAATAGTAATATTGTAAGTAAGTAATCAAGCAACATCAAATTAGATATAAAACATGCAAACTCGGTGAATGGATTCATGTAGTCAAGCAATGTTAGGTCCACGTAACATAAAAATTAAAGTAATTAAATATATTTACAGAATTTTCAATTTCTCCTACTACTGTCTTTACTGAAAACATACTGGTGTATGAAGAATATGGCAGCTGTTCTGTCATGCTAAAACATGATTTATTGCTATGTCATGGTTGATGGAGATATCTTTCTTTAATGTGGTTAATAACACTTTGAAAGAAGGCAATAAATGGAGAAAAGAAGGAGAAAGTGAGACAAACAAATCAATATTCAATTAAAGTCAAGGCTGAATTTGTGCATGCCACTGAGGAGGCAAAGAGCCTGCAGCAGAGAGAGATGATTACCAGATTACAACTGCCTGAATGTTCCAAAATGGACTTCCAGGCAGGAAGAAATACACCATATTTTGTGACTTTATCCTATTAACAAATCAATTTGTCACTTCAGCCTTGCAGTTTATTGTGTTATGTTTTATAATTACTGCAGCTTTCAATAATTATAGAGAAGACTTTGCAAATCCTGTGTTTACATTTAAGCACGTCCAATTGTGGCATGTGCAATGTTGAGTTTGCATGCCTCTGGTGATTGTTAGAACCACACAGCTCTTAATGGTTTATAAGAAGACAGTAACTGAAATTAGCTAGCTAATTGTTATTGCAACAGTTTTTTTATTGACACAAGTTAGACTTTGCAATTTCTATAGATACTTACAAATGAGAAATTATTATAATCAGGAAATAAAACATAACACAGAACAGTATAATCCAATGATTGAACTAATAAAAAAAACCCTTACAAATCAAAACTAGCAGGAGGAATAGCATCAAAAATACACAAGAATATTACTAATTCTAATACCCTCTTTGCCAGATATATCAAAGATAAATGGGAAAATGAAGCAGGGCATGTAATAACCAATGAAGAATAGGAAAAAAAATATGTACATCACTTTGGAGGTGGACAAAGTTGCATATCTTGGAAAGAAAAGTGTATAGCGTTACTTTATTATCCTACGTCAAAGTGCTCATTTTTCACAAGGAAATAGCCTATGTTGGAGAAAATGTGAATGCCATAGTGCACATCATTATAATGTAGTCTGGCATTGTCATAACATCTAAAAATATTAGTAACAATGCAGTTAAACATATTTTCCAAATCTACTTTCCACCATATTTTAAAACCTTGTTTCTGGGCTATAAAACTCAAACAATGCAAACAATAGATAGTTACCTTTGAAATATACTTATAACAGCCATGCAAAAGCAATTACAAAAGAATGGATGGTACAGAAGGAACCGACCATCCAAAAATAGGATCAAATAATAGCAGATATTTACAAAATGGAAAAAAAATAACAGTCACAGTTAATTGGAAGATCAACATATTCTTTAATAACTGGAATAAGTAGGAAAAGTATATCAAAGCATGCTCTTTGATTTATGGTTTGTTCTTTAGTAACAGGATTCTCTGATCTAATTATTTTTCCTATAAACAAAATCCAGATTGAGACACAGAAGACATTATGTGCAAACCGTAAAGCTATACATGTTTTAGGCTGTATTTTAACAGCTTTGTTAGACTTTGCATCATACTATAGCTGCCTGACAGATGGTCTGTTGCATTTCTCCTTTGAGGAATTTTTGTGTTTAAAAACCTCCGCGTGTTTGTTGATCTGAGAAAGACACAGACTTCTTCTGTGCAATGAGGATTTAAAGAAGGTCAGGGTTCCGTTACACAAGGGTCTTTTGAAATGAAGGCAATGTTTCACACAATGCATACATGTTTTACGCAATAGATAATGTGTGACAACATGACAATGATTGGACATACAGAAGTGAGGTGGAATTCTGTGGATGTGATTGGTTTCCAGGGAGATGGGGAGTGAAATCTGTATCAGACCTCAGACCCTCCTTTCGTAGAGATAAAACCTTACTTCATCTCTGCCTCAGGTTAATCTTGAGCTTTGCTGGTCATTCCGTGCTGTACTTCAGATTAATGTTGACATCAACAACTTTATCATATTGGCTCAGAATCTATGTCAAAGCGAGTCCCTATCAATTTAGGTCAAATCATGTCCTGCACAAAGCAACTGACCGCTGCTGTATATCGTCTAAACCAGAGGTCACGGATTAGCAGACCAGGATCCAGAGCGGAACCCACGTGCCGTCCAATCCAGACCCAACCTGATTATAAACATTTATATATTACCGCATGTTGTCCAACAGTGTCTAACTTCACTTGGGCCGCATTTCGTTTCTGGCCCCGGGCTGCACGTGATTCAAGTCAGGCCATGAGCTGTTTCAGTCAAGGCTGCTGCTACCCTAATCGCAAAGCATTTTCTCATTTAATATGTAGATATAAACATTTTATTCCTGCCGGCTGCTGTGTCTGACTTTTGAACTGGCGCGACAGACAGCTATGTGGGTCAGCAACATTCTGGTCCACACTCCAAGCCAGCTGGTGGCAGTAATGCACCTCATCGTTGTATACCAACCGCCAGAAAACGACAAAGAAGAAGCTATGCGGGTCCTTCAATGCAGGATGCTAAGTTACTAGCTTGGGAGCTCACACTTGCTTATAGTACAGTGACTTGGTGGTGCACAGAGGAGTGAGTAAAAGAAGATGGCTTCGTCAAAAATATGTAAAGAGGACTATGAAAATCACACATTTGAAGATGAATGGACAGAAGCATACGGTCTCTTACAGCACAACAGTACAGTAGATTTTGAGAAAACACAAGAAGCCTGTCACTGACTGGGAAATGATCAAAGAGTGCATGGAAGCTGTGGCAGAAACACTTTTAGATGGAAAAGAAGGAAAACAACTTACACAAAGGTTAAGCAAATTGCCCTGCCTGTAACAAGCACGACAAGGAGAGCAGAACTGTTAGACCAAGGTGTACTGACCCAGCTAGACTGTGCCATTCAAAGTGTGTTTAATATTGTTACTTAAACTGGACTGCATTTTTCTGTTCAGCATATGATTTCATGGGCATATGAATAATTGATCAGCAGTAAAAATAAATAAACTAGTGTTAATTAAATGCTAAATGAAGATTAATGAAATTATTTTTGTCTCTTGATTTAAAATGTTCGGACCCCAAAGTGTTTGGATGAGGGAGGGAGTGGACCTCCTGTTATTTCAATGGGGGACCCCTGTTTTAAACCCACATGTCTTACTGCAAGTATTCACACCCCTATCTCTTTACAAGACAAGATTTTCCACCTAGAATTTTTTTTTGAAGTAGGGGTCTAAGAAGAGATGATGAGTAGTTATAATTTTCCTGGCCATCAAGGGCTCTTGGAATTCACTGAGCCCAAGTTCACTGTCTTTCCGACTTGCTTTAGGGATTTAAGATTAACTGATAGATTCACGGACACGTATATGCGTATTAGCAGCCATGGATTAAATGGAATTTTTGGATGAAATCCTGTGAAATCTCAATCATTTTTATTTATTTTTTTTATGTCTCCATCTGAAATATCTAATACATTCATTGTCTGCGGTAACTTCTTTTTGGGAAGTGCAGAGAGTGAGCAAAAAATGCACATTTGCAGTGTTCATCAGTCCAGCTTAGTTTATTTCACCTTGTTTATAAGTCTCAACTATTAGTGGAGTGAAAGCTACTCATTGTACAGCATGTTGGTTAAATACTGTCTTGACCAGTGTCTATTATTTTGTGTATTATACTGTTTTCCTAGAAGGTGGTATGCCCCAGTGGTTGCTTATTCTGTTCTTCTTTTCCTTTTCACTAGAGGTATTTTATTGATATATTGATAAATTAATAATAGGATACATTTTTGCATTCAGTGACAAAATCAGATCAGATCAGAATCAGAATCAGCTTTATTGCAGAGTTTGTACAGACAAACAAGGAACACTTTGCTCTCAATAATAAAGAGTATCCTTTTAAATGTGCATATACAGTGGCTTGTAAAAGTATTCATACCCCTTGAACCTTTCCACATATTGTCACATTACAACCACAAACATAAATATATTTAATGGAATTTTATGTGAAATACCCACACAAAGTGGTATACAATTATGAAGTGGAAGGAAAATTACACATAATTTCTTATTTTTTTACAAACAAAAAACTGAAAAGCTGAAAAACTAGTTTTCTTCCAAGATTGCCCTGTATTTGGTTCCATCGATCTTCCCATCAATTCTGACCACCTTCCCTGTCCCTGCTAAAGAGAATCACCCCCAGAGCATGATGCTGCCACCACCATATTTGACAGTGGGGATGGTGTGTTCAGACCACATTTGTGCAGCGCAGGATTAATAGTTGTCCTGTGGACAGATTCCCCCACCTGAGCTCTGGACCTCTGCCGTTCTTCCAGAGTCACAATGGGCCTCTTGGATGCATCTCTGATCAGTGCTCTCCTTGTTCGGCTGTAAGTTTAGGTGGACGGCCTTGTCTTGGTAGGTTTACAGTTCTGCCATTTCCAGATGACAGATTGAGCAGTGCTCTGTGAGATGTTCAAAGGTTAGGAAATCTTTTTATAGCCTAAGCCTGCTTCACACTTCTCTACAACTTCATCCCTGACCTGTCTGATGTGTTCCTTGGACTTCATGATGCTGTTTGCTATCCATTATTCTCTCAACCAACCTCTGAGGGCGTCACAGAACAGCTGTATTTGTACTAAAATTAGATTACACATGGGTGTACTCTATTTAGTCATTAGCAATCATCAGGCAACTTCTGAAGGCAATCGGTTGCACTTAGAGTAAAGGGGGCTGAGTACGTTTGCACACTGCACTTTTTAGTTTTTATTTGTAAAAAATGTTTTTTATTGGACTTTCACATAAAATTCCAGTAAATATATATATTTATGCTTGTGGTTGTAATGTGACAGTATGTGGAAAACACCTTGCACTACTCTTGCCTGTGTTCTGACCAGTTAATTGCCCAACCCTTGCTCTGTTTCTCAAAGGTTGCTGTCAGCTGAACCCTGCTCTGGAATCACCTTCAAGGTCCTGTCACATTTCCGGTCGCTGTCAGTGAACCATCTTCCTGGATTACCCGCCGTGGATCAGGGGATCAATCATCAGGCACAGTCAGCCCTGATGATTCTCTCTGCAGATCTGATTGTTCGTTGCAGTCTGGACCTGTCCTGTTTTGTGGATGAGCCAAACCACACTGATGTGGATGAAAACAGGACAGACTGAATCATGGCAATGTAGAAGATAAACCGCAGCTCCTGTAGAAGGTTGTACTTCTTGAGTTGCCTCAGGAAGTACAGTCTCTGCTGGGTCTTAGGTTTATTTTACTGGAATACAGGTCCTTCTCAAAATATTAGCATATTGTGATGAAGTTCATTATTTTCCATAATGTCATGATGAAAATTTAACATTCATATATTTTAGATTCATTGCACACTAACTGAAATATTTCAGGTCTTTTATTGTCTTAATAGGGATGATTTTGGCATACAGCTCATGAAAACCCAAAATTCCTATCTCACAAAATTAGCATATCATTAAAAGGGTCTCTAAACGAACAATGAACCTAATCATCTGAATCAACGAGTTAACTCTAAATACCTGCAAAAGATTCCTGAGGCCTTTAAAACTCCCAGCCTGGTTCATCACTCAAAACCCCAATCATGAGTAAGACTGCCGACCTGTCTGCTGTCCAGAAGGCCACTATTGACACCCTCAAGCAAGAGGGTAAGACACAGAAATAAATTTCTGAACAAATAGGCTGTTCCCAGAGTGCTGTATCAAGGCACCTCAGTGGGAAGTCTGTGGGAAGGAAAAAGTGTGGCAGAAAACGCTGCACAACGAGAAGAGGTGACCGGACCCTGAGGAAGATTGTGGAGAAGGGCCGATTCCAGACCTTGGGGGACCTGCGGAAGCAGTGGACTGAGTCTGGAGTAGAAACATCCAGAGCCACCGTGCACAGGCGTGTGCAGGAAATGGGCTACAGGTGCCACATTCCCCAGGTCAAGCCACTTTTGAACCAGAAACAGCGGCAGAAGCGCCTGACCTGGGCTACAGAGAAGCAGCACTGGACTGTTGCTCAGTGGTCCAAAGTACTTTTTTCGGATAAAAGCTAATTCTGCATGTCATTCGGAAATCAAGGTGCCAGTTTCTGGAGGAAGACTGGGGAAAGGTGCCAGTTTCTGGAGGAAGACTGGGGAGAAGGAATTGCCAAAATGACTGAAGTCCAGTGTCAAATACCCACAGTCAGTGATGGTCTGGGGTGCCGTGTCAGCTGCTGGTGTTGGTCCACTGTGTTTTATCAAGGGCAGGGTCAATGCAGCTAGCTATCAGGAGATTTTGGAGCACTTCATGCTTCCATCTGCTGAAAAGCTTTATGGAGATGAAGATTTCATTTTTCAGCACGACCTGGCACCTGCTCACAGTGCCAAAACCACTGGTAAATGGTTTACTGACCATGGTATCACTGTGCTCAATTGGCCTGCCAACTCTCCTGACCTGAACCCCATAGAGAATCTGTGGGATATTGTGAAGAGAACGTTGAGAGACTCAAGACCCAACACTCTGGATGAGCTAAAGGCCGCTATCGAAGCATCCAGGGCCTCCATAAGACCTCAGCAGTGCCACAGGCTGATTGCCTCCATGCCACGCCGCATTGAAGCAGTCATTTTTGCAAAAGGATTCCCGACCAAGTATTGAGTGCATAACTGTACATGATTATTTGAAGGTTGACATTTTTTGTATTAAAAACACTTTTCTTTTATTGGTCGGATGAAATATGCTAATTTTGTGAGATAGGAATTTTGGGTTTTCATGAGCTGTATGCCAAAATCATCCGTATTAAGACAATAAAAGACCTGAAATATTTCAGTTAGTGTGCAACGAATCTAAAATATATGAACGTTAAATTTTTATCATGACATTATGGAAAATAATGAACTTTATCACAATATGCTAATATTTTGAGAAGGACCTGTATAACAAGGCTATTTTATGAAAGTTTTTTTTTGTAAATAACCAGTCATTCTCATCAACTACAGATCATCACTGTCCTGCCTTATCCTAGTTTTTTTTTTTTTACTTCTGGATTTTATAGAGTAGATGCTTTTTCAAGAATGTCCAAAGTTTTATTTGTTTAGTTGTGGTATCTTGATATAGTCAATTTTATTTCGTCTAGATTTGCTTCCGAATAATATCGCTTTTTATAGAATTTCAGAAGACATTATTTATTTCAATGAGTGCTAATAAGTGTGTTGAATGCTGTATGTTTATATATGCATGATGCAAGTTCTTGATTAATATTTCATCTGACCAGGGAATCTCACTGGACAAAAATCTATTCTTCAGTCTTTTTTGAGGACCTAGTGAATAAGTAATGAATGATTGTATATCTATTACATGCACTAATGCACAGAAAGAATAAGAGCTTGATGAAAAAGATAGAAGTGCATCTAGAAATCAGAAAATAATGTAGATCATTATGGGTAATAAAAAAGTGATATGCTAGGCTGTTTTCAAGTCAATTTAGAAAGGAATTATTTTTTCTGTTTTAGAAGGCTGCCTCAGAGATATAAAGATGCTCTCCAGTTTTTCAACAAAAACACCTAAATGTTCTTCAAAGAATACCATCACTAATCCCATAAGGACAATCCCATAAGAACTGAATTCATCCACTTGTTCTGGAGTGCAACAATGAGAGAAGCAGTGCACTTCTCTATCCAGTCAGTAAAGGAAGGTTTTAAGCCTAGCCTTATAAGTAGACAGAGTGTCTGCCTCACAGACTAAAACTGGTAGCAGTTTCCACAGGGGACAAGCCTGGTAACTAAAATATCTGCCTTCTATTTTACTTTTCAAACTCTAATAACCAAAAGAAAACCTGCAGTCTGAGATCAAAGTGCTCGGTTAGGAACATATGAAACACTGTGATCTCTGACATATGTTGTAGTCTGATTATTAAAGGCTTTATATGTAAGAACGAGAATCTTAAATGCTATTCTGAATTTAACAGAATGCCAGTGAAGAAAAACTAAAATAGGAAAAATGTGATCTCATAAAATCTCCAGCATTTTTGGATAAGCAGAAGGCTTTCAACTGAATTTTCTGACTTTCAGGTAGCAAAGAAGTGCAATAGTCCAGCCTTGAGGTAACAAATCCATGGACTAGCTTTTCTGTAGCACCCCGGGAGAGAATATTTCTACTTTTGGCAATAAAGTGGAGGTAAAAAGAAGAAAGTGTTGAATATCAGCCAGCTTAAATGAACTGACTGAAACTGTGTCAGCCTTTGTCACCTTCTGCAAAGACTTAGTCATTTCCCATGGATTATGTTGTACATTTTCAAACAATAAACCTTGGTTCTTTCAAGCTATCAGGAAAGCTTTTGTTGAGAGGAATAAAGGTTTTAGCCATGGGGATATGCCTTTGTATCATGACCTACAAAAAATGAAAAAGAATATTAGAATAACCCAACCTAATCATAAAATAAGGTACACAGTCTGTTTGTCTCAGGAAACTTCCACCGAGCTAGGGAGGGTTTAAAAACAATGACTGGCATGGAATCTAAAAAGAAGGTAGCCATCTCCTATGGTGTCACTGATGCATCTGATTTTGACTTTTCTAATGAATTGAACACTTTTTAATTAATAATTTTGATTTCCTTGATTTTAAGCATGAACTGTTGCTTTTATGGAGCACAAGAACAATGTGCATATAAATAAGGGCACAGTGCTTAAATGGCTTAAAGGGGTCAAAAAGAGCAAAAGTCCGGGCCATGATGGCCTTGGGAGATGGGTCTTCAAAAACTGTGTGGAGCAATATTTTTTGCTACATCTGTTACAAATATCTGGAGCCCTGCAAAGTACCCAACACTTGGAAATCTTATATCCTTGTTCCTGTATCCAATTCCAAGTCACATATGAAAGCAAACAATTTTAGGCCCATAGCATTGACTTCTCTTATCATGAAAATATTTGAGAAAACTGTCAAATGTGAATTTTTTAGTCACACTCTGTCAATGCTGGATCCACTCCAATTTTCCTAAAGAGCTGGAAAAAGGGGTGGATGATACTATTGCCAGCCTGCTGAACATGGCTCTTACCTTGAGGGGTCAAATACATTTGAGTGGTTACTTTTTATAGCCTGTTCATTTGCCTTCAATTGTAACCAACCCTACACACTGGTAGAGAGACTAAAACCCAGAACTGTGGATGCCACATACTTATGAGTTGCCTCTTATTTTCCCATTCCCCATCCATAAATGCATATACAAAGTAATATAAATAACCGGAAGGCACCACCACATGTCCAAATAACTATGGCAATGGTGCTGTGATAGTCAAAGAACTACACAACATGAGGGATTTTTGTAGTGAATGTCAGCAAACCACCAACTACTTGAATGACATCAGCGACTAAAACCTGACTGAAAATAAAATGTTTCTGGGCCTGAACCCATTTAGTTCTACAATATCTGCATCAGATCCAAACAGTGTCCTCATGCTGCTGCTGTGAGCTCAATCATAACTTAAGGCTGATCATTGTAATGACGTGAATATGCCTCTCATATTTAACGGTGGCAACAGTGTTAGGGGTTTGTCCTGTAACCGGTGGAAGGCCAATTTGAACCTCAGCTCTGTCTGTGCCAGTTGTTGTGTCCTTGGGCAAGACGCTTCGCGGACCTTTCCTGCTGATGGTGGTCAAAGGGCTCGGTGGCGCCAATTGTATGGCAGCCTTACTTCAGTCAGTGTGCCCCATGGCAGCTGTGGCTACAATGTAGCTTACTACTGTCAATGTGTGATTGTGTGTATGAATGTGTTGGGACCCAGCCATGGTTACAAAATGAAAGGCCAGTACAAACTTTTCTGGAACTTTCCAAATAAATCGCATTAACCTACGTCCAGCACAGCCAGAAACAGGGGTAACAGCGGACTTCCCATGACGTCACTGTCAAAATAAAAACCCCACTTTTGCAACAAACACCCTCTTACACGGAGGTCCCCAGAGGAACTGGATGGAGGGACACAGCGCACTAATGTCTCTTTGCAGGCAAACAGACATAACTCTTCAAACTGGATCCAAGAGTGTCATACGATCCCGCGATCATATGCAGTAAGTTAAGTAGGAATGATTTGCTGTTTGTGAACGGGGGTAATCTCTCTGAGGTCTACAGAAGCAAACAGTGTTCCAGAGAGTTCTCATCAAAGACCCTGCCTCTGCGACACCGAGTGGAGCAGTTTTCCAGGTCTGAAGGAAGGACAACGGGACCGCATCACTGTGGTTACAGCACTAACCTGCAGTTCGGTCGGCCGACAGAACGAGCCGCCCCACCACACAGCTACGGAGGTTAGCTGCAGTTAACACTTTGTTCACTGTGAAAGTTTCTCTCAACTTCACCGCCTGGACAACTTTTCCTCAGCACGGCTCACGTAAGAGGTTATGTTTTGGGCAGAGAGTAAGTAGTTTAGAATGAAATAATCAAAAATAATTTTTGTTTTATGACGTTTGGTTTTGTTTGTTGAAACTCAGCCATCTTAGCGCTAGCAGATTATCTGCTCAGCACATGTGCTCAGTTTGTGTTCTGTGTTTGTTTTTTGAAGTTAAGACAAACTTTATTTAAAGGGTGATTTTAAGCACAGAAGATCGACCAAAATGTGCCCTCCACGCTTAAGCATTTTAACCCTTTTATTAATGGTATTTTAAATGTATGTGTTTGAAGCTATAAGATTTTTTTGTTAGCTTCAACCGCTAACAGGGAAGAACACGTGGTTGCCTGCTGAAGATCATTTACCCAAAAAGGTTGTTAGGTTTCAATCTAGAAAATAATATTTCCCTAGATATTATTTTACTAAACTTGAAAACTAAGTAAACACCATTGAGCCCCATTTCTCCAGAAACATTTGGTTCTTATTCAAAATAATATTTCTTTAAATATTATTTTACTAAATAAAGGCAGCTAATTAAACACCGTTGATAATTGCTCATCCAGAAGGTTGGTTTTATTCAGCCAAATCATTCTTTAAAATATTATTTTACTAAAATAGTATTTTATCTGATCTTGCATTGTGAATGGTTGTCTAAAGGTATGCCAATTATAGCCTAAGTTAGTTCCAAGACTAATTTAACTTCACCTTCAGATTCTTCAAGATAATCCTTGGTTCTCAAACATAAATAACATTGAATGGTAATGTTGCATCACTCTTTTGGTCATGGTTCTCAACCACCTTTGATCAACTTGTTTATATTGTGCATAGCCCATTAGTCTTCCTTATTTCTTAATTCTGCTTTGTAGTTTATTTGGATTATTTTAGCATGGTGAAGAGTTTGTTGATTTAAATATGTTTGGCTTTGAGTTGACTTATTTTTGTTAATAAATTATTGTATTTTAAGAAATTGTGTGAATTCATTCCATGTGTGTGCAGAGTTTATGCTGTTCAATAATGTCAGAGCTTGGCTCATCCCTTTCAATTTTGTCCAAATGCCACTGCCTTATTGGGCTGGTATTCACAGGACAACCCTTAACAGACCGAAATATTATTTAATAAAATATTAAAGTATTAATATTAAATATTAAATAATATATTCATATTCCTAATTACAACAAATGGGTGGATGTCTGATTGTAGTGTAAAGCGCTTTGGGGTCTCTGAGGACTCAATGAAGCGCTATACAAGCGCAGGCCATTTACCATATTTCCATTACGAAGACTGTCACCACACGTGTGAAGTACAGAAAATCTTTACAACCATTCAGGACCTCATAAAAAAAAAATATAAAAAATACTTTGAAGCCAGCCATTGCGAACAGAACCTGCTTGAGGTTTGTTCCCAACACAACTATTATAATTAGGATAATTAGAAATATTTTTACAGTATAAAGGAATCATAAGTTGAGGAGGCCAACGTGCCATTGCATTAGTGAGACACATTTACGCATTAGAAATAGGTTTCTTTCTTTTAGTAAAAAAAAAAAACATTTTTATTGCTTTTGCTTGATGTTAGGACCACCTCAGACTATGGCTTCAACACAGGAGTAGGGACTGATCCAGGGCACCATTTAAGCAACAACTGCCACTGCCAATCTGTGTGTTACCAATTTGAAAGAAAACTAAACACTGCTCTATCTTGCAGGTGGAAAGCACAGTGCAAAGATGGAAACAGATTCACAGACAACCACAGATCATCAATTAATTATCAATTAAGTTGGTCTGTCCCCAGCTGCATTTTTTTATTTTTCCTTAATTGTCTTTTTAAATGTTTATTTATTTTTAATCTGATTTTTTTAATTAATTAAATCATATTGAACTGATGAGGCCCTGGAAACACTCTGTCTGTCTGTCTGGCACTGGCAGTACGACATAAAAGTCCATCAGTCTTGCTCTTCAGCATCTTGATAGTTCTAGCATAGTTTTTGCTCTTTATAGGGCTGGGCCATGAATTCAGGAATGGCTCTTAAATGTATTAATTGTAATCAATTAACCCTTTACAGAAAGAAAATAAGGTATAAAAAAATAATGCTTTTAATAACAACTCTTTAAGTTCCCTAATTTGTGCCACACCAGTAACACTGATAGATAATTCATACAATTGGTGGGAATGGGAGGTGTGGACTCAAGTCATGTGACTTAGAATTGAGTCAAATTGAATGACTTTAGACAATTGAAGAGAGGGCTGTCAGCGGTTGTATCAGCATTTTATATGGAATGCTAATCTATGTTGGGTGATGGGTCGAGGGTGAACCTCTCTATAACAGAGAGCACACCATGATGTTTTCCATAAAGTTATGGATGCAAAGAAAGAAAGAAAGAAAGACAATTTTTTTATCTTTATAATTAGTTACAATTAGAAATTGTAATTAGTTTTATTTTAGATCACAAACACAATGTTTCTACCATATTATAGTTCAGGTTTAATGAAACTATTAAGCTTACTTATTTTTGGTATTTTTGGTACCATTCTTGGCAAATCGTAAAGAGGGTTGTGTGTTAAAATCCCATTAGAACGGCATTTCGGAATTCAGACCAGTTTATGCGGCACCAACAACCATGCAACATTTAGTTACTTAAATCCCCTTTCTTCCACATTCCGATGTTCGTTTTGACCTTTGGGTAACTGCCTTCACCACATCTAAAAGCTTAAATGCATTAAGTCCATGTAAAAGACTGATTTGCTATTTTTGGTTAAATGCAAATAAAGAAATAAATAAACAGGAGTACCTAATAAAGTGTGTGATTGTAATTTACCTTTATTTAACATGGTCAAATAATATTTATAAGAAGGACCAAGTATGTCTTTTTTTTCTTTTTAGTTGAAGCCATATAGAACAAGACTTTTATTTCTTGATGTCAGAAAGTCAATAGAACTCATCTGTCACTTTTCCTACCATCTTTAATTATCACTTCTGGTCTTGCAAAATTATGATAATCTGGCCAAAAATCTATACATGATCAATGCATAAAACACAAAACACAACTTGTCATGATCAAACTGAATTATGTTAAGCTATCTGAAATGCCACATACATCTTTTCTAATACTCTTTCTAAGAGCATTTATCACTACAAAGATGCACTGGCAGTGTTCTAATGTGCATAATACTCTGGACCAGGTTTTCCCATGAGGAACTGAATCTGGGACACAGTCCTGTTAACTGCTTTGACTTATTATGCTACACATTGAGACAGCAACTTTTATAAAGTAAGATTCCAGATTGACCGAGATAAAAGGGATGTGTTTTTTGTGATACAGGTAAAATAAGTGTATATTTATAAGCCTTTAGGCTCTGATTTAAAAAAAAAATCCAGTTTTGACATGATTTTTTTTAATATTTCCCATGTTTAATAATGTTTCATCAGTTTTGAAAGTATTTGAATTATCTATATTTAATTGTCATATTTAGTTGTAAAGTTGAGCTCAAAGACTGTTCATATATAGCATAAACAATTTTCAATAGCTTAAGACCATTTAAAATAATAATATCTATAATGATATAGGGAGAAGTAAACATGTTGCTGTAACTGAAGCCTACAGGTAAAGGCTTTCATATGTTCAGTGTGTAACAGCGTAATTCTGTTGCTACACTGGCACTGCAAAAGCAGCCTCACACTGCAGTACCAGAGAGATTTTATGCAAATCCTTGACACAACATGCCAAAATATAATTCCCGAATACTTTCGTTCATCAAAATGCCCCATGTAATTGCTTCTTCGCAGCTTAATGGAAATGGTTGGTTTCCTATTTGACCCAGTGTTAAACTGCTGCTGACTTCTTCTGGCCTCTTTTGTTCTTGGAGTAGTGAAAGACAATTAAATGGCTTCTACCGTCATTGGCAACACTTTGTTAAGTGTCTGTTCTCTTGTAAAAAAAATCATAAGTTTTTTGCTCCAACTCTCACAGACTTCCCTTATTGTACCGCCCCAGACCTAGAAATGTAGCTGGGATTCAGTGAAACATACAGCTTATGGGAAGATTTGAATATAGCACACCCCCCATTTGTCAACATGGAAATTCTAAAGTTTATTATATTTGACTAAGTTGTATAATAACTGGAATTGGCAATATCATCCATTTGTGTATCAGTCTAACCTTCTTTTACAAATCCTATATATGAAAATAAGTGCTTTATGTTTGAACACTGTGTTCTATGTTTGAGGCCTTTATTTTGTAGTAAAGAAAGCAGCATTTTAGCTGCCTGGTTGCATTTACTGACACTGACATTTTGGCCACTTAGTAGAAAAAGACATGTTGACAGATTGACAAACAAGATATGAATGATTTGTGGGTAAATACGACTGGCTAACAATACTGAAGTTGGCATCTGCTTTGTTGCTTCCCAAACAGATAAGTCACACCTCTATTGTGATTCCTAAATCACTAACAGCTAATTCTTGGATATACAAAATGTAATAATTGTATTGTTAACATTATCACAGCTGCCGTAAGCCTTAAAGAGAGCCAAGATGATGTTTTACTGTAGGTGACAGTTCTAACCTCATAATATCTTTTTTAATGGTTCATGACCAATTTTGCTGTTCTGTATCTCTGTAATTACAATTTCCTGATGTTTTTGTAATCAAGATTACCAAATCTGTATTTTTGCAAAACTGTTTATCCCTGAGAATCATGTTCACCTGCTCGACAACTCCTAGGGTTAGGGTTACATTTTATTTCAGGCTGTAGTGAAACACATCTGTCACACACCATGTATACCACCCACGTGCCCAACTGCTACAGAATCCACACAATCACAGCAATGACCAAACAGTAAGATTACATAACTTCACTCTACGCTATTTAGACACTTCACTCTTAATGGCATGCACTGAAAGTGAATCTGACAGGATGATTTACTCTGATTCATTCAGCTAATACTCATCTGACCACACGGAGGCACTCATTGAGCATTGAAATGTCATGCAGTCAGTTCATCCTTTCATATGAAAAAACTTACGACATGGTGAAACCAGGGGAAGACAGTCTCATGACACAAACACATATGCAGAGCACATATGTGCACACCAGGACAGGAGCACATAAAAAATGACTCACAGACCTGCACTGAAACAAGCACACAGCCATTTACATGTGACAGAAACCAAGAATACATTTTTTATTAAGTGAAAATAACAGAATGGTTTCATAAAGAAGAGACAACAACCCTTTTGCTCTGTTCTGATAACACTTAACACATTATTAAGGTACATATTTGACAAGATTGATTGCACAATCATAAATGTTTTACCTCAATCAATGTTGTTTCTCCTTGATAATGCATCTGTTATAGATTTAGTTACAAAGATTACTTTTTTCCACTATCTTTCACAATATGCAAGAGTGCTTTAAAAACACCCAGAGCCCTCACTTATTTAGAAACTTTGTTCTAAATGTGATTTCTCCCTAAGAGTCAGATGTTGTTTACTAAGATCTTTTCACATCTGGGACCTTTCTGTGGGCAAAATATGTTTCTCGATCATTTGGATCATATCTGCTTTTGTTGTATCTTGGGTGAGATGAGGACAACTGCAGCCTGATGCAAAAAGAGGTAAAAATTGCCTGGTTATTTGTTTAATTTAATTGGTTATTTTCTGTCAGCTTGTAGTTAGAGCAATCTGCACAAGAATGTGTTGCAAAGATGGGCCAGATAACACCAATCAAATATTGGACATGAAGTAGGGGCGCCATGTGCAGCAGGCACAGAGTTATAGTTCCAAATCAGTGTGTCTTTCGAGTTTGAACAGCTCTTTAAACATCAAAATGTAAACTGAGCAGCTTGCACTTGATTTTTTTTGCTCACAGAAAATATTATGCCTTTGCAAAAGTATAAGCAGTGTTTAAACCAAACAAGCAACAATAGAGATAGCTCTTACCATGTTTGAATTTTAAGGTATTAAATGAAATTAAATTAAGCATTTTTTCAATATCCAAGGCTTTTTGCTGCAGTGCTTTATTTTTATTTATGTATTATAGAGATAGATTAGTTACAAAATATCTGCAGTGTGCTCAGGGAATACCCATTTTATGACCATTTTTAATACAGGAATGTGGGTGTTATGAAAAGTATGTTTAATATCTGCCTAAAAGTTGTTATTTTCAAAAGGTACTTTTAATGTGACAAACATGCCTCACTGGAATGCATATTCTAATTTATTGAATGTGATTGTGTATTGTGAAGTGCATCAATCTCTCCCGTTGCAAAACACTAACCCAAGTACAGGGGTACAAGGGTTAGATGGGAAGTTGGGTTGTGTTCTCAGGCTTGCAAGCTTCCCCTTTTGTGCTCCAAATATAACAACGACAATTGTGGCCAAACAATTCAGTTTTAGCTTCATCGGACCAAAGGAGATGTCGCCACCAATTGTGGCCTTTGCCCGAGTGCAGTTGCAAATAGTGTTCTGATTTGTTATGTTGGTTTTTGGATAATGTCTTTGTCTTCACTGAGTGGTCAACACAATATAATGTTCTAGGAGTCACATACGTTCCATGAAAATATCTCAAATAAATTTGTTGTCATAACATGAGGTCATCACATGAGGCCAACATATTTTTTCTCAAATCTCCATCCAGCTCAATTTATGTCTTATCTCAGGGAAATTGCTTACAAGCATAGCAATCCTATGTAAAAACTTGATTTTAAAGAAAGATTAAAAATATGGATTAATAAAAATATAAAATCAAAATCTCTTATTTGGCATTTAGCAAATACAAATAACAAAACAATTAAATTCAAATTCAATTAAAAAATACTTTATTAATCTCAAAGGGAAATTAAATGTTGTAGCTCATTTTATGTAGGTTTCATCAAAGCGCCATTGTAGATGCTGATGGCTGTGGGCAGGAAGGATCTCCTGTAGCGCTCCGTCTTACAACAGATCTGAAGAAGCCTCTGACTGAAGACACTCTGTTGTTGTAGGACAGTCTCATGAAGAGGATGCTCAGGGTTTTCCATAATGTTTTTCATTTTATGAAGAATCCTTCCTTACACAATGATCTCCAGAAGGTTTGGAGGAGGCCCCGGAACAGAGCCAGCCTTCTTTATCAGCTTGTTGAGCATTTTTAAGTCCCTGGCTCTGATGCTGCTTCCCCAGCTGATGATGGCAGAAGTGATCACACTTTCCACAACAGACTTATAGAAGATATGCAGCATCTTGCTGCAAACACCAAAGGACCTACGCTTCCTCAAGAAGTACAGTCTGCTCTGTCCCTTCTTGTAGATGGCTTCACAGTTGCATCTCCACTCCAGTCTGTTGTCCAGGTGAACGCCGAGGTATTTATACTCCTCCACCACCTCCACTTCTTCTCCCATAATGGAAATAGTTTTTGACTTATTCCTGTTTCTCTTAAAATCTACAATCATCTCCTTTGTTTTAGTCACGTTCAAGATGAGATGATTGTTTCTACACCATGCCACAAAGCGGTCCACCATCTTCCTGTACTCATCTTCTTGTCCATCTCTGATCCACCCCACGACTGCAGAATCATCAGAGTATTTCTGCAGTTGACAGGAGTCTGTCTGGTACTGGAAGTCATAGGTGTACACAGGAATGGTAAGAGTACAGTCCGGCTTTCTCCAGATGATAGTGGGTTTGTTGAAGCAGGTGTATGATGGTATCTTCAACTCCAACTCCACAGCGATAAGCAAACTGAAGGGGGTCCTGATTGTTTATTGTTTGCTTACTCAGGTGGGCCAACAGGAGTCTCTCTAGGAACTTCATGGTGTGGGATGTTGGGGCAACAGGTCTATAGTCACTGAGGACTGATGGGTGTTTTCTTTGGTACCAGAACAAGACAGGAGGACTTCTACAACACTGGAACTTTCTTTTGGGTCAGCTAAGGTTGAAGAGGTGCTGCAGAATCCCACAGAACTGCTCTGCACAGGCCTTCAGGACTCTAGGGCTGACACCATCTGGACCTGGAGCATCATTGCGGGTCAGTCTTTGAAGTTGTCACTTCACCTGACTTCTTGAGACACACAGGTGGAAGGGGGAGGCAAAGGAAGCATCAGCATCTTCTGATTTGGTTGAAGGCAAACATGTAGAAGCAGAAGGATCCATGGCTGAGGTAGAAGATAAAACATTTGAGGTGTGACAGGAAAGCTGTGGATCAAAGGACGGTGGGATGTCTGTTTGGTTGTGAGCAGGAGAGGTGGGTGCTGAGCTTGTTACTGAAGTGAACCTATTGAAGAATGTGTTCAGTTCATTGGCTCTGTCCAGACAACCATCAGCCCACTTTCCCTTATGCTTGAAGCCTGTGATCTTCTTGATCCCTGACCACACATCTCTGATATTGTTCTGTTCTCCAGCTTTTTTCTTGTCCATCTCCTTGCTGTCTCTTATCTTGACTTTAAGTTGCTTCTGTATACTCCTCAATAATTCCCTGTCTCCCTCTCTGAAGGATCTGTTTTTTTCTTGTTAAGCAGGTCCTTCAGGTCACTGGTGAACCACGGTTTGTTACTGGGGAAGCATCTCACTGTTCTGGTGTGGATGATGTTATCCACACAGAAGTTTATATAGTTGGTCACACACTCAGTCATGGCATTGATGTTGGCACAGTGCGTGCCACTCTGTAGCCTCGAAGCAACCTCGCAAAGTCTTCTTCAGCCTTCTGTGACCATTTTCTCAAAGTGCTCTTTATTACAGGTTGCCTCTGAACAAGGGACTTATATTTCAAGCAGAGAAAAACAAGATTTTGATCTGATTTGCCTATCTTGCTTTAGAGATGTATGAGTCCTTGACATTTGCATAAAACATATCCAACATTTTGTTTTGTCTGGTAGAGCAGCAGACAAACTGTTGAAATGCTGGAGGTGTAGCAGAGAGTGAAGCATGGTTAAAATCACCAGATATTGCCACAAACACATTGGGGTGTTGTGTCTGCAGCTTAGCAGCAACTGAGCTGATGGCATCACATGCAGTGTCTGCAACAGCTAAAGGTGGAACATATACTGTTGCCAAAATAACACTGATGAAGTCTCTGGGTAAATAATATGGACAAAAACTTACTTCTAACAGTTCAATATCTAGACTGCAGAGACAACACTTCACAGTAACATGTCCTGGATGACACCATCTGTTGTTCACAAGTACAGCCAGTCCAATTTATTTTTTATTAAAATTTTTTAGATATTAATCAGCTGCTTGTAAATCATCCAAAAAAACATTTGTATCCAAAACAAGAGGAATTTGAGTTCTTAAATAGAATTGATCACAATGAAAAGCAACAGAGCTACTCAAACCTGCTGTCCCTTAACCGGTGCAATTTTAGAAATGTTGCCAAATTTTGGTAATCCCAACTGACCAAAAACAGGAAAGGTTTATTCGGTTTCAATGGGAAATTGTAAAAAAAATGGACACATAAACCATTAATAAAAATGCCATAATGTAAAATAATGTTTGTAGACATTGTATGTAGGGACTGTTCTTTGATCACAGAAAAATATAGCACTCACTGATGTTAAAAAAAGAAGCTTTTGGCTATGTAAAATATTTAGAAAAGCAAAAAGTCTTCAGCTGATTTGTTAGCAATTTGTCAAAAATGTTCTTCCCAACTCATAGTACCTAGGTAGCAGTTCTCTCTCAGACTCCATGTTTCTGTGATTTCTAAAGCATAATAATCATCTATCTTTCCACAAAGCTAATAGGGATGGATCAAAGTCTTGTATTTATAGGCCACAGAGCCAGAGTGGGTGGGATAGAATTAATATGTGCCAGCCCTGTGTTAATTGTGTTAGAAAACAGGCTAAAGTTCTTGTAATAAGATTAGAGTGGTGGTGCAAAACTGTTTTTTTATGTTCATGCTTTCGGCATATTCTGGAGGGTTAGAGAAAGAAGTGCAATCGGACCTGGTATCAGCACATTAACCTAATCATTTGAACAAACAACAGTTAAGGGTGCACACTAGGCATCAATGGACATCACTTTGTAGATCTAACACAAACACAGATATGGAAATACATACCTTAGCTTATTCATTTCATCCATCCATCCATCCATCCATCCATCCATCCATCCATCCATCCATCCATCCATCCATCACAGAACAGTCGCAGGGGTTGGTGCATTTCTGCAGCGGCCAATAGGTGAGAGACTGCGTACATCTTAGACAAGATACCTGTAAATAACAAGACAACACAAAAACACACATGCAACCATTCAAACACACAATAACAGCTAAGAGCAATTTCGAGTGGTTAATCAACTTAACGCGTATGTTTTTTGACATCATGTAAAAGTTGGAGTACCTACATGGAACCCTTGCTTGCATGAGTGAAACATGCAAACTCTGTAGAGAAAGAGTCAGGCAGAAATTTTCACCCAGGGCTGCCTTATTTATTTCACAACTTAAGTTGACAGAGAAATAAAGGAATAGTAACGTCTGATAAGGTTGAAGCTTTCTTGTGTAGACAAAACATGGATCTGTTTAGACCAAGTAATAATATGTATCTTGTCTGATTCATATGTAAGGAGACAAACCTAACAATGACCATTCACAGCTGAGATTAAAATCTGTCCTGGTGTTGGGATAGCATGACGTAATGCTGGTGGAACAGGTACCACATATTCTCATGTAGTATAGGTTGTATGCAGAACCAAAGTGCAGACAGGAACTCAAAAGCAGAATGACAAATAGAGGGTTTCAGACATTTCTGTGTATTTTTACAGTTATTGTGGTTCATCACTAGTTCATCAACCACCACTGCTTTTAATTTAGGTGATTACTGGATTCTTTTGTCTTTTATTTGGGACGGATTTCTACATGTATGTTTAGGACGTGATGGGTATCAATCCACGTCTGCGTTCACCTGCTGGATCTTCCTATGTATGGTATCGCTGTTTTGACTGGTGAAGCTGAGCTGGTGAGCTGAGATTTGTACAACAAAAAACCTTTGTTAATTACCATAAATATGCTCATGTATACACATTATACAGTCGATATGTCTGTGTTATTAATGTTAATGGTTTTGTATTCCCTTTGTGTCATTTCAGTTGATTACCTGGCAAACAACACGGTTATTGTACAGGGGCTAGTTTAGTTAGCCTAAGATTTCTGTGTGAATGCTGGCATCAATAAAACTTGTAAAAGACAGTAATCGGATGTCCGAGTTTAAATGGAACACTGTTTCATCAGTCAAGCACACCCTTTGTGGTGGGAGTTATTGAGTTAAAGGTAGTTAGTTTAATAAAAATGTACAGTAGGACATGGAGCACTGGCAGAGAAATGGGGTGGCGGAAGATTCCAGCAGTGAACTTTGGGAATTCAGGAGTTTAAATATTGAGGTAGGGATGGAAGCTGACAAGGAAACCAAATGGCCTATTCAGAGGAAATAAGTAGCAGCTGTGGAAGAGTGAAAGTAGGAAAGATGAGGTAGAGACTAATTTCTACAAAAAAGCTAAACTGAGACATAAAGAAACCAAGGGGAAAAAATCTATCAGAAATAATGCCAAATATACAAAGAACATAACACAAGAATAAACTAAACACACAGGCATCACCTTTCAAACAATAATGAACAGTGAATACAGCAAAAACTAAAGAGCACAAATAAACAACAAGGAAATGGTAAAAACAGAAACACAAATGAAAACTAATACCTAACACAAAAGAATCATGACACATATACAAGAAACTATTAGGCTTCAATGTAGCCATGTGGGATTTGATCTCAGAAACGTTGCTGTATGTCTTCCCCATGTCAGGGTTTGTGGTTGGTTGGGACCAGGATGCAGACAGTAGCTTGGTAACCACATAGTCTTTGGAATCTTTACTTTAATAAACAATAAACAAATGACTTACACCAGGAGACGGAGTA
The DNA here is from genome assembly GCF_021462225.1 of Girardinichthys multiradiatus. Classification (NCBI taxonomy): domain Eukaryota; kingdom Metazoa; phylum Chordata; class Actinopteri; order Cyprinodontiformes; family Goodeidae; genus Girardinichthys; species Girardinichthys multiradiatus. The sequence continues at coordinate 31,044,714 of NC_061803.1, read as the reverse complement.
GGAGACACAGGAAGATAACAGGCGGAACCAAAGGGGATCAAGTGAAACCGGTAAGCTTTTATACAGAGTGGTGAATGGTGAAACAAAGAGAATGAGAGAGGCAGGTAATCAAGTGATTGCTGGCAGGTGTGGAAACCAGGTGTAGGGAACCGAGGGAATACGTTTCTATGGCAATGAGAGCTGGGAAACGCAGAGACAGGAGGGGAAACTAAACTAGTAACAACCCTAAGGGAAACAAACACTAAACTAACTGGGAGAAGCAGGGAACAGAAACCTAAACATAAGCTAACATAAATAGTAACTCTAAAATAAACTAAATCTAAGGACATGGAAACAACTAAAGTAAACAAGCTCAAGCATACAAAACGGAAACTAAAACTACATAAAACCAAAGATGGAAAATAACCATAAGGAACAAAACAAAAGAGAACTAAACTAAATAACCGACTTGGGGAAGAAAATAGATCTAAAGTAAACACACAAGCACAAGGATCTGAGCAAATATTAACTAGACAAAAGTAAACTACTAATCAAAGGATCAGGGAAAACCTCTAATGTCAAAGTAAACAAAAACAAAGACCAAAATGGCAGATCCTTACACTCCATCTCTCTCTATGCAACCTTTCCTGTTTGATCACCATCCATCCAGCCATCCATTCTCTTCCGCTTATCCGGGGTCAGGTCGCGGGGCCAGCAGCCTAAGCAGAGAGACCCAGGCTTCCCTTTGCCCAGCCACTTGGGCCAGCTCGTCCGTGGGAATACCAAGATGTTCCCAGGCCAGCCAAGAAACATAGTCCCTCCAGTGTGTCCTGGGTCTTACTCTAGGCCTCCTCCCAGTGGGACGTGCCCGGAGCACCTCACCAGGGAGGCATCTAGGAGGCATCCTAACCAGATGCCCGAGCCACCTCAACTGGCTTCTCTCGACATGGAAAAGCAGCGGCTCTACTCTGAGTCCCTGTAGATCGACCGGTAAATCGAGAGCTTCGCTTTCTGACTCAGCTCTCTCTTCACCACGACAGATTGGTACAGCGCCGGCAGCACCAATCTGTCTTTCGATCTCCCGCTCCACTTTTCTCTCATTTGTAAACAAGACCCCAAGATACTTGAACTCCTCCACTTGAGGCAGAACCCCCTCTGGCTGCATCACACTCGGCTGCGAACTACTCCAGTGAGAGCTGTAGATCACGAGCTGATGAGGACAATAGGACCACATCATCCATAAAAAGAAGAGACACATTCTTCCTGAATCCGAGGTTCGACTACCCAATGGACCCTCCTCTCCAGAACCCCCGAATAGACCATACCAGGGAGGCTTAAGAGTGTGACTCCCCTATAGTTGGAACACACTCTACGGTCCCCGTTTTTGAATAGTGGGACCACCACCCCGGTCTGGCAATCCAGTGGAACTGACCCAATGTCCACGCAATGCTGCAGTTGCATTAACCAACACATCTCAGCCTGGCCTGGAGGACACAACATACATGATTTCCAAAAAACAATTTGAAAGGTGGACTCGTCAGACCACAGCACACTTTTCCACTTTGCATCAGTCCATCTCAGATGAGTTCGGGCCAAGAGAAGCCGGCGGGGCTTCTGGGAGTTGTTGATATGGCTTTTGCTGTGCATGGTAGAGTTTTAACTTGCACTTGTAAGTGTACCAACAAACTGTGTTAACTGACAATGGTTTTCTGAAGTGCTCCTGAGAATGATGTTGCTTTTTAATGTAGGGCCTCCTGAAGGGATCTTAGGTCACAGGCATTCAACGTTGGTTTATGGCCTTACCGCTTACGTGCAGAGATTTCTGTAGATTCTCTAAATCTTTTGAGTACATTACAGACTGTAGATGATTGATTCCCTAAATCCTTTGCAATCACACATAGAGAAACTTTGTTCTTAAACTGTTGGACTATTTGCTTACGTGGTTGTTCACAAGTGGTGAACCTCTCCTTGCCCTTGATTGTAAACAACAGAGCCTTTCTCCTTTTACACCCAGTCATTTCACTCTAGTTTCCAATTAACCTGTTCACCTGTGAAATATTTTAATTAGATACTTTTTGAGCATTCCTCAACTTCCCCAGTTTTTTGCTGTCCCTGTCCCGGCTTTCATGGAACGTGTTGCAAACTTAAAACTCAAAATGAATAAATATTTGCAAAAATACAATACAATTTACCAGCTTGAACAATAAATATCTTGTGTTTGTAATGTATTCAATTGCATATAGTTTGAACAAGATTTCCAAATCATGTTCTGTTTCTATTTACGTTTTACACAACGTCCCAACTTCATTGGAATTGGGGTTGTAGCTTTATTGAGGGCAAAAATGTCTCTTTGGATTGCAAAGGTTGCAGACCCCTGGTTTAGAAAAAGAACAAACAAAAAATCACAAGACACAAAGAAACAGAAACCTTTTCTCAGAATTTACTAGTATGAATTTGAGAGACTAACATTTAAGAAGTTGTATGCTCATTATATGATTGTGCAATTCCAGCAAGATACCTAACTTGTCTTTTTTTTGTATGTGATAGGCTACAAATTTGTTTCTTTAAGGACAGTCAGATTGTTCTTTTGTATTGCTCCCTCCAGTCTGTATTTAGATGTACCTGCTAAAGGACATACTGCCCCATTTCCATTAATCATAACAGAGGCCCATACAAAAGTCTGGGGAGATTTTAGGGCAATGTTTGCATAATGAAGTTTGCTTCACCTTACTACATTCCTCAGACACATGAACAGCACAGAAATACTCTGGGTTTGATTTATGTGCATGACAAACTGGCCAGATTGCCTCATGAAAAGAAAGTGAGTAAAAGTAAATTTTTTGTATTTGTACTCTGGTCCAATATGGATAATATTTACTTACGTCCTGCTTGTTACAAAATGTTTTTCAATCTCATTTTTCCCATTTTTGGCAAAATACAATAAACGGTTTTTCAAAGCCCATTACCACCTCACTGGATGATCTGGTGGTCAACTGATCACCACCTGGTAGTGAGTTGGATCAGGGAGCCGAGGAGGTTACTGGACAGACCTGGTAACTTCAAGGTCATTGTGTCCTGTAATGGGAGCAAATGGTGGTCCTATTGGTTTACAGTAGCATTGGAGGAAGTGGATTTCTCCAGGTCTCAATAGGCTTTGGGACCTCTATAGGCTTTGGGACCTCTAAAGCAGTAGACAGGATCTGGGTGGCCAAAAAGGCTACATAGCTGTGGTTGCAGAGACAGGAAGAAATTTGAAGGGGCTATAGAGAATGACTTTCAGGTTTTCTATAAGAAGCTCAATGGTTCAGAAAGAGAAACCCCAGGATGCAGAAGGCTCAGGAGCTTGTGGAGCTCTCATGGTTAGCACCTTAAATGTTATATGCCCATGCTTTTGGAGACAATGGTGATCTTAAGCTCTTTGTCTATTACATTTTTATATTATATCTTTTGATCTTTGGAAGACAGCATCACAAACCTAGCCCTATTTAATATAAGTTTGTGTCTGCTGCTTCTTTAGGTAATGTATGAAATACAAGCAAAGCTTTTGCTGAGCTTGCCAAATTACTTCCCACACAGACAGAGCAAACAAGAAGGGCTTCACTAATCATGGAATTTTCATGAGTTATCCCAAATGACAGTGCTGAAATTAAGCTTCTTCTTTACGCTTAAATGAGATTACAGAGAGTTTAATCAATTTATCAGCTTTAGTTTTGTAAGTTTGATGACTCTCCAATTTAGGCTTTAGCTAAAATCACCTCAAAGACTTTTCATGAGATACCATGAGAAATCAGCCAAAGTGTGTATATCAACTAAAGCTACTGTCATCTAAAATATTGAGACATGTATTATGATTCTTCAGTGTACAGGTATAGCACAAGTTCCAAAAACGTGTATTTTTGCATCTAGTGTTTCATAACAGAAACTATCTATCCAGGCATTGTCTTTTGCTTATCAAAACTTGTGTGAAAAGCTAACACATCCAAGCAGGAAACCCAACAATAACCTCTAGCTTCTCAAAAACAATCCAAGACATCCCTATTCAAAGACAGATGTCCACAAGGC